>NC_137502.1:12062500-12375000 GCF_041902795.1 Electrophorus electricus
TGATCAGTGTGCTTGATGGTAGCTCATGAGTGGTTTGATGTAGTGACTGTTTACACATAGTTTTAAAATATTGCTGATTCAGCTGTTTGTATGGCATTAAGAAGTCTCATTACTATCTGGCCAGAAATGACCCCCCACCCCCCGCTCTGCTACTATGGACCCCCCAAGTACTGCCAGCCTATGGTGATGGCTGGCAACCTGGCAATTCCATCCACAAAATACAGATAGTAACTGACAAGACCTAAAAATGCCAGTCCCTCAGTCTTGCCAGGGTTGGCGGAAACACCCTGGCTAGAGATGACATGGCCCAAATACTTGACCTCTAGTCTAAAGAACACACACTTCACCAGCTTAGCCTTGAGGTCCTCCTTCTGCAGTCAACCCAGGATAACCTCCAGCTGCTCCAAATGCTCTGATACAGAGAAAGAGAAAATCGCAATATTATCAAGATATAGCAGCAGAGTCTGGCGCTGTTGGTCACCAAACATCCACTGCATTAACAGCTGGAAGGTACCAGGTGCATTAGAGAGGCCTAGTGGCATAGGTTTCCACTCGAATAAACCAAAGGGAGTGCAGAGAGCCGTCTTAGCCTTGTCCTGTTATGCAACAGGGACTTGAGTGTGGCCACTAGCTAAGTCCATAGTGGAAAACCAACAAGCTCCAGAAAGGGCATCTAACAATTCCTCAGTACAAGGTAAAGGGAATACATCCTTTCTGGTCTTACCACTGAGCTGGCAGTAATCCACACAGAGTACCATCCTTCTTTTTACCAAGACAACAGAGAATACATAAGGAGCACATATACTCTGCTTTCCCTAATGACTTGACAAAGAAAAATACCTCCTGCAGGGCCAGATAGGACTGAGAGCAAACATCCAATTCCTATAGTAATCTTACTTTGATTCATCCCCCCACCCCCCACACTAGAGCAATACTTAATGTAACAAGCGGGAAAGCTTCTGAGATGCGAATACCCCAGTACATTTCCCCAGGGCCATTTATACAAAACAACACCCCTCTAATTAACAGTGTAATCAGGCAATATAACCTGCCACAATACATATTAGTCTTTGGATACATACTATGAAAACAAAATTCCAGCCTGTCACATGCTTTTAGTGGGTGTTCATATCTATTTCCTCACAATCAGGCCTTCTACAATAGTAATTTTGAAGTTACTAGGATTGTGCTTTTCTGAACAGAGATCGATGCTGTCATTCCTGGGATCTGTTGGTGCCCCTCCTTCATCTTACCCCTAACACCACTGGGAAAACCTTTGCATTAATCGTCCACATTCGTTCTATTTTTTCTTTCAGTCCCTGTTATTTTTCCAGCTTCTCATATTCCTTTCTTTGAATGTTTTGCCACTGCTGTTTTCTACTATTACTATGTCTGGTAGGTTAGCCAATGCTTGTTTATCTGTCTGCATCTGGAGGTCCCACAGGATCTTAACCTTGTTGTTCTCCACCATATATATATATATATAGAATTTATTTTTTTATTTTTTTATTTTCCTCCTTTCGCAGGTATTAATTTTTAAAAAATCTAGTGCTTCAAATTTCCAAGTTCCCCTGTAGGAGGTGTCCAGGAAGACTTGGTTGAGTTATATTTAGAAAAAGTCAAGGTTTTCATTAGCAACATGACATGGGGATAGAGTATCTTGGCCATTTTTCTTAAAAAGAGCATGTAGTTCTAAATGTGAAAAAAATATTTAGTGCAGGTAATGGACTTAAATTCATTAGTAGTAGGCCTCTGTTTTGTTTTATTTTTTTCATTGTAGTGAAGTACACAAGGTTTCCAGAGAAATGGGACATTTCAGATAGAGGTCTTTTATCAGTTGTGCAAGCTGCCTGTGTACTTCACTACAATGTTCAATATCTCTACATCTTCAATATCTCTGTACATCTCTACATCTTGCACTACAGCACTCTTTGGATATATATATATATATATATATATTGTATACCAGGATGATGGCCCAAGTGATGAAGTGCTTAGTGAGTACCTTATACTGCAGAAACCAGAGGATGGAAATGAGGAGGAGCAGGAACCATCATGGGAGGATGAACACTTGCACAGTATGTACCACTGGCAAATAGTGGAAGTGGTTGATATGGAGAAATCCTACCAATGGCTGGAAAAGACTGGTTTGAAAGAGAGCACGGAGGCACTAATCATAGCAGCACACGAACAAGCTCTGAATATAAGCTCAATAGGGGCTGGGATCTACCACACCAGGCAGGACCCCAGATGCAAGCTGTGCAAAGATGCCCCTGAGACAATACAGCACATAACAGCAGGATGTAAGATGCTAGCAGGCAGGGCATATATGGAACGCCATAACCAATTGGCTGGCATAGTATACAGAAACATTTGTGTTGAGTATGTGCTGGAAGTTCCAAAGTGGGATACACCCCCAAAGGCAGTGGAAAATCACCATGTTAAGATTCTGTGGGACTTTCAGATACAGACAAAGAAGATGGTAATGGCTAACCAACCACACATAGCAGTGGTGGATAAACAGAAAAAGAGGGCCGTAGTGATAGATGTAGCAATCCAGAGTGGGACAATGGATCCAACAGATCCAACAGCCGAGATCTCCATCCAGAAGAGTTCAATCCTGGGAACAGCTAAGATACTACGCAGGACTCTCAAGCTCCCAGGTAGAGGACCTGCGAGGAAAAAAAGACCACCTGGCGGGTGAGTTGGGAATATATATATATATATATATATATATATATATATATATATATATATATATATATATATATATATAGAGAGAGAGAGAGAGAGAGAGAGAGAGAGAGAGAGAGAGAGAGAGAGAGAGAGAGAGAGAGAGAGAAAGACAGACAGAGAGAGAGACTGCAAACAGGTTCACCTGGGCTTTGCAACTTCCTGTCCATGTCACATACTGGTAATAATCGTATTACTGTGTAGGCATTCTACTGGAACAGAGATATAATGGAGATGTTATTTTGAACAAATGGCAGACTATGTGAGGAGCCACACAGCAATCACTCCAACTCATGCTGAGAACATTACCCACCTTCAGTAATGCAGCACTGAGCATTATTCAGGTTAGACAAGCAATCCCCTAATTTATGTAAATCATGATTGTATCGGAAAACACACAATATCAGTACTGAAATCTGAAATTTTTAATCTGTGCTCTCCTACATACATTAAATAAGAAACGGTTGAAGGCCTCTTTCTGCACTGCCATAGGCAGAAATTGAATAAAGCCCAAACTGGAGGGAAGGACATGCTTTGATTGTCTGGCACTGAGGGACTGGCATTAAAAACACAGAAACAAAGGGACAAGTAGGATTATATGTGCAGAGGGACACCCTGCAGCCAAGGTGAACTGCCTTCAAGTGAGAAGTGCCCTGTTCGTCCCTTGAGAAGGTATTAGGAAGATAAGCTGGTAGGAAGGTCATTTTGAAACACTTCTGCTCTAAGGCAGAACCAAGGCGTGCGAATCTATGTTATGCCTCCAGCATACGGAACCATCTCGTTGCAAAACACTGACAAACACCACAAGTGATGCATTTGGGGGGATGGAATAGGTGTTGTGTTTGAGTGTGTGTGTGTGTGTGTGTGTGTGTGTGTGTGTGTGTTTAGGGGGGGGGGGTGTTGTTGAGTTTCATCTGTGCACCTCATGCATAATATGTGTACTGCTTCATCTTGTGAACACAGCAGAAAGGTTTTCAGCACAGCACTCTTATCTGGCTACTGCAGATCAGTAGCCTGTTAACCGAAATAGTTCTCTTAATGCTGTTAAGAGCATTATTTGACTACTTCATTGGCTGGAAGAATAAGGGTTCAAACAAAGCTGTCAAACCTAGGAAATAAAGCCTACATTTCATAAATCTCACCTTAACCTTAAATAGGATTTATATAGACATGAAGATGTAGAACATTGACTTTAAACATGGTTTCATTTTCATCTCTTGGATGTGTATTGAGAAACCAGTCTATTTGTGGTAAATACAAATAGACACATTCAAATGTTACTAATGACAATTTAAGCAATTACATTTAGGTTTATTAGCTGATCAAACTGGGCTTTTCTTTTTGTTTTGCACTAATTTCAGCTGTGAAAGTGTTGTTGGCAGGACCCAGAGTGTAGGATTCAAATGTTATTAAATGCATTATGTCAATGATACTGCTTTGCCTTCCAAAAGAGACAGTGGGTGCCTTTGGCGCTCCGATGCGCCAGCTCGGAACCCAGAGCCCACGCTTCCCATTCAGCGTTTAGAAGATGGGGGGAGACTTATGAGGTCTAATGGTGTGTATTGGGATGTGAGATCATCTAACTGTGACAGCAAGGCAGGTCTGCACCGAAAGGCAATTTCAAAAGGATCTTCCCCATTCTCTCCTATAAAATTGTAAAATTTCATATGATTGTGAATGCCTAAAGGAAAACTGTCATCATGACGATCATTCTACAATTGTAGAAAAAAAATCAAATGAAATCTAAGTCAAATAAATGTAAAATGGATTTTGTTTATTTGCTGGCCTAGCTACTCCACAATCTATTGTTCCTCAATAAAGGGAAAGTCATAGGGTTTTAAGTTAAATAATTACATTATTAATCATGTTCACCAATTAGACATTCCGTTGTCAATTTACATTATAGCTGAAAATTTAAGATTCTTGTCTTTCATCTCACAGATCATTACACAGAAGGAAATTCATAAAACACTTCAGGTTTTACTTCCTGTAACTGACACTTCACAGGAAATGAAACCTCAGCTGTCCTGCATTGCACAGAGCTTATAATGAAGTGAAGAGTTTATTAAAAATCAATCAATATCATACTGAATATGAATTATTTCTCTTGTGGTGGCACCTTTGTGTGTGTGTGTGTGTGTGTGTGTGTGTGTGTGTGTGTGTGTGTGTGTGTGTGTGTGTGTGTGTGTATGTGTGTGTGTTGCCAAAGAAACCCTTGGCTTTTTGTGTGCTGCTCTATAACTGTATGATTGACTATGTCCAACTATCATTAAATATGATCGAACAAGCTGTTTCCTCACAGAACCTGCCATCAATCATCTGTTTAGTTGTATTTCAACTATCCATGGGATTCCATATGCCAATAAATTACTTAGGGAAGCCTTGGTGTGGTGTTTCCTCTGTATTTGTGTGTGTGTGTGTGTGGGTGTAGGTGTGGGTGTGCGTGTGCGTGTGTGTGCGTGCGTGCGTGTGTGTGCACGTGCGTGTGAGAGACGCAGCAGTGGTACTGGAACACTTGGGAAGATATCTCCAGAGAAACAGCTCTGCACACTCTGGGCACCATGGCCCAGTGCTGAGGTGGGAGCGGGTCCAGCTCGGAGAGGCTACGAAGCAGAGAGGAGGCAGAGTGAAGGATTCGGGCCATTCTCCTCTCCTCTTCCGCCCTGGAAAGGCTCTTTTCATGCCGACTCGCTTGAGCCCTGAGAAATGAGAGGCTAGGTTTGTGAGAGTGGCTTAGCCAGCAGAAACCTATTCCAGAGAGAGAGAGAGAGAGAGAGAGAGAGAGAGAGAGAGAGAGGGAAAGAGAGAGAGGAAGAGAGAGAGAGAGAGAGAGAGAGGGAGAGAGAGAGAGTCTGAAAGCACGCTACATGTGTAGAAATAATAAAAATATTTGGTCAATTCTGTTGGAATGAGGCTTCCTAAAAATATATAAAGATACCAATACTTACCACATTTTGTGTTTATTGTGTTTGCTGACATTGAGTGTAATATTGGTGCAATGACTGCAAGTTATGAACACTGGCAGTGTTCACTGTGAAAATACACACACACATACGCACACACACACACACACACACACACACACACACACACACACACACACAGAGTTGAAAAAAGAGTCAACAGAACAGAAAGCTTTAGCAATCCTGATTCTGTGCATTGAACCTATTACAATTTATATACTAAATATAATGTACATCACTGTACATTCTAGTGTTTGCACACTACAAACCCATCGCATTGTACTGCAGTGTATATATGGTCTTTCTCTCGGTGCAGGTGTGTGTGTGCCTCTGTGTGCACGTTCCCCTATTATAAAGTGAAATATAGAGAAAAGAGGAATCTTTTCTATCAACAGCAACACATTGAAATCTAGGTTTCTCAGCAGATACTGCACATACTCAGGGTCTCAATGCAAAGCATACATATCCACATTATGGCAGAAAGAAATGCACACATGGCAGCATCCTGACCAGCTTACGCAATATTTATGTGCACTATCGATGGCTAGCTTTGCAGTGTGTATGTGTGTGTGTAGGGGTGGGGGTGTATTTAACCCTTTGTGGGGACCAAACTTCTCCATGTTGACAGCAAACATAACATTATTATATTTGATGTCGGTGCTGGGGGGATATTTAACCATTTAACAAGTTTGCAAAAACAAAATGCAGCTTTTATCTGCAAAACAGTCAACGATATAATGGAATTACCCCAGAAAGATAGAAATACAAGACTGCATTGTACTTGTGAGTGTGAGTGACTCACGAGCAGAAATAACTGGGCACATCTCAGTTTGGCCTGGTGCCTGTCACATGCATTCACCCAGTTTCCCTGCCATCCAACTAAATCCATAACAGGAGGGCTTATAATCACTCTGTAAAGAGGAGAAGATGAGCCAAGCTGGAAACAGATGAACAGCCCCCAGATCAGTCTATGATCAGACCTCCAGTATACAGTTCACACTAGCAGGGACATTTTACACTAGGGAGCAAACCACAGATTCAGATCTACAGTTTCAGTTTGCTGATTGCAGACTCATTTTTGGCTGTTTGTTCTATCTGCCACGAGTGAGAGTAATTTGGAAAAGGGCTGAAACGTTGGCCCCATTTGGGGCCTACAGGGGCCACAGAGCACAGTGTGAGGAGGTAATTAGCCTGTTTAATTAGCTGAGTGTGCCGAAGTGTGTGAGTCACTTTCTCAGATGAGAGGATACAGCAGTGCCACTGTGGGCAATCACAGAGTGGACATCTGAGACCTGAGAATGGCATCACACCCTCACACGTACACACACACACACACACACACACACACACACAGAGACCACCAGCGAGAACTAGCCTTCCGAAGCGAACTCATCAATTTAGCCATATGCTTTCTGCACAAACCCTAACACGTGTTTAGCCGTGACTCCCTACTGATGGGCATGAAGGAAAACACAAACACATTCACACACACACATGTGCACAGGCACATACACACCCTTGCATACACACACACACTCTCTCTCTCTCTCTCTCTCTCTCTCTTACACACACACACACACACATAGACATTCATAGACATAAACACAAAGACATCTAAGCTTATTGAGATCTGTGTTATCTGATCTGTGGTTATCGTGTATGCTGGCCCAGCACTTTTGTCATCTCCATCTGAGAAGAAAAGAAGGTTTGGTATAGAAAATGTCTCTCTATCAGAGGATCAGCGTGTGCAGCTGCAAGACAGATCACTTCATAAATGTTACATCATTTTTTTCAGATCGCAGAATTAAATATTAAGAGGCATGATAATGAACTGCACTATACCTTATGGTGAGTCCCATGATCTTCTCGGCTTTAGCAGATCTGACACATAACTAATCACTTGGATTCCACAACATTCTCTTGTATCTTTTTTTGCCCCAGTAAGGTGTAAGAGTAATCAAAACAATCAAGCTCTTGTGGTTGTGAGCTGGGTGTTTCTACATATTTAGGCCACAGGCTTATATTAAATAATAAAATAACATTTCTCTTTCTTATTCTTTTCCCCACTGACAAGGTAGGTAGCAGAGCTCCATCTACAGTGTGACATTTTCCCCATTACCTCTGTGGCTGTGGTGCTCTATTGAAAATGTATCTCTGGTGCAGATCGCCGGCACTTGCTATGTGCCCCTCACACTAAGAGAAGAGTGTGACACTGTCAAAGAGGCCAGAGCCGACCCGGGGGGGGACTCGTCTCCTCTCCGCCTGACCCTCACACTCACACCTATCCTGAGACAAAACTATCCCATAAAAGATTGGATGGCTAATATTTTATGTATATGTTTCATCCCACCATGGGAAATTGCATTCAAGAAACTATATTGAAAAACATTTTGGGGTCAAAAGTGTTCATGAATGTAAAGGTTTAAGCTTCTATAATTTAGTACATCAGCCTATTTTGAAATGCACAGTGAATCTGGTTTTAAACGGAGATAATGCTGCTGTTGTTGATTAAAACAGTGGCACTAACATTTGTAATGAAATATGGCTCTGGTCACACACACTGACTGAAGGTAATGTGCTGTAGACAACAGTGAAGGCAGCTGGTCAGACAGACACTCTCTCTGTAGGAGGCTAAGGGACGAAAGTAACAGAGCAAGCCCAGCACAGCGCATTCTCTCCAGGCTAGAGCAGCCAGCTCTGGGCCCTCACTGTGGTTCACCTCCAGAAGTTAATGACCCTGTCTAGGTCTGCCTCAACCCACCACCAGAGTCACATTAGTACCCCCATCCTTCAGGATGCCCTCAGGCGAGCCTACATTGGGCCATAGCAGACTGTGGCGAGTAACAACAGCTTACAAGTTGGGTCACATGCATATCACACAAATTTCCTGACCATGTCACTCTTTTATTTTCAATATATAAACACTCAGCATCCCTTCGAGCCCTATCCATGCCCAGGGGATCATAAGGACACTGCATCGAAAGCTACAGCAACACCTGACAGAACGGCCACAGGCCCTGCACACACCCACACCGCCCCACCACCATCCGGTGCCCCTCGCTGTAGCGAAGCCTGGAACAGCTGCTGTATCAGTAGGCCTGATGAATCAATAATTCAGCATGCTGCTGTTAATCTTTGATGAGCAGGGCTCCTGTGGTCAATTGCTAATGAACAGTGGCTGCACTGGTTAGCGGACTACATTCGCGAGCCGCGTTGACTGCGTGTGCTGCGTGTGCTCGAGGCTGCGTGAACAGTGTGTCAACACGTCGCCAGGATGCACACGCTGACCCGCTTACCCATGGCTGAGCACGAATTCACCCTCAGTCACTCAGACACCCAAACGATGAAGATGCCACACAGCCAGCGTCCTTGCAATCATTTGGCTGCCTAAAGACATACACACCCAGTCTGTAACCCTTTTCACATATAACTAAAACTGTCAAGATTTGGAGCTTTACAAGTTGAAAGAAGGAACTTTGCACAGGTTTCTCAGAATCGACAGCATAATGGGTAATACTGTACATGCTTAAATGGGTGACACTGTATGTGTTTGGTTAGTCTGAGTTAAAAGCAGGGTTGTTGTAATACAGAAGAGTGTTGTTTTAATACTGAAGAAATACTGTATAAGGAACTCGTATTTTCATATTGGAATATGTACAGAAGCTTTCTCTGGTTTCTTTTAGCTACTGCTATAACATATATGAATGTTAATGTTTGCTCTGTTCCTGTATGTAGGTTCTTGCTCTGTGAACTCTCTGCGTTGGTTTTTTTTTTAAATTTATTTATTTCCTCATGTTTTTTGACATAGGACAAGAAAGTTCAGAGTGAAAAAGCTTATCATTGTGCTCTGATGCGTATCCAACAGTCTTATTTAAATTTGGTTCTCCACAGGTGCTTGCATCATTCTGACAAATAGTGGAATCACGTTCATTAAACACAGCACATTCTTTGAATAATCACTTTCTCTAATAGAGGGGATTACTGCGACCTGGGCTGTTGCATAGCTGGGGCACGCTTTATCCTGTTTACCCTAACACTACTACACTAGGAATGTAAACAATTATTTTACCTTTTATGGAGTTTGTAGTGCAAACAGGGTAGACGATGGAAATGTCATATTTCCCATGAAGCACTAAATTCAAGTTGACGAGTCATGTATTTAAAGTGATATAGCACATGTAACTAAGCACAGGACTAAAACCTTGTATTGTTTGTGCAGCATGGGCAAACTGAAAACAGGAAACCAAGACATAAATCTCAATTGTAAAAAAGTTACTGCAAAGCAGACCATGCCTTTCTTTCATCAGAAATAGGAACTGGTGAGTTACGAAGCATAAGCTCCCATGGAGGGCTTTTTCTGCCTCAATCTGGCACCTATGCTTGTGTTACCAGGACTAATTACTGTCCAGCCCTGCAGCCACTCTCTATCCACACAAACAGCTAACATATGACATCGCACTTTCACTAGCCCTAGAGGATCCCGTAAAGTAGAGCACAGTGTGGATATGTGTATGTGCGCATGCGTGCATGTGTTTGTTCATGTTTGTGTACATGCAAGTGTGTCTGTGTGTGTTGACGTCTAACACCATAAGGAAGGATTTGAGGTGTACTCAAGCACTGCACCTGAAGATTGTAGATACAGAACAAGTTTTAAAAAACACAATATCTAGTTATTTGAGAAACTTTCAATCAATTGCTCATTTATTTGGCCAAGTCAGCAACCATGCTGGTACATGCTATGTTCACTAACTACCATGGCACTTACAGACCTAAACATGCCAAAAACCCAAACCACTCCTAACAAAATTCAGCAAACTATAAAACAAAAGCATGTGAAGTTCTACTTTGCAGTCATATGTTCCATGACCAAGTTTTTATAAACTGTATTTTATTTTTATTCTAAAAGGCAAAACTGAACACAACATGTTCAATAAAGAGGGTGTTGTGACATGCGGGCTATTTATCAGGCTTCTTTTTATGTCTCCCTAGGAGTCTGTGCCTGTGTTTTTGAGAGCTCCGTGCAGACTGCCTCTAACTCGGGTAACTTTCTTTCCTTCGCATGAGTATTGAGTCAGCCAATAAGGGCAGTGGCTAAGGAATATGAATGATGGCTGGTATACAGATTATAAAGGCAAACCACTGGAAATCATTTATTAAAAATACACACAGACAAATTTATTGGCAAGGAAATCACAAGTGTATTTAATACAGCACAAGAGTTGGTTTAAAATGCTGATGTGATTATTTAAGAGTAGGTAGAACACTGATGTTTGAGCCAAGTTTCAAACTTGTATGTTCCATTAGAGAAAAATATTAACATTCTTCTTGAGACCTTTAGAAAGGTTTAGTGCAATTTATGATGAATATTTAATTTTGACTCTGTGTGTGTGTGTATCCGGATGCATAAGTGTGCATCCACTAAACAATAATCAATCAGTGGGATATGGTCGCTATGAGCCATTGATAATTCTATTAATACTCGGATTCAGTCGCTCAGTTAAACATTTGCGCTATGCAAGTCTACAGAGGGAATAGCAGATGGACTCACCCTATGAGGGGGAAGTGTTAAACTCTCCATTTCTTTCTCTGCCACCCCCCCCCCAAAAAAAAACAAACAAACACACACACACACACACACACACACACACACACACACACCACACATACATACACACATGGAAAAAGCTCTAGACTTTTCTATAAATGTGGAAGCATTCTCCTCTGTTTCTTCTCCCAGTCTACATTTAGTGCCCCTCTCTCTCTCTCTCTCTCTCTCTCTCTCTCTCCCTCCTTTCTATCTCCCTCTCCCCTCTTTTCTCACAGACACCTCTTTTCTCGTTCCTCTGCATCTATTTTCCTTGCCTCTCCTCTCTTGCCATCCTTTCCATCTCTGACAGCTCAGTTGGATCCTACAGAGGATCACCAGCACAAAAGGGCTCACTCCGCTGTGAGAGGGGCTTCGGCCTGAACAAAGCACTTCTGTCCAGCATACATGCATACAAACGCACAAAGCTGCCTTTCTTGTGAGTCCCAGCGTGCGTGGCGGAGGAGAGCCCAAGAGCCGTCCGTCAGAGCACCAACCCAGCAGCAGGGCTCTACGAAACCAGACAGAACCATCTCCAGTTGACAAGCAGATCATAACACTCGCTCAGAGCCGGACAGAGGGAGAGAGGGTGAAGAGGTTAGAGTTAGCCCATTTCCGTCGCTCATTTGGTACTCACAAGCCACTTAATATGCAGAATTGTCCAGTTTCAGTATGTTGCTTATACCATAGCCAATAGTTATTTACAAAACTAAAAGAGGAGGAAGAAAAGATAGACATGGAGTTATGTGAACCCAACAAGCCTTTATCTGAGATCCATGTAACTGCACTGTAAACTGCACTCAAATAAAGACCTTTGGAGCTGTAAGACCTAAACCTCATGTTGCTGCACATGAAAAATAAAATTTTGCATTACACAGTAGTCTTTATCCATGAGCTCTGGTTATAAATCCAAACACATGAGCACACAAATCGCTTTGTACAAGCTTGACAGTCGTTTCTAGAAACCTATGCAATGACTAACAACAGAAAGTCCTGATATTCCTCCATAGGGATTTAAAATGGTAACAGAAAGATTAAATAATTCACATTAGTAAGCTCCTCACAAATGGCCTACATCTGGAAGTCACTGTTCATTCACAACAGCATACATTCCTATGCAATAGCACAGGCACATTTGTAAGTCTCATAGCCGTAAAAGGCCTACTGGATTATCTATAATGTCTGGAGGATAGAAAGAGAGGCAGAGAGAGAACGACAGAGAGCGAGATAGAGAAATCCAGCAGACCCCTCGAGGGGTCTGAAACAATTCCTTTCCAGTCTCATTGTTTTTAAGGCAGGCACAGCACAGATTTAATAAATGCTGCCTGCTGTCTCTCGCTTCATTGTGGATTACTCATCTGAAGCAGACACAACTCTTGGGTCACTATCCCAGCAGCACAGACACCACCCTAGTCCTGGCTTTAAACGACTACCTTCAGCCTCTGTCTGCTTCAGACGCTAGAAGGATGCCTCGCTAACATGTGCCGTGTCTTGCTGTGACCAAGTGACCAAGCAAAAGGGGCAAGAAGGTTGACACGCACACATAAATACCTGGGTGTGCGTGTGTGTGGGTGCGTTGGAGAGGTAGAGATTTTTATCATCTTACATGCCTTTGATGTATGCAGCGTGATTCCTTAGCGTGAATGAGCGTTAGCGCATTAACAACATGCCATGCATGTGAAACAGCTAATGAAATATATACACACACACACCCACACACGATTGCACGGTTTTTAATGGTAAATAAATTAGAAATCACATTTCCAAATTTTCTTCCATACTTCAGTAGCCTCATAAAGTCTCAACTCATTAATAAGGAATCAATTATTGCATTTTTTCTTAAATGAACATTTTGCATTTTTCACATGGTTGAATATGAACAAAAGGAGTGGGTGCTCCTGTTCCGCCATGCATGCATGCTTCCCTCGTCCAATCGCAGCCCACTGAAGAGGAACCGCAGACTTAAACACTCGCATTTTAATGACGCTCTTCGAACAGCTCTTTACCTCGAAGGCCAACATCCACGGCAGGGGTGAGGTGATGTGTCAGTCATACAAGGGAGGAGGAGTTAACACACACTAGAATGAAAACCAGCCCAGAAATTCATTCATGAAAATGGCCAAATTAGTCTTCCAGTCTCCTCACGACTCACACCAAAGCAGTGTTAGATCCACTCGCTGGGAACGTGGGAGGTTACTGGTGATGTCATCTGCATGGCTTCATTATGTCTAAACATAGTCCCATGTTTGACTTTATGAGCCGTTGCCCTTTATGATGGACACGGGTTCTGTTTTGAATCATTTATCTCCTAACTTTCTTTGTCTGGATCATGCTGTTGAACCTAGTAACACATGAGCAGTAAAATTGGTTTGTAATTGTTTATATCTGAAATTTGTTTTATAGCCCTGGAAAATTTCACATAATCTTCTGTATGTGCATTGAAATTGTGATGGGTTTTTTTTCTCAGACTACAAACTTACAATATATCACACAATACATATTTAATTCAGAAAAGCAAACAGGCATTTGTTAGTATTTGTGCAATAATGAGAATTAAGTTAACAAACATGCAGATTGCATACAAGGAAAAGAAATTCTCTAGTATATTGTTTACAGCATGGTCAGTGGTTATATGTAATTGAAAGTCGACATACTGGAATGTATCTTATATTTTGCAGGTGAAATATCTCTCACACACTTGCACTCTCTCTCTCTCTCTCTCTCTCTCTCTCTCGCTCTCATACGCACACACCATCATGCACACCTTCTCTCACTGTCTCACCCAAAATATTTTATTAGAGTTGTTTCGTCTTATACATAAGAACGCATAGGGTCTCTCTTTTTTAAACTGTTATAGGTGAGTTCAAGCAAGTTTTTTCTCTTCAGCTGATTAAAAATGTATCCTCACAAGATCAATTTTTGTTGCTAGGATACAGAAGCATCCTAAGGCGAGGCTGCCTCCTCAATGCCAGACGTGTTTTCTTTTTTCAACTACAGCAACATCTCTCTCTCTCTCTCTCTCTCTCTCTCTCTCTCTCTCTCTCTCTCTTTCTCTCCCTCCCTCGCGTTCTGCCTATCTCTCCCCGATGAAGCTCGTGGAGGGCAGTGACAGCCTCTCCACTGCGCTCCCAGCGTTCGACCGAAAGAAACGGAGTTATCGCGCACTTCAGCGTAAAGACGCAGGACATGAAAATGCAGGATATGTACCATCCGAATATCCGGGTAAGGTACAGTAAGTGAGATTTGCAGCCTGTATTTTATTATTAGTATTATTATTATTATTATTATTATTATTATTATTATTGTTACTATTACTATTATTATTATTATTATTATTATTATTATTATTATTATTATTATTATTATTATTATTATTATTAATACAACATATTTGTAGTCTACTGAAAAGGAATTACATATTTAAAAATTACATATTCAACAAACATTCTAACTGGGAAGTTAGAATCGGAAGGATTTTTGGAACATTATTTATGTCATTGCAAAGTCTAATTCAGAACTGTTTTTATCTATTTAACAATGCCAGATAATTACAAAAGGAGTCAGCGGTGAACTTACAGACCCAGTGGCATGGCACTTTGCAGTAGCACGGGCAGTAACCAAGGGATACTTTCCGAGTGCTGGAACTATCAGAGAAACTTTACGCTGCACAGTCTTCTCGTTACCTCAAACTAATTACTGTTCCCAAAGCAACCAAAGAATCTAACCGTGAGAGTAAGAGCGATGATGGCTCTGTGCAAATGTCTGTCTTACCCGACGCAGACAAGTTATCTCTGCGTTGGGTAATACTTTCTCAGAAAGCCAGATTTTGCTATATGGCGTCCATAGGCGGTTACGAATAGAGTCATTTACATCGAATCGTTCATTAGGCTCTGACGCCAAACTTTAACGGTGTTGAGTCAGAAAAGTACAGACGTACTGTATTGTTACATGTTAAGCCATCATGTACGTTCGTTAACACACAGGTCACAGGTATTGCAATATAGTGATTTTAATCATCCCACAAACGGATAAGACTGAAGATTGACTAATAACATTTTTATTTGCCCGGGAGGATAAATGACAAAACATCACAAATATCATGGCCTACCTCAAAAAAGAGAGAAGGGAATCAGTTCAAACAACTTAAATCCTTTTCAGATGTGGCATTGTTTAGATCAATGGCATGTTCTTTACTGATACCTGGGAAGAGTGCAGAGTTGTCATAAAAAGGATATTTGTGAAACTCGGTTGGTCGGATCTCCTCGACAGAAACCAACGCGCTGTGGTAGCGCTGGAGTCTATTATTGTTTGGCGCGCTTCCTTAGTGAGTTCTCTGATGCGCAGTGGTTTCACCAACTGTAAGGTATGTTTGAGCCGAAAGCTGCCCGTGATCGTGTAAGATATTAGAGTGAGAAGCGGTGGTACATAATTTATCATGTCCAGCGCTTGCATTGAATTCTAATATCGTTGTTACACGGTGCTGCCGCTATGTCTTGAGTTGTGAGGTAAAATGCATTCACGGGAGGAAAAAAATAAATAAATTTCCTGACAGTCACCGCGCACCGGTGAGTTCAATGATGGCCTGACCTGAATGATACAAACACATTAATGAGGCGACTAAGTTTAAATTGCAGAAACAAACCCGACGCAGACCCTGCGCACAGAATCTTATGCGAATTGTTGTTCCTTCTCTTGTATTGCTCGTTTGTTACTCTGTCTCGGTAACCTTGATTAACATCTTCAAAAATGCGCAAACACAATGATCAATCTACAGTTATAATTTTCGGATTAAGTCTAAAGGTGTAATCAGTGACGTGCATGTTTTTACATTTGCTACCCCAATAGATAATGTGGTGTGATATGAGGTATAAATTACACAGCTGCAGTCAATAAGATGTGTGCGCGCGTGTGTGTGTGTGTGTGTTTGTGTACAGACGTGTGAAGTCAGAAAAGTGTGTACATATCAGCTGGAGGTGTTAGTAGGTAGACCTGAATGGAATAGAACTCTCTCTCTCTCTCTCTCTCTCTCTCTCTCTCTCTCTCTCTCTCTCTCTCTCTCTCTCGCTCTCTGTCAAGACAAGACAGTAGCACTGGGCTACAGCTGTTCACTATATAAAATTGGACACTTTCATATGTGTACTATATATACACATATGACCAACATAACCCGTACATAACTTAGGCCCTTTCTTAATAAGTGTACATCAACTTGTTTGTGTTTTCCGTTTGGAGTTGTGTGTGTTCAGACCTGGATGGCCTTGTACTATGGGAGGGATTGTGCTGTTCAGCACCTACTGCTGTTCTCGGTAAAAATGATGCGGTGGAAAGCTGTGCTATAATCATTAGCCATTCAAGAAACCCCGTCTGCATAGTGCATGTAAATAAGTCCTGCAAACCCCTCACTCTGCAGCAGCGTGCATGCAGGGAGCTGCACACACAAGTACAGCCGGACCCTCCTGACAGCCAGCTATAGGCTGGCCATGACTCAGATAAGATGAGAACAGAAACAAAAGATAGCATAATAATGTGCCCAACACACAAAGAACCCAAAAAGAAACTATACACAATTGGAATGTGTAATGGCATGCTGACATGCTCATCTTCATGCTCAAGTAAGGGCTGGGAGTTGGAGCGTTCATATCCCTGAAACACTGCTCTGCGTTCAGAAGTCAAGAGATTTTCTTCCTCCTACGCATGTGTTCTCAGCTGAGGGAACACACCTTCGTCAGACTGATGTAGATGTAATATCACTTCTACCTTAATCACATTTTCTTACACCTCATCACCTTGCAAATGCCTCATCTCCTGTTCAATAATATGTATGTTTCAATCTTGTTGCAATTTTGAATATATATATATATATATATATAGAGAGAGAGAGAGAGAGAGAGAGAGAGAGCACGAGAGAGAGGGAGAGAGAGAGAGAGCACGAGAGAGAGAGAGAGAGAGAGAGAGATTCAAATTTGGAGCTTTCCTTGCACAGCTGATGAAGGACACCTGTCCGAAACATGCTGTTTCTCTACAGTACATTGTTACTCATCTCACAGTTAGTCATCTTCTATGTATTTTCATATATATACCAACATATATGTATATTCCAAGGTCAGACAGAAAAGCTTAGCAGAAAAAAACAACATCTACCTGTGCATTCTACTGTATATATTTAAAGATATTTCAGAAAATAATTCCACAAACTAGCCATGCTTCTTAAAATTCTAGCCCATCAGGCAAGAGTGCTGCAGAAGTCTTGCATCAAACCCACAAAGAGCTGTGCTGGTGTGCATCTATCTGCGGGTGTGCACAAACAGCAGTGTGAAGAGGCTTCAGCAGTTTGTCAGCCCCATTCGCTGTCGAGCAAATCCTTTTCTGAGCAAAAAAGCAGTTCAGCTTTGTAGTTGGAGAGGGCGGGTGGAAGGGGGGGGTCGGTTTTGGGGGCGGGGGGTTGTTGTTGCTTGCAAAACGAAGCTCCACATTCTCCCCTCTGCGTGATGGTTGGCTTTAAAGGATGCCTAAGCTTTTTACACGGCAAATGCGCCTTCCGCAAGAGTCCGTGTGCTGTGACATTTCTTCTTTCCCTCCCAATGCAGCTCTGGACAGTGTGCATCGAAGTTTCATATCCAGTTGAATTTCATTTGAAAATTCAGTTGTGCTTTTTGCTTTTTTAACTGAATTGGTCAGGAAGCAGTGGATCAGGGGAGGATTCAACCCTCGGAACTCGATGAAAAGGCTTTCAGCTCACGCCAAGATGGTGAATCGAAATGCAGTCAAAGCACTGTTTTTGACAGAGGGAGATATGCACTACTTGGTAAACATTGAGATGAATGCCCTTACATTCAGACCACTCCAGCCCAGTGATAGTGATTATTGGTTGTGACTGCAGGACGACAAGTAGGATTGCATTTCCTGTACAGCAGCCAGACGGGGCAGCTGAGTGGAAGGTTGTTCACTACTTCTCATACTTTGTTTAGTGTTATCAAACTAGTGCTATTATCTAGATGCAGTGCTTCTTGCAAGCTATGATCACTGTCATGTGCTGTAATTTCACGTGTCATTTCATGTACGTTACCACGTCACATTATCAGTTTTACTGGATTTATGATGTGCTGGAATCACCATCATCGGGAATGTACACAATGTGTGTTGGCCCGTGTGGATTCTTTACATGTATTCAGCCACATCAGTTTGGAATAATCGTTCTTTCTCTTTCACACACTCTTTCTCTCCCTCATTAAAAAAACAACAGTAAACAAATACACTCATCACTTGCACTCATGTCAAATGTCTGGCAGTCCCCAATGCTCAATGCATCTTTATTATTATTAAATGTTTCCCCAGAATACATACAAAAAAACCCTTCTCCTCAGCGCCTGTCTCTATCTCAGCATGACTTGCTTTTATTGCTTTTAAAGCGCTAACAGCAATAGATCAGCTCATGTCCATGTCCTTACTGTTCATTTCGTTGCTCTTATAGGGGTAACAGGAATTGCTCAGTTCATGTCCATGTACTTGCTGTCCATCGCAGTTTTGCTGTGGGTGAAATTTTCATTCTTGTTCTCTGGCTCAGTGTCCTGTTTATGGATCAATGGCCTTAGTGCTGTAAGGCATGTTGTGTTAATATTTAACGGGGTCCCTCAACTGTTATAAAGGGAGGTAAACTGCCTCAAAACTCTGATTTTGCCTTAACTTTATCCTAAGCCAGCTATTGAAGGGCTAAGATACAATGTGCAGGTTCTTGTGTTTACCATTTGGACAGTTTAGGTAATGTAACACAGTGGAGTCATGAAAGGAGTGAAAATAACTGGAGCGATCTCCACATTCCCATTTAGAAGTTTCACCACTCTTGGAATGCTATGTGAAACATAGTATATAGGACCTAAAGCAAAGTAAAAGCTGTTTTTTTTGTACAGCTACTAGATACAGCAGGAGCTAATATCACTGCAGTATGTGTGTGTTCATGGAGAAGGGCCCCAGGCCTCAAACCTAGCAAAGTCTCTCACCATGAGAGCTAAAAGGGGTCCTTTCGTTTGAAAAGATACACTTCAGTGGTGTAAGTGTGGTCATACAGACACACACACACACACACACACACACACACACACATTCATATAGCAAGAAAGAACAAGCAAAAATGGTAAGGGAAAATGTCAACTTGATGTGTATTAGCATGTTATACAGTTATGTACATCACTTTGAAAATAAAACTATATTCAAAGCAAAATACTCATGACTGAAGACAACAATAACAACAAGAACATAATAATACTACTACTAATAATAATCTGCAATATGTCATCTATTCCTGTTCTTCAAATCTCAAAGCATTTTTTTACAAATAAATGTAATATTCAAGGTAACACGTTGTTGCTGGAAGCATCATTGCGGCAATAAGAAGGCCTACTTAGGGGATTTGTTTGGTACTTGAATTTGGAATTGATTTTGTGAGCTGACTGTTTGATTTAAGTATACTGTTAAGGAACTGCCTACAAGCAAAATCCAATTAATTTCTGGGCTTCTCTGTACCCAAAACAAGCCCCATACCCATCTCCAGTCCTATCCCGCTAAGCTAATTAACACGATTAGCCAAGGGGAACCGCTTAAAGATAGGCTAAAGTAAAAGTTGGTGCACTTGTGTAAACTATAGTTCGGGGAACTGACATGAATGTGGTTCTTATGGATTAGCAGTTTTTATTAATAGTATATGCTAACCCATACTCAATGCGTACAGTTTGCTGTAGCCACAGTACTGCTGCATTGCTTCCTTTTCTATAAATGTCTTTTGATATCAAGACTGAACAGCATAGCTTGACTGACATGTTTTATTCTCTTCAGAGAGTAAATTCAGTGTGTCCTGGGTGCTTTGAACATAAGCCCTCTGTAGATCAGCATGAATAGAATGATTCTCGAAAAGAGCTCTTTAACCAACAATCCTGAGCCTTTTTTGTGCATCCTGGACAGTTTTGGCGGCATAGAAGAGCAACCGCTAATTCCTCTCTCGCAGCGTGACTTCCACCATCCCAGTGGGCTGAAACAGCAGCTCTTCAGTAGTCCAACTTTCTGTCACTAAAGTGAAAGTTCTCAAACCTTCCATCATGTAGCCACTTCATCTCTCAGGACAGCACAAAAGAACAGGCATGAAGAAGGGCTGGCCCACACATGGCACTCAGCCAGTGGGAGCTCCTGAGTCTGGGGCTGGCAGGGCGATTTTGGGGGGAGAGAGATAACAAGGTTAGCTGCTGTTAACGTGTCATCACCAGGGGCAGTGCAGTGGCTCCTGTATTGCGTGGTGGGGGGGGAGATAGCATCACTGGGCATGTGCGATACCCAGTGCACAGTGATCTCCAGACTGCCCCGTCAGGCTCTGTGAGCCCGCCAGACTGCTGGAAACCAGTCTGGCTTTGCAATGGCTGTGGAAAATGCCCCCTCCAGAAGGGACTGTGGGGAAGCATTGCCAAGCACTGAGGTCAGAACATAGGCTTAGACAGTTGCACATCTGAGTGGCTTCAGCAACCCATCTCCAGGGGTGTGACAGCAAGCCCAGATTACAATGATTTAGAGGACCAGATCATTTTGAACAATAAATTATGCTATCGGAAAAGCTATTCATGCAGAATTTTACATATTTGCTATAGGAAATGAGTCATAAAAAAATATTTCATGATAAAAATTGAACCTAAATCAACACAGTATAAAAATCCCTTTTGTTCATCGGTGTGTCAATGCACCATATTTGTTGTGCCATATTTGGTCTTGCTCAACTCAGAACAGTACAGTAAGGGAATATAGAAATTAAAGGCTGACATACACAGAGAATAGTACAGTAAGAGAATATACAAATTACACACAGAACAACGAAGCAGTCACATTTTGCAGCATTTTCAATTTGCCAGAAATGGTGATAGTTGAATTCTGTTTGTTGGATTACAATTTAGCAGTGTCTTATTAAAGTGATTTGCACTCCTGTGCTGTGTATAAATGTTCAGAGTTCTTTAAAAGGCATTTGTTCCACATGACATTTTCAGTTACAAAACAGTGGTGTGTGTGTTTCTAATTGAAAATGCCATAGGAGATGAAGTCTTTTTAATTTCTGAGTGCCTGAAAGAATGCTAAAAGTCTCCTGCCAAAGAGTCGCCCACCTTCATGGGTTCTTCAAAGTGCTCTGAATGCCCTTTTAATTTTCAGCGTTCAGGAGGTTGGTTGCTAAGTGGGTGAAGTCTGGTGTGTGCACCTGAAACAGCAGCTCATAGCAACCATCATGGCACATTAGGATAGAAGTTATTCAGATGGCTTTGATTATCTCTTCTTGATTTCAAGAAAGTCATTTGGTGTGCGAGGTGACAGAGAACCAGGTATTATTTGCCCAACACATGGCTGCACACATCAAGGTTTGCTCTGTGTACTTGACAACATGTAGCTTTTGTCATGGAGCAGTAAAAAAAGATGCGATGACATTTTCAGAGATGGCTGTAGAGAACTGTGGTAGGACATCTGGCTGACATGGTGATTTTACCTTAACCTGGAGGATTATTTAGCAGTGCTAATATACACATATGCTAGAAAGCTAGACAGCTAGAGTTTTGTTCACCTTAGCAACAACAGATTGTGTTCAAATGTAGGACATTTTCACCCTTAGTGCAGCATTTTCACCTTCACTTAGAGGCTGTGTGTTTATTGATTTATGTTTGTGTGTTTCTTCTTCCTTGTATATCTGTTCTGACATGTCTGTTCACAGCAATATATATGAGTAAGGGTGAATCTGCAGTGTGTGTGTGTGTGTGTGTGTGTGTGTGTGTGTGTGTGTGTGTGTATGTAGTGTGTGCAGTATCTTGTTTTCAAGGGTTATCCAAGGAATATATTAACTCTAAACTCATTGGTCACACATGCAACAGAAAACAGCATCACATGAGAAGACACCAATTTTTAATATCCTAATGACCTTTTTTCTCTCTTGTCGCTTCCTTCAGATCCATCCATTGTTTTTTTTCCAATCTGTCTCTCACTCTTTTCCTACAGATGGTAAGTTGACTCCCCATCAGCAGCTCCTCATGTGTGATCAGACAGACCTCCCTGCGTCTGCTTCATGGCTCCCTCCTGCCTCTGACACTGCCACCTCACACTCTCTCTCCTTCGCCAAGCACTAAACCGCTGCCTCGCTCCACTCCTCCGTCTCCGCGCTACCATGCCCTCCACTCTCCGCGCTCTGCTGCTGATGCTGCTGGGAGCCCGCGTGATGCCGTCCGGCGGCGACTCGCCCCGGCGGGAGATCAAGATGGACGGGGACCTTGTGTTGGGAGGCCTCTTCCCCATCCATGAGAAGGGCCTGGGCATGGATGAGTGCGGTCGCATCAATGAGGACCGGGGCATCCAGAGGCTAGAGGCCATGCTCTTCGCCATCGACCACATCAACCGTGACGTAAGCCTGCTGCCGGGCGTGCCGTTGGGCGTGCACATCCTGGACACGTGCTCGCGGGACACCTACGCTCTGGAGCAGGCACTGGAGTTCGTGCGGGCCTCACTGACCAAGGTGGATGACACTGAGTTCATCTGCCCCGATGGCTCGTACGCATTCCAGGAGGACACCCCACTGGCCATCGCAGGGGTCATCGGAGGCTCCTACAGCAGCGTCTCTATACAGGTCAGCACTGGTCTGCTGCACTCTTGCAGCCACAAGGGCACCAGTGACTCATGCCTCCAAAACAAACAACATATATCACATACATATCAGCCTGACCATTTACGAGCAAGCAGAGCAGGGCCGCGGGTCCTTGCTTCGCCGTCCAGCCAACGGGCCTGGATTAGCACTGTGACTGTGCCACTAAGAGTGCTGTGCGTGTTGCTGCTTTCTTGTGGCACTGGTAACAGAGCTGAGGGAATTTGCAAAGTTTTACATAACCTCCTCCATCTGCGGCTCCACAAAAGCCAGTTTTCCCTGTCAGTTCCAGGATCCATAATCTCCTAGTCTTTTTCTAAACTCTCTCTCCTTCTCTCTCTCGCTTTTCCTCTCTCTCTCTCTCTCTCTCTCTCTCCTCAAGCGTCTGTTCTCTGCTATTCTGTCACAGATATCGCTGTTTATTTCTGGAGAGGCGAGAAGGACTGTGACCTCACTGTGGCCTCTCGTTAGATAACCATTGTTACCAATCGTTCTCTTCTCATCGACAACAATTAGTCACTGTTTATTTATCTCTGCCCTTTACTGCTCACTCTCTCTGGCTGCCTGTTCAGTCTCCTACAGCATATCTCTGTTCCTCAGCAATCTCAGCAATTATTTTACACACCATGCAAAGGAACGAAAGGGCCTTCTTAATGTTTAGGTTCCTTGCAGCAGTAGGAGATACAGTGATTTATAAAGAATTCACACAGCTGTGCACTCTACAATTCCATCTAAAATATTATTCAATCTAATATGATTTAAAAAAAAATAGCTAACCCAAGATGAAGGGGAAAAGTATATTTATTAGGACATTTTCAATACTCGTGGTCATAATCTGTAAGATGTGTTAGAATACAGTTGACAGGATAATTGCATATCTATATCTATACTGACTATCTATATCTATATCTATACATAATTACAGTAAGAAATATGAAGGCTAAGATCAGAACACAAGCACGTTTATAAGTAACCTGGAAAATACTACCAGAAAACAGAACACGGCTAATAATTTATTACCACTAATTATTATTTTAATTATTACAGTACATTATAGCAAAAACAGAGTAATTAAAAAAGTAAAATCCCACCCATAATAAACTAAACCGAAGTGAAGCCAGTGGCCGGGATCAAGGATGGTACAGGGAAAGGAAACCTCCTGAGCAGGCTTCCCATTGTTTCTCAGTAAGACGAGCATCAATCAATTGTCTTTTTTTAATCACTTTGTTCAGGCTGTAAAAGTAAACCTCTAACACTACTTTCAATTTTACACTCACCAAGTAATAGATAAGTGTTGTGCCATGAGCTATTTAACACCACGCAAAATAATCCCATTTTTACCAGTCGATCACGCCTGTCCATGCTAAAAAGGCTCCGAGATGAAAGGAATGTCCTGATGGATTTACAACAGACTGACAGTGCAGACTTCACGCAGGCTGACAGTGAAGTGCCCACTGTGAGCCTGAGTCTCGCCACAGCGTATGGCAGTGGCATCTTCTGCCGACATGCCCGCTGGGTCCATTGTGCCCACTGTGCTGTGTGTGAGTTATGTGTGATTTACGCGAGCCAAGCTGAGTCAGACCAAAGAGAACCAGCCGCTCTCCATCGCCCCCTGCTGGGACTGCAAGCGCATACTGAGCTGCGTTAACATGGTCTTATCAAATCAAGGCACTAAAAAAGAATATTTTATGTATCATAGACTTTGAATAATTAATTCATGAGGCACTGATCTTAACAGGGATTGTAATGGAGTGCCTGTATGTGTGTGTGTGTGTGTGTTTTCTCTTCTCTCCCAGGTTGCCAACTTGTTGCGCCTTTTCCAGATCCCTCAGATCAGTTACGCCTCTACCAGCGCCAAGCTCAGTGACAAATCGCGCTACGACTACTTCGCCCGCACTGTCCCGCCAGACTTCTACCAGGCCAAGGCCATGGCAGAGATCCTGCGAGCCTTCAATTGGACGTACGTGTCCACAGTGGCATCTGAGGGTGACTACGGCGAGACGGGCATCGAGGCCTTTGAGCAGGAAGCCCGCCTCCGGAACATCTGCATCGCCACGTCGGAGAAGGTGGGCCGCTCCAACGCCAAGCGCTCCTCGTACGAGGCGGTGGTGCGGCAGCTGCTGCAAAAGCCCACGGCACGCGTGGTCGTGCTGTTCCTACGCAGCGACGACGCCCGTGAGCTGCTGGCTGCCGCCACCCGCCTCAACTCCTCCTTCCTATGGGTAGCCAGTGATGGATGGGGAGCACAGGAGAGCATCGTCAAGGGCAGCGAGGTGACGGCAGATGGGGCCATCACGCTGGAGCTGGCCGCCCACCCCATTCCCGAGTTCAACCGCTACTTCCAGAGCCTCAGCCCACTGAATAACCACCGCAACCCATGGTACAAAGACTTCTGGGAGCAGAAGTTCCAGTGCTCACTGGGCGGGACGACGGCGGAAGGGGCAGGAACCCCGAAGCCTCCCTGCGACCCGGACCTGGCAGTGGACGACAACAATTTCGAGCCCGAGTCAAAGATCATGTTCGTGGTGAACGCAGTGTACGCCATGGCACATGCCCTGCACCGCATGCAGAGGGCACTGTGTGCCAACACCACCCGTCTGTGTGATGCCATGCGCAGCCTCGACGGACGCAGGCTCTACCGCGACTTTCTGCTCCACATCAACTTCCGAGGTAACGTCCCTCCACCCACACTCTCCCGCCTCCGCCCACCTCTCTCTCCTGGTCCTTGCCTCCGTCGCGCCCCCTTTGCTGAACCTCGGGGGCCTGTGTGGAGGTACTAAAAGGGTGGTGTCGCTTTCTGTTGCCCGATGGTGCTTAATTTGAGTGGAGGCGCGTAATTAGAGGCAGCTCGAAGGCTCATTGGCTCATGCCACGCACCACCAAAAGGATTGCTTTTGACTGACAGGTGGAGAGTGCAAGGTGCAGGTAAAAATAAACCATGGAAAAATGCTCAGGCTGGGATGAGCTTATTCCACCCTCATCTGTGACTGTACACAAACACGTACGAGGTAGAGGCAAGGTAGAGAAAGAGCAGGAAGGGGGTTGAAAATTCTGAACTCCCTCAAGGCACTGGTGAAAGAAAGAGTTAATAAGCCATGAGAACAAAGGCAGACTGCAAACTGGTTATGAAGATGTGATAGAGAAGACAAAGAGATAGGGATGAGGGATGAGTGCAGAGAGAGAAATATGTGAACTGATGCAATAAGAAAAAGACTTGTGTGCATGTTTATGCATATGTACACATGATAGAGTATGTGTGTGTGTGTGCGTGTGTGTGCGTGCATGCGTGTGTGAGTGCATGAGTGTGCGTGCGTGTGCGTGCGTGTGCGTGTATGTGTGTGTGCGCGCGCGCGCGTGTGTGTGTGCATGCGTGTGTGTGTGTGTGTGTGTGTTTTAGGGAGAGTTGGAAAAACTTGGAGAGATAAAACAATCTGAGAGAGGTTGAGTGGGTTGGTATGCGTCAGCAGAAGACGATTCTCTTTGAAACTCACCATCTTCATTTTTCCAGCACAAAATCAAAGATGTGTGGGGTTTGCTGTCTGGGGCGATGGGGTGGCAGGAGAGGGCTTGCAGACAGGAGGAGGTGGAGGAGAAGAGAGATGCAAAACAGAAAGTGAGAACCTGAGAGAGGGAGAAGCTCGAGGAGGCAGGGGAGGAGGAGGAGGGAGCAGTGGAGTTAGGGAGTTCTTAAGATGTGCAAAGCAGCAGTGTGAAGGGGCCTCAAAGAAGAGGAGCTTCTAACTGATCTTGAACAAAGGAGGATGAGCTCAGGGATAGGAGGAGAAGCAGGGGAGGTGAGATAAAGTGGTGAAATGGAGTAAATGGCTACCTCTGATTTTTCCTTTCTTCATCATGGTCAGAGATCCACTCACACTGCACAAGCTCAGGTCTCCCAGGCACCCTACAAAACATCAGTTTCATTTTGCCGATTGGAATTTATGGCACTTTGAAAGAAACTTTTAAGCAACAGAGGACGGCTTTAAAAACTAAGGCACGGGTATTGCAGAGTGTTCAGAATGAGCTTCTCTACCGTCTTGGTAACTCTGCATTACCATGCCCGGAATTGAAACCTTTTCCTACAAAAACGTAAAATAAAACATTATTATTAGTCACATTTGTATAGCACCTTTCTCAAATGCAAGGACACTTTACAGACAGAAAGCAGCTTTTACAATCAAATCACTCACACACCGATGAGAAGCAGCAGCCAATTTGCACACAGCGTACTCTCTATCAGAAAGCACAGCGGGTGCAGGGAAGGTTAAGACCAGGCCAGAGCACTAACTATCACTGGACATGCATGCACACACATTCACATGTAAATTGTGTTATGTCTCTCGCTCTCTCTCTCTCTCTCTCTCTCGCTCTCTCTCTCTCTCTCTCTCTCTCTCTCTCTCTCTCTCTCTCTCTCTCTCTCTATATATATATATATATGTGTGTGTGTGTGTGTGTGTGTGTGTGTATATCTATATATATTTTCACACACACACACACACATATATATATATATGTGTGTGTGTGTGTGTGTGTGTGTGTGTATATATATATATACACACATATATATACATATATATATATATATATATATATATAGCCTTTCACATCTGCGCTAATGCTACCTACACTTTATTCTTTGCTTCTTATTACTTAATTAGACCTGACGTTTCACTTTAAAATGTAGATTTGACTTCCTTGGCAGCATATATCCCTGTTTATCGGACGGCCTTGCTTGTTAATGCAAAGCAGGTAGCCCAGCTAAGTCCCTGTTAGGCTAGTACATCAGCCGCTGCATTTTCAGCCTCACCCTGCAGAAAAGAGGGTTAGCATCAGTTTGCCCTCAGTAAGTCTGTTTTACTGGAAAGGCCAACCGGGTCAGGTTTACCTAACACACATCACAGGCCTCAGCATTTAAGGAATAGGTTATGATCCCCCAGTTACCTAGGAGAACAAATCCCATCTCTGTAGCCTACCTTTGCAGACTGGTTTAACGATAAAGGACTAAGGTTCTTTTCCACATTGTTGTACATTTGTGTAGTTGAGTTTAGGTACTTTGTAAGGCTGCTCCTGCAGAATATGTAGCATCTAATGATAATTAGGATATCATTTACTGCTTTTACCATGCCAGCATAACACTGCATAGTTATACAACGGTCAAAAGGTTCCATTTGATGAGAGATGTTGCATCAGAACTCGTCTCTAGTATTAGTATGTCTCTCAGCTCTTCAGAGTTTGTCATTTTTCCAATGCTATGCTCTTCACTCAGACTAATGCACTGTGGCAACATGTCGTTGCTATGGTAATTGGGTCTGCACATGGCACCAATTGGTGAAGTAATCCAATAGAGTAAGAGGAGGATGTTCTGTCTACGGCTAAGAGAGAGAGAGAGAGAGAGAGAGAGAGAGCAAGCGAGAGAGAGAGAGAGAGAGAGAGAGAGAGAGGTTCTGCTTCAAATTGTAGTGATCCTATGCCTACTGAGTAAACACATGCCTATGCACATGTAGCAAGAGGCACAGACATGCGCGCGCGCACACACACACACACACACACCGACAAACATTTTTGAATTTTTGAACACAGGCCATTTGGGACATTTCTGGTTGATTTTTGCTTTACTGCAATAAAATCTCAGACACACACAGCCCACACACCATGAAACCAAGCTTTCAGTCATCCACCTGCAATAAACATCAGCACATACACATGAAAAAACACATTAGTGATCTCAGAAAAGAATATAGAATTCTGAGAAGATCTTGAATTATCTTAACCCCCACCGAACACACACACAAACCCTTATATTTGTGTGTGTGTGTTTTAAAACTCACACTCATAGATGATGATAGATCATACCCTGTAACCATGAATGTTGATATGTATAATATCTTTGTGGATTTGTGGAGTGTGTGTGTGTGTGTGTGTGTGTGTGTGTACATTAAAGCTCCCTCAGGCTATTCTGAGCTGAAAAGCATAACAAGCTATACCCACCATTCCACTTACACAACACACACACACACACACACACACACACACACACACACACACACACACACACACAAACACACCCGTCTCATTCTCTTCTCTCTTTTTTTTGGACATGACATACGGCTACACCTGAATTGAAATTAAAGGATTTTCTATTTGTTGTTTTGCTGAGAATGCTGTGCTGCACAATTAGCTAAACAGAACAGCCAGTCCTGGGCATAATCTCTGTATTGAATAATCTCCATATTGTATTCTTAGAGTGAGCTACACTACTGTCTCTTTCTTATTTAAATTAGATTGCACACAGTGACTGCAAAAACTATCTCTTCCTCTTACTGTAATGCTACAAACCAGTTAAAAGCTAATGAGGATATACATGCATGTTTTCATGAGGGACACTAAACGTTTGCAGGACACTGCACCAAGGGAACATGGCCTGGTCGTTTTTCCCATATAAAGCAACTATTGGAGTCTAAGAAGTGGCTGTCATTTATGATCCTAGCCTTTGTTCTGATTGGATGACATACTAATCAACTAATGACATCTTGTAAAGAGATGACCGCATAATGCTGGCTGGCTTTCATTTGCTGTTTGCCAAACTACATTTGTTTACATCAACTTGGACAGCAACCTGGCCAGGTGAATGTTAGCAGTGCATTCCCACTCATCGTGCTTTAAGATTAAGATTAATCCCGTGTTGAACATCTCAATGGTAAATTTTATGGATTAGCTAAGAGACCCACTTTGGGTTGTGTAGATAGCATGTAAACTAATGTCAGTCAGATTATACCACATGTCATTAACTGTGATTGCTTCACTACAGGATATTCAAATTCAGTCCCTGACCATTACATTCAGCTTCAATCTGACATACTGGACCAGCAGTTTGCCTGAGTTGGTCTCAGACTGTAAGCCCTCATACTGTAAACATGAAAGCCTCAACCCACACAAAAAAGGGACGTTTGTCTCCATGCTAAGATTACGTATGTTCAAGTTAAATCAGGAGACCTAATGAGAGCATTACCATGAATGTTCACTTTATTACATACACCTGCTTTATAGCTGTGTCTCATAGGCTGGCATGCACTCATACACTCACATACGCAAAATCCAACCCTGACACACTCTTGTTTTAAACTGATTATTAATGTGAGAAGTTGCTGGAAAAAAAGCATAAATGCCAAGAGAACAAGACAAGTTCTAATTATTCAGCAAATTTCTGAGTACCTTTGAACTGACTGAACAGCCAGTAAATATACCTTATAAAGTGAACTTTCAGTGTACAAACCTAAATAGAAGACTGCCTTATGTCTAACATGTCAGGATAGTTTTGTCTATATATATAAAGTTGGCTGTAAGAATAAAACAATATTTTTGGTGATAGTGTAGGCTGTGTGAGATGAGAAAATTGCTGCAAAGAATGCAGAAGTATAAACAGTAAAACAAGCGTAGATTTATACATGGATGTGGTTGAGGGGATTTCAAATGAATGGGTGTAAGTTTAAATGTAAACTGCAGAGGTGTGTGTGTGAGATGTCCTTCACTACAGCTATGCAAGACAAAGTGAGGGAAATACTAATTACAGAAACCCAGTGGTCTTGAATGTGTTATAATGAAACATTTGCACACATTTGCTGAATGATCTCGATGTGACACATCAATCCATCAGTGCACCACCCCTCATGAATACCCCCCACCACACCCCACCCCCAAGGAGTAGACCCCTCTCAAAGACTCAACCAAAACACACAGAAATAGAAGAGATCGGTCAGTATGTCCAGACGTGTATGTCCTTGTATTTATCTTCCATGTAAGCGTATGCGTGTGGTGTGTTTGTGTGTGTGTGTGTGTGTGTGTGTGTGTGTGTGGCTGTATGTGTGAGTAAAGAGGCCATCGGGTCTGAAGAGGAACTGTCATCTGGCGAGGTGAGTAAGAGGACGTGAGAGGCTGCTGTTAGCCTGTGCTTCAGAGGTCTCTCCTCCTGCGCTGGTAGATGTTATGGCACCTGAGGCCCCCAGATCGCACAGGCTTCGTTTCCGCATGACAAGACTGACAGGCAACAGGGCACAGTGTCACCATGGAGTCGAAGGCGTTTAAAGTGTAGCTGTCTAACAGTTCTCTGGAAGAGGGAGGGGCAAAGAGAGACAGAGACAGAAATAGCGAAACAATTATGACTGTGTACAACTTATTGCCACATAGGAAAAATACTGAACATATCTTTTGAAAGATATAATAGAGTTTGACTCATCTTTCTCTGGTCTAAGTGGGAAATTTTGCTTAGGTATGTGTGGGTGTGTGGAGGACGGGTGCACAGTTAGTATATCCACCAGAGTAATCCATAAATATCTCCTGAAATCTAAAATTTCCTAACATTCTGTGCTATTGTGTGTGTTCATTCTCTGTCTGTTTCTATCTCTCTCCTCTGTTCCCTGGGTGGGTTTCAGAAGGCCTAAACTCTGAACTCCTGATGAATCCCGGGAGGTAACATTGAATACTTTGTTCCTTTTTCCTTTCCAAACTGCACAGCGTCCTAATGGAAAGAAGGTTTACTGACTGAACTGTTCTTCCAGTGCCTCTCATATCAATGTACAGTACACACTTTTAAATCACGTTGGGATTTGACGTATTGGCCCCATTAGCTTAGGATACAGCATTTAGGCATTTATCACATAAAGCACTGTTCAGTTGGATATGTTAGCGAATCCTCATCAAATCCTAAAATCAAATCTGCTTTTAAGAAGGTTTTGTTGTTTTACAAACTGTTCACCAAGTCCCCTGTTGGTTCAGTGCAAGCTGATTAACTGCAATTTTGTTTATCACAAGTAATTATATTGTGGTTAATTATCCTGTTACCAGATGCTGATTACTTAATCTTAGGGTGCATGCAGTGTCTGCTGAGTATGAAGATTATTAATTATAAGTGTTGATGATATTAAATGGGGAAATGAACAGATGAACTGCAGGCCACTAAAGGTTAATTTGATCTTCAGCTAGATGAAGTACTCAAATGTCGGCATATATTTCTGCATTCCACTACACCTCACATATGTGAATGGGTGTGGGTGCGTGTTTAAACATATGCGTGCTGACGTTCACGTTATCTGATGATTGATGGGGTTCATAACGGCCAACCTCCCTTCCCTATCTGACGACTCATCATTCCCTGCGGAGTTCTCCGAGTCCCTTAGAGCAATTACTCTGTGAGTGATCAATCACGCGTGGACTGTCCTGAGATGATCGCTGTCTGCTGGGGTGTCCCATGCTCCTCGGCCCTGTGTGAAGAGAATCCTCATCAGAATATTCATTATCATTAACCTGACGTTTTACCCGTGACTTCTCTAGCTTCAATCCGAAAGCCACCCTGAAAAAGCGGCGTGTTCCCGTCCCTGTGTACTACACTCCTGCTGTTCCTTAAGGGAATGGACGTGTCTTCATTCATGGCATGATTTCTGACCTCATCCCTCATCTCTGCGGTACAGGAAGATTGAAATTGAAATGTCAACGGTCTGTTTAACAGACTTGATTGGCTGTGCTTAATTGGCTCTGCCCGGCAATTGTGCTGAGGTGGGAATTCAGTGCTCTTCCCCTGTATTTGTTGGGGCTACACGGGAGCTTGTCAGCGTAAAGCAAACAGCACATAAACTGAAACTGGGTCTGTAAAGTCCCCAGCAAACACCTCTTGCATGAAACGCGTTTGCCACACTAATAGTGCTCTTTATAGTAAGTTCTATTTCTGTACACTGCCATTTTGTTTAGAAGCTATTTCTGTGAAGGTTCCTGATGCTCCCCTATGGTTTTAACAGCCTCCTGTGTAATTGCTTTGTGTGCCTGCAGCCATGTTGTAGCATCCACCGACTGTAACTGAAGTCAGTACCATGATGACATTCTGAGAAGCAGACACGTGGATGTTTCTTTCTATCAGTCAGGAGCAAATTTACCAAACAAATTTCAGAGTTCTGTTTCATAAATGATAAATTCACATTCCTCTCTGTCCCACTTAATTGGTAATTTAATTAAGTCAATTATTAGTTAGTAACTTTTCACAACAGGTAGCCATTCTAGTGCTGTGTGTGAACTTTCTGTTCTTCTGTCTTCTCTCTCTCTCTCTCTCTCTCTCTCTCTCTCTCTCTCTCTGTTCCCCTCTCTCTATATATATATATATCTCTAGCTCCATTCTCTTCTCCTGGCTCAGAGAATGTAGTCAAGTTTGACCAGTATGGAGATGGCATGGGCCGCTACAACATCTTCAACTACCAGCACTTGCCAGGCAGTGACAGGTATGGCTACATCCAGGTGGGAGAGTGGGCGGAGACGCTCTCCCTCAACGAGTTCCTGGTTGGGTGGCCAAGGGGCGCGGGCGTGCCCACCTCCCAGTGCAGCGACCCGTGCGCCCCCAACGAGATGAAGAAGATGCAGGCAGGCGAGTACTGCTGCTGGATCTGCACGCCATGCGAGCCCTACGAGTACCTGCCCGATGAGTTCACGTGCGCGCCATGCGCCCCGGGCCAGTGGCCTCGTGCCGACCTGAGCAGCTGCTATGACCTTCCCGAGGACTACATCATGTGGGAGGACGCGTGGGCCATCGGACCCGTCTCAGTGGCCTGCGTGGGCTTCATCTGCACCTCCCTGGTCTTTGGCGTCTTCATCCGCCACAACGACACGCCCCTGGTGAAGGCTTCAGGCCGGGAGCTCTGCTACATCCTCCTGCTTGGCGTGCTCATGTCCTACTCCATGACATTCGTGTTCATTGCCAAGCCGTCTCCGGCAGTCTGTGCGCTCCGAAGACTGGGCCTGGGTACCTCTTTTGCCGTGTGCTACTCGGCACTGCTCACCAAGACCAGCCGCATCGCCCGCATCTTCGGCGGGGTGAAGGACGGAGGCGCCCGCCCGCCCCGATTCATCAGCCCTGCCTCGCAGGTCTTCATCTGCCTGGGGCTGGTCTCCGTGCAGCTGCTGCTGGCGTCCGCCTGGCTGCTGCTAGAGGTGCCGGGCACGCGGCGTTTCACGCTGCCCGAGAGGCGCCAGACAGTGGTGCTCAAGTGCAACGTGCGTGACTCCAGCATGCTGCTGTCGCTCAGCTATGACGTGGTGCTCGTCGTGCTCTGCACCGTCTATGCGTTCAAGACGCGCAAGTGCCCCGAGAACTTCAACGAGGCCAAGTTCATCGGCTTCACCATGTACACCACCTGCATCATCTGGCTGGCATTCCTGCCAATCTTTTACGTCACGTCTAGTGACTACAGGGTATGTCACAGCAAAGGATCATGGGAAGGGAAGGGTGGACCTGAATGAATTGCTACTGAACTAAGTTATAGAGAACAGAGTAAAAAAGTGTCGAATTAACAGTGATGTTGAAATCACCCAGCAATTGAAACTCCCCAGACACTGAGTTGCCGGCTGTCGTTTAAGATATGCATAATACAAAGTCCCAGGATATACAAGAATAAAAGAAAAAAGAGCAAAGTTAAATCCATAATAAACATGGCACATAATCGGTCAGCCCTTTGCAATGAACGGGTCAAGCCTCAGGCATCAGTGTACTGCAAGCAACGAAACTCAGCATCTTTTCCAACAGAATTAGTCATGGATTATCCAAAGCAGCAATGAAATGTGATTAGTCCAGTCCTGTGCTGCATGGATTGCATACACAGTCAGGAAGCTTCAACACACATGCCGTTGCCAACATGCATCGCGTTCATGCGGGTGGGACTTTTCTCCATATGCTCTGTGCAGAGTTTACAACGCCACGGTTAATAAAGTGGGGAAGAGTGCATGTACATTTGAGAGGGCCTGGTACTCTGAGGCTGCTTTAAAGCGAGTGCTGACTCCTGTAGAAAGAGCGTCTTTAAAGAGAGGTCCAGATCACACAAAGAACAAGACAGGCACGGAGAACAGCAGGCACAGGATTGCAAATTTCTCATTCTGACTGCACTACACTAAGAAGTGCCAAAGACAACTAGAGGGCTAATACGATCATAAAAACACTATTGTTTGGTTCTTGTTAGTATGCTATCCAGTGTCCTTCATAGACAGGACCAATTAAAGCTGACTTTACAATGTGGTTTATTCCTTTCATGGCAAAACATTCCAGGCTATTTCATTAGTTTTGGTGAAGGACTCATGTGCTCTCAGTGAAGATATAGCTGCCCTTAGGAGAAAATTCCTATCCAGTTTAGTTTTATGTCTGTTCTTGTTCTGTTCAATGCCCCAGTCCCAGCAGGGAACTGAGAGAACAGCAGGGAGGCCTGGGAAGAGAAAACATCTAGATCTTGAGTGGTGTAGATTAGTCTTTTAATGGAAGATGTCCAAATAGCATCTAATCAAACATTATTTATGCAGCCACTGCGCTAACTGCCATCGCAATTATCCCACGCTTTCCCTCAACTACTCTCACTGTTAAACGTGGCTCTCGCTATGCTACTTTAACTAACAGCGTTCCATCATCGGCAGGCCTGTAAGTGTCTGTGGAGGTGACTGAAGCATTGAGTAAATGAGCTGTTTACACTCCCTCTTTCCCTCCCTCCACTCTTCCTCGCTCCGTCTGCCCAGGTCCAGACCACCACAATGTGTATATCGGTGAGTCTGAGCGGCTTTGTGGTGCTGGGCTGCATGTTCGCGCCTAAGGTTCACATCATCATGTTCCAGCCCCAGAAGAACGTGACTAGCCACCGGCTCAACCTCAACCGCTTCAGCGTCAGTGGTGCCGCCACTGCCTGCGCTTCGCATGGTGAGACCCTGTCACACACTGACAGCAAGCACTCACACAAGGAAGTGTAGCCTTCATTGCACCGAGAGACTGTGTGAAGCCTTTCTGAGAATGCTTAAGGAATAGCCCGGGCCATCTTTTTTTTTTTATGCAGACATACTGACAATTTGACGTGGATGGTTTTCAAGTGAATTGCTTGGTTTCTGAGAGGGCTACGTTGCAGCAACAGACTAACACACTAGGAGAGCTGATTCTGCCTTTTGCGGTCATCAGGTGGTTGTGCCAATTATGAAAGAGGATTTACATGGATTTTTAAAACATTCATTTTAGTTTTATATGATTAGCTTTCTAGCTGGTAAGCTTCAGTGCTAAGTGGTTTTTTATTGTCCCCAAGGAAACAAATTTTCAAAAACTGTATAAGCATTATTAAAAAAAGTTTCAAAACAACATAGCTGCATGACATAAAACAAATTAATACAAATACATGGATACATTTAAACTAAGAATCATTTAAGCAACAATTTTATGTATCTCACAAGAAACCCTGTGCCATTGCATGAATTGTTCATTATTTTGCTGGAGAGTTTTTATGGCCAATGGAATAAATGAGTTTTTAAATCTCTTGGTTGTCCCTTGTGGCACCCTAAAGCACTGACTATAAGCCAATAACTCAGACTCCTCCTGCAGGGCGTGGCAGCATCTGATGCAGACCTGCCCCTATAACTCCACTGGCCACTGTCACAAGGACATGTAATCTACTCTTGTAATCTACAACTCTACAGAAAGTTAAAAATAATTCCATAAAACTCTCATAAAAAGTGCATATTTGTGCCTACATTAAAAACTTTTATTTTCAGAATAGCACACATCCTTTGCTGCACTTTAAACTAACTGAATTTATTTCAAATTTTAGTTTACAATACCCAGGTATAGATTATCTACTATTATCTACAATCTACTATTTCAGTGTTTCAGTGACCCTAGTTACAGTATGGGTGTAAGCAATAGAATATCTTCTACAGTCAGTTACGATGTCTGCTCTTTTAATTACATCTACATTTGCAAAAAGGTCTGGTCACTCCAAGATACAAACTCACCCATTTCCTCCTCATCCGGTAAGAGACTCGCAATAACAGAGTCATCCTCAAACTTGATCCACACCTTATGATAGCTACGGCAATCACAGGTATACATAATGTACAGGAGAGGAGAGAGTACATAGTCCTGAGGGGTGCCAGTAGCAGAGGGGAACTGTACAGGAGACCTGGCACTGACCCAGACATGCTGCAGAGTATGACAATCCTCTTTCCAGCCTGACAGATTTGCACCTACCTTAAGGTTGGAGAGGAACATCTCAGCAAACAATGGTGGTTGGATAGTATTGACTCCAGATGAGAAGTCAGTAAAGAGCAAATGAGCATGGATGTATGGACTGGCGAGATGTTTTAGTAGTAGACTCATTAAAGTAAAACCAGCATACCCCGCACCCCACCCTGTTCTGCCTGTAAACTGATAAAGACATTGCTGGTTTGTCACTCTCCTAATTGTTCCATATTAAGATTCTCAAAGGATTTCTTCACAAAGGATGTCATATATAATATACTGTTTAATGTAGTCTGAAAATGTTTAGGGTTGGTCTTTAGGACTGGTCATTTTTGCAAAACGAAGCGCAGTGTCTTCCCTCCAAAGTTTGTAAAGTTTTTTTCTGCCAGCATAGTGTAGTGTTCAGATAAAGGTACCGACACTCAGAACAGGTCCTTAACATATCACGATCATCTGTAAATGCTCTTGAATAGGGTGTGTTGTAAGAGAGTATATAAGCCATTTATTTAAAAAGAAAAATAACTGAAGAACAGATATTACTCATCTTTGATTTGTCAACTCAAGGCATGATGTGCATGTCAGCACTGACACGATGCGGTCTGGGGACTCGTTGCAGGATAATAAGCACCTGTAAACAGAGCCCAGCCCTTTTGCTCTCAAAGTTAATGCATGGGCACAAACCAAATCCGATAAACAGTGTCATCTTTGTTTATATTTCCACTCTGATAAATAATATGACAGGTACTGCAAAGAAAAGAAGACACAACTTACTTTGAATGGGTTGGGAACCACAGAGAAGGTGAAGGATGGGGGGGGGGGGGGTTCTGGGAATTCTCAGAAATTTGTCTCTTTTTTCTTTGCTTGTAAACGGAGCTAATCCGACTTTTTGTGGCACATTCTCAGTTCATCTCACTTTATATCTCTTTCTCTTTCCAGCGTCTGTGAGCGCCCACTTTGTTCCAACAGTGTGCAACGGGAGAGAGATCGTCGACTCCACTACTTCCTCTCTGTGACCCCGCCTCTAACTACTGCTCTTTAGCGACTGTTAGCCAATCAGCACACATTGTGCTCTGCCCAAGAACTACGCCCATCTACAGTGTGTAGAAAGTGTGTATTATTATTAAATTATTTTCTAGGGCTTGTACATATTAACTGATATTGTTGTAGAGAAACAAAAGAACAAAAAAAATTTCTAGAGTGATTTTGGAGACTTGTTTTTTTGATAGCTTTATTATGTCTGTTGTAAATGACCATGAAATGTGAGCACGGTTGTAATACAATGAATTTTTTGACCTAGGGAAAATGCTGACTGCTGTAGTGGCTAAGCCTGCAGTACTGGACAAAACCTGGTCATTTCCTTTTGTAGGTTTCATTGTAATAATCTATTCTGTATGTATTTCTATGTTGTATATTTTGTACATAATCTTACTGATGGTTTTAGCAGCACAAGTTGACCATGGTAGATGAAGCGATGCTTCTGTTGAGAGGGTGTTGATGCTAGTAGTTGTACAAGCGCACACAGACTTCTTGTAGTAAGCGTTCATATCGTCTGCTGCTGCTTTCCATGAACTGCTTCTCACAAAGCATACACATACCAGCCCGAAGTGGTCTTGAATGCTAAACTTTGACGCCGATGTGACGTATTTATGATGTATAAAAAAGCTTGGTGAGACAGGCATGGTTAAGTTGTGATCCATTGTTTAATGGCTCTTTGTGCCTTATCCTGTGTTCAGTAGTTTCATATGAAAGCTTCCTGAAGACCTTTAGTCAAGGGGTAGCTGAGTCCATTTGTTTACATCTCTTTTTTACATCTCAGTGTTTTTTACATTTCTACATTCTGCTGTGCTTTGGAAAGGGGGGGGGTTACATTTTATTTAACGTGTTGATCAATTTGTAGTCATGTCACTGGTTTGTTTAGGACTGTGTTCAGCTGATAAGGTCTGATCGTGGCGATTTATTCAGTTGTAAGTCTGTAAGTCATAATCATTTTAGGTTTTGCCATTTTTAAAATGGATTGACGCACAACCAATATGGAACAGTGCTTCAGAAAAGTGACATTCGTTATTTGCCGTCGTGACAGTGAACTCATACCGCTGCATGCCAACAAAGAGGAAGTGAAAATGCACAACAGAATGAGAAGAGTCCAACTGTGTTTTATAATGGTAATGAGGTAACTGCCTGATCAACAGCACAAACTTCTGGTCTTCTGGTAGGATCTCATTCAGAAAACATACTTTTGAGTCATTACTCAACAAGTGTCATCCCTGCGGCCTTTAGTGTAGTATGTGCATACACGTGGCTACAAGTGCCCTCAATTGCTCTGTTCTCACTGAAATCTGTGATGCTTTTACAATTCTCCCTAAATGCCATTCTGTGCCATGCGAAATGCTAAGGTTAGTGAAAGCCAGACTGATGTGGAGATGGAGAAAGACAGACAGTTAACATTTAAAGTGAAAGGAATAGGAAGACATGTGGTAGTGAGTGCACAGAGGGCGAGAGAGCAGCTTCTGACCTCTAAAGTCACGGTCCGCGTTTGCTTCGTTCCACGATCAGCAGCCCACTGCAGTCTGAGGCTGCTCTGTAGAGAGCTTTTATATATCAGACTCCAAAAGTGTGTGGCTGGCTGACTCCCCCCACGGCCAGCGAGTTGCTAGGGGACAGCGGTTCTACACGGCCTCCTCAGGAATGCTTTTGAGCAGAAGAGGAACAGGAGGAGAGCCAAAATGAAGCTGCTTTATCTGAAGGGCTTAGAGAGGTGTTTCAGAAAGAGGAAGCCGACTGCAGGCTGTTCAGAGACAGCAATCAGAGCGTATCCACTGCCCCCCTGGGTTATGTTCAGCCCCTACAGATACTTCCCAACAGGAGCAGGGGCTGAGGATTCGCTGTAAATTAGATGGCACTGTAATCGGTGCGCTGGCATATTCCACATGATCATAAACAGATGTTTTTGATTCATGTTTGATGATGGTTAGTCCAGGCAATTCTCCTCTTGTTGGCATGATTTGGAAAATTTTGGTAAAAACATCGGGGGGGGGGGGGGTGCTGTGTGGAGTTTAATGTAATGCATTTGGTGGGGGGGGCTCTCTGTTTATCTATACGCTCCCAGTTTTAAAACAGCGTTGTAAATAGAGTCCCATAATGTTAAATAATCCTCTGTTGTCTCTGGTGACACTGAACTGTGGTTGAACACAAAGCAATAGATCAGTACCCATGGTGCAGTGTGCGCAATAACAAGGACATGATGACATCATAATAAATAATAACTTACTGTTACTGCTGTTGTATGTGTTTGTTTCCATTTTCTTATCCATTTAGTATAAATGGATTTGGATGAGTTTATTGCACAAAAAAACAACATACACATCCACACTCATGACAGTCACACTCATAAACATTTACACTCAAACATCCACACTCTTATACATCCATGCTCATATACATACTTCATATACTCTTCCATGTCTTGCCCCTGAGACCTTGTCTTTCTGGCCTCAAGGGAGTAAAGCTACATAGTCCATTTCTTCAGAAACCTCAGGCCTCTCTCTTCATGTCTCCTATGCTGAATTACTCTGCTGATGACCAATCAGTGGGCCGCTGGGTTTCTAAAGAAGGCCAGGCATAGATTATGAGCGGGGAAATGGAAAGCAGTGGATTTTCCGGCCAGAATAATGCCGTGGAAGTGCAGAAGCCTTTGAAAAGCCTCCCTTTTATCAGCCACACCACCTCTTCAGAAAAGAGAGGGGACAGGTGAGGGAGGGCAAGTATGTGCAAGCACGTGTGTGTGTGTGTGTGTGTGTGTGTGTGTGTGTGTGCTTGTGCGTGTGCATGTGCGTTTGGGTGAGAGCGAGAGAGGAGTTTTTGTGTGGAACATGAATATTGCAATGACTCGACTATCAGTGGACTTCTAATGGCCTTGGCACAAAGTTTTACGGGTAATAACAGCACAGCTAAAAACTGTTAGGTTAAAAACTAGCCCTGCACCTAGCTGCTCCATCCTTCAAACCCTGCGAGAAGCGCAGATGGGCGGGTGTATGAGAGGGGAGGTAGGTGTTAAAGTAGGAAGGAAGGTGGAGAGAGACAGAAGAGGGATAAAGGGGGCCAGAATAATGGAGCGCAGGTGGTAACTATTTTGGTGCAAAAAGCCATGAGTCCAAAGACATCAGTGCAAATCGCATCCACTTCAGTGAGTCACTAGTGCACGAACATGATGAGGCATCTTCTCAATAAAGAAACCCTGCATGAAATGATGAGACGTGTTGACAGTGCAAACAGTAATTTATTTTGTCAAAAACCCTGATCACATTTCAGTCTGACACAAGGATTTTCACTGTACTCCAAACAAAAGAAGAAGGAAAACACAGGCCATTCAGAATCACATCAGCATGGGTGGAAGCCAAGGTAGAGCCACTATAAGGGTACCTTGTCCTCCTGGTGTAGAGGCCACCTGGACTGTCCCTCTTACCCCAGACCCACCCCTCCCTACAGAGGTAAGGAAGCTGGGCTCTCTCTGTCCTGATGGTGGCTCAAGGCTATGGGAGCTAGCCCTCCAGGCCTCACAGTCCCGACAGTAAAGCTGGTAGGTGCTGCACTGCTTCAGCGTGCTTTTACCCAGTTCTAATGTACAGTGGCTACTGCTACTCCTTTGGATATTGGACATTTGTGTTCTTTTGAAGTCTGCAAGGTACCTAGGGACACACCAGTCAAGAGAGGTGTAGCCTCTGAGTTTGAAAGGGTTGCATTTGTGTGTGCTATTTTATTTAGAATGACAATTCCCATACTGTCTGAGGCTTCACAGGTTCTGCATTTTCAACATTTGACAGACCCTCTTATCCAGAACAACTTACATATTTATCCATATGACAGTATGTGTGTCCTGGTAATCGAACCAATGACCTTGGCGGTGTTAGTACTTTGCTCTGCCTGCTCCATCCAGGAGCAATTTATTGACTGCTCCTTGGTGTCTGAATACCTGCATCTGTGTGCAATACCAAGTACTATGACCCCTCTGCTACACAATCCCATAAGAAAGTGTTAAATTCTGGTATATTATTTACTAAAAAAGAAAAACAACAACAACAAGGAAAACAAACACATACTGCTCAGAGACGTGATCATGACATCAAACAGAACAATTTCACATGGCTCTTCCAAGTCCTAGGCAGTGTCTTCCCAAATCCCACAGTCAGCCCAAGTATTCTTTTTTTTTTTTTTATCTTCCAAACAAGCTTTTCCGCACGCCGTCTTAAGGCCACTGTGTGTGTACATATTTAAATCCAACCAGCTCTTCGTTTTTCCTTCCCCCTCTATCCCCACACCCATCTCTCCGGCTGGGAGGATTTCAGCTGGACAGCCTCAGAGCTCTGCCCGTTGCCCTGGAAACAGTGACACGTAGTTTACACAGCGGAACAAAGCGCACAGCGCTGCACCCTGATGCGCCCAAGCGCAGAGCGGGACCGCCCGGCCGGGCGAGGTCAGCCTGCTTTCAAAAGCCCGCCCCCGATCAAGGCCAGGGACTAACGACCGACACCGCACGTTGCCAAGACAACCAGCGCCCGCATTCGAGCACGTTTGTCAGCGCGTGGACAGAAGCCAGGTGGTAGACGTGAAAGAGAAGAGATGAAGTCTACCTCCAACAGCGTGTGAGCCCTGAAACATGCCTGTACAGCTCAAGGGCATGGCTACTCAATACCAACTCCTTTTAAGTGCACTGAAAATCCCAGCAGTCTTGAGACGGCTTTTATTACCAGCCTCACTTTTTTCACTCAATTTTAGCCAATCATGGCTACAAACCTCTTACCTACAAACCTCTGTAAAAGAGTGTTTAAATGTACATTATTAAGCCTTTAAAAATCTGTTGAATCACAATTACTACATATCTAAAGAGTTAATCTGGTAATGAAAATTGTTTTCCCTTAAACTTTACTGTAAAGAATCTCATCATTAATCTTGAACTAATAATCAGAGAATCAAAAAGGTCTGAGCCTGCCAAGGGAGATTTAAACATGTTCACATAGGGAGCCTAAAACAGTTTCCTCTGCAGTCTATGCTAATGAAAATGACACTTCCAAAGAAAAAGTCCCTCATACCCTGACTCCAAGTCTGACTCTCTCTCTCTCTCTCTCTCTCTCTCTCTCTCTCTCTCTGTCTCTCTGTGTCTCTCTCTCTCCCCTTCTCCTGCTTTTTTTACCTTTTCTTTCTTCTCTCCCCCCCCCCTCTCTCCTTCTCCCTGTCTCTCTTACCATTTCTCTCCCTCTCTCTCTCTAATTGGGTGCAGATACGATGTGGCAAACTGCTTCTTTCTCTACAGCTCAACATAGTCTTTAATCTTAAAGAAGCCTCTCAGTGGCTACTTCAACTGCCTTCAGTTAAACATCAAGGTGCCCACACACACACACACACACACACACACACACACACACACACACACACACACACAAGGGAACCAAGAAATCAAGAGAGGAACAGGTTGAATTAAGATTTCTTTCTGTTTCTGAGAAACGTGCTGAGATACTATAACATTATCATAGATAAGTAATTTTTCTTTGTAATGCTGAACTGTTATACACATTAAAAGTGTGACAAACTGCATTTGATTCCCTCAAATGACTGTGCTCTGCACTCTGCACAGAGCACGCCAAACACTAACCATTTCAATCTCTAACCCTCAATAAGCATTTCTCCTTCTCACATAGCAGAGAACACAAGAAAATGGAAGGTTTCACATCACACAGAAAGACTAAAGGGTCAAATTCCTAACACCTGCCACCAAATGTAACGTGACATTAACAGCAAATAGCGCCACAGTAAAGTGTTTCCTTATTCATAAAATGTGGCTTTTTCCCATTTTTCCCCTGGCGTGATATATGGTCTTACCGCGTTTTGTCCTCATTTGCATATGTCGTTAACGATTCATAATAGAACACCAGTCCGCAAAAAATGCCACCCAAACGTGGAGCTGTACGACGGTAATCATCTTGGTAAGAAGCTAGTGTGGATGGGATGATATTGTCTCTAACAATGTTAGATCATACATGCATCAACATCAAAATTGACAAATTTGTTGAAAAAGGCACATTCTCCTGCAAACAGTAGGAGTACAGGCGAAGGAAAGTGACCTGCTTGAACAGGATCTCAGAATGCCACAATCTTTTTCCATTAGAAATGCAAATTTAGGTATTACAGAAGAAGGAACTATAAACAGATATAGACTGAGAAGAGACAGAATTTTACTGCTCTGCCATGAAGTAGAGAAGTCATCAGCTAAGTGCGTTCGTTCAGTTCCCGTCTTAGTGAAAGCTACAATTTATTTACATTTTTATATAACTGGTAGTTTTCAGTGTTTCACTGGTTATCATCACTGGGGGTAAGTCAGTTGTCTGTCTCTTGATGTGGGCCTTTAATATGTATGGCCTCATTTACATGTGGTTTTCACCTGGGGCACAAGTGAATTTACCACATCTGTAAACTGACAACGGTGTGCTAATTATCGCTACAGTAATTCTATGAATAGGAATTAAAAATTCTGTGACAAACATTTTGCACAGTGTAATGTGGTTCCTGTCAAGTTTTATGAATCTGTCCCTAGTTTTAGAATATTTAAGTTCACACATCTAATCTGTATACCTTTATATGATTAAACTAAACATTCTTCTGTTTGTGCATCTTTGCAAGATTAGCATCTTGATGAACTGTGGATGATGCTATATTCTTAGTACCTATTTTAGTGTGTCAGTGTATATAGAGAGAGTGTAGAGAGAGGGTGTGCAGTATTGCATATACCTTTTTGGCAATAGCCTTGAGCTTGGCCAGTAAAGAAGGTTTGGTGTAAAGTACCTCATCCTCCATCTCTTCCCCCTCGCCCTCCATGATGGCACAGCTGTCTGCTGCCGGCAACTCAGCCTCCTTATTGGCTGAAATCACCAGCTTGGAATACTTAAACTCCAGCCTGCGACAGTGAGTGAAGAGAAAAGCATGACATTCAGCATTAGTACAAGCTAACTCCAAGCACAGGTAACCAAATCATGTTGGGTCATTAATCAGTAATCCTGTGGTTAAGGCATTTGCTGATGGGTCAGCGAGTGGGTGCCTGAGCTCAGGGTGACCAAAGCCACATGGGTCTTTACTTTTTGTTCTTCTTCCAGAAGTAGTAAGTGAGGGAGAGGAGGAGTATCGCACAGAAGGCCCCCAAGCTGGTTCCCACCTTCAGCCACAAACCAAAGGCCTCACAGGGAACGCTCCTCTTCACCGGCAGGGATAGCCCTCCAGAACAGAGCCGTGGCTCTGACCACACGTACACAGTGTCCTAAGAAGAAATCCACACATAGACCCAGCCACACTTTAACTACTTCCCACCTGAGCAGACCAATGGCGCTGAAAGAGCTACCCTCTCCAAACCTCCCCCCAACCATGCATAGGGAAGATGAAAGGTTCAAAGTGAACGTTGTGATAGTAGTGAGTGCTGATGGCATGGCCTGTCTAAGAGCACCTGGACCCCTGCTCTGCAGACCCCCTCCACGTGGTGGTAGTCTGCCTCAGTACAAAGCGGACACGCGCTGGAACTCTCCCACAGGAAGTAGAAGGTGCAGCCATCACAGGTGCCTGCTGGACACTCCCTACAGGAGGACACTGCAAGTTAGCTCAGATGTATGGCCCTACCCTGAGCACTCACACCCTAGAAGACACAGGCAAAACACAGGCTCTCTGGACCAATTACAAGACAGGCAATACAGCACAAATAATGCCCCAGTTACGGTGATTCTGTTATTAAAAGAATTAAAGCGAAAGTTGACTGCAGACATCTGACTGAAACCACAGTAGAGTTCAGCTGTCTTTATCAGGAAAAAACTAATGGGCAAATCAACTTTTGGATAAATTGTGTTGAAATTTTAATAACATGAAAACTGAATATGCACTGTTGCAATCAGCAGGACATCTGAGAGATGAAAATTGTCTGGGAAAAAAGAATAATTGATGTCAAAGATGTCAAATATCCTGAGTGGATATTTCAGAGTTAGTAACTTTGAAAGAATCACAGTATATGTCCATGTTATTAGTACTCTACAAAATAAAGGTTCAATGTGATTATTCAAATTAGACAAATTGGACTGTGCAGTGCAAGGATCTGTAAGCTTACAAAAGATTCAAAGTTACATGAAAATTTTTGCCTTCACACTAATTAAGGAGCCAGGAGATTATCTGGACTCACGAAGTTCTACTCTCACAGTCTTCATAATGCATGATCTGAGAGAAGAATGTCTGTGTGTCCCAACGGGACCCTTTAAGCGTAGTCTCACAAAGCTCAGCCTTCAGCGCATAGTGTGAGCCCAGCGCATAGTGTGTTTTAGAGAACAGACGGCATGCATATTTTCATACAGGCATGACGCCAACAGACCAGGCCAAATAACGGCCTCAGCACAGAGTTTAGCTGTGGAGCAAGATAGATGCTGTATTTTCATTTAATGCTTGTCCTATAGAGAGAAGCCACACAGGATACACAAGGACGGAATACCTGGGTACTGATATTTCCCCTTTGGCACCTTGCTCAGGGTTACAGCGAAGCGTGACTACGGTATTCCTGCCTTTCTCACAGGAGGCTGTCGCCTGCAGAGATCTGCACACACAAGTTCCATTTAGCACAAAAGAACGAGTAGCCCTCTTTTGGGCTTTAAGAAGAACAGAACTGGAGAAAAAGGAGGAGCTTTATTGTTGTTATTTTTGGTGTTTATACCGATAGAAGAAGCTGACGTCCGGGACGCTGGTAGGAGGGTTGCGGAAGAGCTCTGGTCTGGCAATTACCCCACTGAGTGATTTCTCCACTGTAGCTCCTGTGAAGCCAGTACAATAACTCTCAGTGAGGCATACAGAGCCTCAGAAAAGACCGCTTCCTTTCAATCACACATGCGTGCGGCTTGCACACACACATACAGACACATGCAGACAGAGTAAGGATGATGCAAGGAAAGTGAAATGAAGAGCTTGACCTCTGACCTCATTTTAATTTAGAAATTTGGTTAATGTGTTTAACTCTGCTTTAAAACCAGTTCATAGTTATAAAGCATGTGTAAGAAGATTTGAGTTGATGCCAATTTGCAAATCCAACTGCATTTCATCCAAAAAATAATAATCTTACAAGATGAAATTTGTTCACAAGGGATACTGCATTGAAGTACATGTACCAGTGGTTATTATATTGTGAGTCACCATAAGAATATAAATGAATGTGGATATGACAGTGAAATAATATGGATATGTTTAGCTACTCCGCAGCAGTAAAAAACATTCAAGGTTAAGTTACATCAAAGGCAGCCATAACATGAATCATGTCTCATGTGAAGAATCACTGACATGGAAGTGGCATGACAAAGCACTCTAGCTTTATATATGATATGTGTAAGGTTTCTACAAATATCAAATATCACTGCTGGTTTGAGAGTGGTCTGCCACCCCAAATCTGTCAGCCAATAGCAGTCTTGTGGTCAGAATCTTACAACTGAAGAAGGCCTGGAGGACAGCAAATGCTAATTTTGCATGGCAACAAATGGTTTATAGATGGCTAACTGTACACATACCAGACGTGCCTACAAGGCAGGCGTAGCCGTCCATGCTAAATCCCAACAACACATTTACTTCATGAGACAACTACAGAAATGGGGAATGAGCAAAACAATACTCACCCAATTCCAGTGTAATTTCACTAAGAGTGTCCTGACCAGGGCTTTTACAGTGTGGTGTGCTAGAACCACTGGCCAGTGCCAAAAACACCATGCAAAAGATTGCAGCAGAAGAGAAAAACTGTAGGACCGAACTATTGCCCCCTGACCACATATCTCCCAATCTCTGCCATACCAGAGTCTAAACTGGACAGCCTGTGTAGCTCATATCACAGCCTGTCTTGCCACCCTGGGGTCTGAGAGGAAATACTCCAGTACTGTAAACTACAGCTTAAACAGACCCCAACCTCCAAAATAGCACCTGCACTTTACGTCCCCTTTACAGTGCTAACATGGCAAAGCGTTACTGTACTGCAAGCACTTTTTTTCTGCTGTATTTTGCATTACAGTGATTAATATGTAACTGCGTTGTAATATCAATTTATTTTTTGTTCTATTTTTGTAGGTAAAGCTGAATGAGTAAGCATTACAATGCACTTGTTCAAAGCATGCAGCAAATAACCATAAATAAAAATCCTGAATGTAAACTTCCTCAATCCCACAATCTCCCTCTCGCACTCGCTCCCTCCCTCGCTCACCTTTCTCACTCCTCTCACACGCTCCCTCATTCATTCCCTCCTTCGCTCCCTCCCTCACTCACCTTTCTCACCCGCTCTCTCTCCTCTCACACGCTCCCTCATTCATTACCTCCTTCGCTCCCTCCCTCGCTCACCTTTCTCACCCACTCTCTCACTCCTCTCACACGCTCCCTCATTCATTCCCTCCTTCGCTCCCTCCCTCGCTCACCTTTCTCACCCGCTCTCTCACTCCTCTCACACGCTCCCTCATTCATTCCCTCCTTCGCTCCCTCCCTCGCTCACCTTTCTCACTCGCTCTCTCACTCCTCTCACACGCTCCCTCATTCATTCCCTCCTTCACTCCCTCCCTCGCTCACCTTTCTCACCCGCTCTCTCACTCCTCTCACACGCTCCCTCATTCATTACCTCCTTCGCTCCCTCCCTCGCTCACCTTTCTCACCCGCTCTCTCACTCCTCTCACACGCTCCCGCATTCATTCCCTCCTTCGCTCCCTCCCTCGCTCACCTTTCTCACCCACTCTCTCACTCCTCTCACACGCTCCCTCATTCATTCCCTCCTTCGCTCCCTCCCTCGCTCACCTTTCTCACCCGCTCTCTCACTCCTCTCACACGCTCCCTCATTCATTCCCTCCTTCGCTCCCTCCCTCGCTCACCTTTCTCACTCGCTCTCTCACTCCTCTCACACGCTCCCTCATTCATTCCCTCCTTCACTCCCTCCCTCGCTCACCTTTCTCACCCGCTCTCTCACTCCTCTCACACGCTCCCTCATTCATTACCTCCTTCGCTCCCTCCCTCGCTCACCTTTCTCACCCGCTCTCTCACTCCTCTCACACGCTCCCGCATTCATTCCCTCCTTCGCTCCCTCCCTCGCTCACCTTTCTCACCCGCTCTCTCACTCCTCTCACACGCTCCCGCATTCATTCCCTCCTTCGCTCCCTCCCTCGCTCACCTTTCTCACTCGCTCTCTCACTCCTCTCACACGCTCCCTCATTCATTCCCTCCTTCGCTCCCTCACCGAGAAATGAGTCTGCCAGGCTGATAGGCTGTGAGGAGAGGGCTGCCTTGAAGCCCCGCCCCTCAGAGGGAATGATGGTAGACTGGCAGATGAAGGCTTCCACCACCGTTGCCGTGGCGTCCTTATCAGACAGGTCAGTGACATTATCGGTACACACCGCTGGCCCGTGACCCTGACAACAGCAAGGACAGAGGAGTAAGAACAGCGCAACGATTCGATGGCAAGACTCACATAAGTCCAATAAACACGTGTGCACATGTTTGCGGATGTGTCTACAAACGCTCGTGTGTACCTCCTGTCCACACAGGCTAATGTTGAAGAGATGGTAGTACTTGGTCCCTTTAGAAGTGAAACTCGGGCCATTCATAATGGATCCAATAGAGCCCAGTGGGCTGAAGTCATATTGAAGAGTCTGGTTCGGCTCCGCGTGTGTGAACAGACAGTCACTGAAACACAACCTGTGCTCCTACACAAGAATAAGAGGGGTTGAGATATACTCGAGTGCTGCAGATCATATTAATACCCATTGAAATGTCTATTGCTTTTCTGCTGCCTGTCTCACCCATTCAGTGACTTAAATCCCTCAGCTTCACTCATTCCTCTCCACTGGCTCACAAAGGCAGCTCACATAACGTCATAAACTTCCAACTCTAGTGCTTCGACATACAATAAGAAAGACAACTCCATTCTATATGCAGGAGCTATCAAATCAACTCATTTGTTCTGTTACCTTTGGGCAGTTGAATATGTTTCAGTTGAACACTGGCAGGGGACAAATTTTAACATCCCTACCCCATGTCACCATCCCATACAAACTCTTTTTTATATAAATACCATTAATATGAATATTGTGTGATTTTATTTTATTTTATTTGGATTTGAAAACAAACTAATACTAACAATGTTGGTAATAGTTGTTAGATTAACAAGGGAACACAAGAAAGATTCAGTTCTACGACAAAATAACTGTGATATTATGAAGATTACAAATGTTCTACAGATACCTTTTTAGCTAATTATTTAAGGCTAACAGATGTTCAGTGTGATCTAACATGAAGAATCAGCTAGCCTCTTACATCACAACATTCACAAGATCAGCACTTAGGAATTAAAACACATGCATGAGACTAGACGATTAGTGTACTCGTCATCTAGCAGACGTTCCTGAGAGCAGCATTACTGTGCAGTATGTAGAGGGAATTTTAAGATCTACGGTGCTGTCGCTGTTCCAGCCCAAAAAACAAAACAAAACACATATACAGCTATAGCAGCTACATCAAACAAACAGAGAACGTTACTCTCCCAATAACAAGCCCTAAACGACAATGCCTATATTAAATCACTGCTATTCAAAAAGACATTCTGAAACTTTTATGCTCATTTTAAAATCAGATATATAAGGGAAAATATGATGAAAATCTCTTGCTTTTCTGTAGAAATGAAAATAAAATCATGCTTGAGATGTGATTTCATTGGGAGGCAAATCAACTGACTCCCTATAAACCCATGCTTCCCTTGTGATTCTATACATGCATTTATGCAAAAGACACCTCTACAGCTCTCCTAACTGTGATTTTGTTTATACATCACACCGGATAAGCACATGAAGGCCACGAAGGGCATTGAACACAACCCAACACTACACACATCCCATGACACTACACAGGCTACAGACATGACTAATAGAAAACAAATCCAAGAGCATTAACGTGCCCGGTCTGGGGCTCTACCTGATCGCTGTGGCTGCCGGGGCCGCAGTGTTGGCATGCGGCGCGCCCGTAGATGTGATGCCCGGAGAGGAAGGTGTTGGGCGGGCACTCCTGGCATCGGCTGCTCTTCTCGTCTATGTAGTGGCCAGCCGGGCACGGCACACATGCAGAGCCAGGCCCCTGTGACTCCACGGCACACGGATGACATGCAGCTGCCCTGCCATCCACCGCATTCATTACTGTGATCGAGTAGATCTTTGCCATGTCATTCACATAGCGACGTACCTGCGAAAGGGAGGCGATTTGAAAAGTATGCTTAGGAACGTCTGCACATGTATGCGCTTGTGTATGTGTGCACGTGTATACGTGTGTGTGTGTGAGCTGACATCCTTAGCTTGGTTGGTGCGTTGGAAGGCCCATGTGTAAGACACAGATGCATTCTTAGTCATGATGTGCATATAGGACTGCTTCTCCCTTCTGCCCTCCCACGATTCCACCACACTGGTGCTCCGTCTGTCAGTGTCCTGCAAAAACAACACACGCACATGCCAAAGAGCTTCCTGGGACAAAAAAAAGAAAGAAAAAAAAAAAAAACCTCAACTAAAGATGGATACTGCAGAACATCCAGAACACTGAAGTGCTGGGGAAAGGAGAAGCTTCATGGAGCACACACAAACTGCTCTGCACAGATGGACATGGACATACCCACCATCATGAAATAGAGTTCACAGTCAGCTGAGCAGATGGTTTCAAACACAAAGGTGATGCGTCCAACCTCAGTTCCACTGGTTCCACTCACTGATGTAGGCAACCTGTGACATGTGAGCAGACAGCCTTGCATACGGTACCCTGCTCTTTCTTAAGCACAATCAATAAAGCTTAAAAATGATTTAGTGCTTTCATACTAGTCAAGAAAGGTTAAGACTTCTTGCAATAATCAGCTCTCAGCACTTCGGTGACTTTGCTTCAGTAAATAAGGGGGGTTTTTTTATTCACCTATTGTTTGTTTTTCAGAAATCCAGTGCTTTTCAAGTGCATACACTTCCATCATAGAATAGATATAAACAGATATTGTGAATGTCCAATCAGTCTGCTGGGTTTTTGCATTGAGAACGTCATCTGAATTTTATGGAAAACTGCTTTGCCTCACCTGAATCCAGGTACTTTGAGGTTTAAGATGAGATAATCATTATCTGAACCCCCCGCTCCAGAGCGAATATGATCCCCTGCCACCTCCCAACCTAAGACACACAACCCAACACATGCACATGTATGCACACACACGCACACACGGAGACACACACACACACAGGCATGCATGCACGCACACAGACACGCACACATACACAGATCAGTAATGTATTAACTGCATTGAAAGAGGCAAAAATTCATATGCTCAAAAATCAAGTACAGAAAAGCAAGGTGCGGCCCTCCCCCTCTTCCTTTCACTCATCTGTGAGCAGCTGTTTGCGGCGCGTTAGTGCCATCTATCTCTCAGAGCCGGGCACTGCATCTGTGTACGCCCAGCCCTTCCAGCAGACGAAAACATTCTCGCTCACCATTCATGTCATCACACTTGGTGTTGGCTACGTTGAAGCAGGAAGACTTCATGTTGGCAGGCAGAACGTTCCACCACATATACTCATAGCCCAGGGCAGGCTCTGTGCCCGCAGGGCAAGGCTGGCACTCTAGGGGGCGACACGTACACATCATCCAAATAACATTCATATCAACAGTGACTTGACAGTGTTTCATCATCACCATCCATTGTTATACATCGTCAGAAAAGTGACAAAAACCAGAGCGCAGATCTGCCTCAATGAACCAAAATATAAAAAAACTAACATACTTGAATAAAGCATCAAAAGCTATTTTTGAAATGTATCTGTTAAAATTGTGTTAATGACCATAAGGAAGAGATAGTACCTTTGAGGCCATCAGAGTATGTTCCTTGGGGGCAAGGCAAGCATGTAGGCGTGTTATTGTTATAGAAACCAGGGTTGCAGGGAGGGCATGGCTCACGCTTTCCAGAAGGGGGCAGTGCTACTGCACCAGGGGATTCCTCCAGACAAATCTTGGGCTCTATCCATTTATACAAGATCTGAGTCTGACCGACACATATGGAGAGAAGGGCATCATCATCGGCAGTTAGCATCTCAAATCTCAGTTCTATCCTCATAGTGAAAAATTCAAAACATATGCTTCATAATCAAGCAATACATTTTTGGGGTTTTTTTGTAAAATTTGAAAAGCTCTGGTTACCTTGCCCTCTTCATCACAGACACTGTGGATCTGGAAGTAGTCTTTCTGTGAGCAAGCAGGTCTCGTCTTACACGTAGATGCGCCCTCCACTGGTTCCACAGAGAGAAGAGTCCAATCACACAGTGGATACCAGCCATAACCATTCAACCACCCAGCAGTACTGGATGATCTGCATAGACATACACTAAAGCTAATATCCACAGCAAAAGCTATCAAAGCATAAAAATCCAAAATACAAATTATCCAGGGTTAAAATATCTTAAAGTTATATTATGCAAAATTTATCTAGGCTTAATGTTATCTTTAAAAAGTTATCAAAGTTTAAAAAGTTATCATATACTAAAGTTATCCCAGCCTAAAGTTCTCATAAGGAAAGATTAACCATGCTTAAAGCTATCCTAAGCAAAAGTCCAAGTCAAAAGTCAAAGTCAAATTTATGTATATAATGTTTTTTACAACAGCTGTTGTCACAAAGCATTTTACATGTAGTAGAGTTCAAGCCCCCAGAGAGCAAGCCAAGGACAATAGCGGCAAGGAAAAACTCCCTAGGGTATATGGAAGAAACCTTGAGAGGAAAAAGAGGGGTCCATCCTCCTCTGGCTGACAACGGATACCTCAATAGCAACAATAAAGAGCAGAATAAGTACTGAGAGGGAAATAGATAGATAGATAGATAGATAGATAGATAGATAGATAGATAGATAGATAGATAGATAGATAGATAGATAGATAGATAGATAGATAGATAGATAGATAGATAGATAGATAGATAGATAGATAGATAGATAGATAGATAGATAGATAGATAGATAGATAGATAGATAGATAGATAATCAATGAACAGCTATTCCGGTTGTGTAGAATTCCTGGTTACAGGCAAATTATCCTGTGCTAGAGCACACAATCAGCAGCTAGAGGCAGCGGTCAGCAAGAAGCTGAAATAGACCAGACTGCTGCGTGATTTGATCTTTCTTACAGGTCAAAACACTAGGCTAACACCACCACATTTAGGGTGAGGTCAGAAAGACTCAACTACACACTCATCAACTCATACATCCCCCCACCCCCCCACCCCCCATCAAAAAACATTGTTGGGTAGTAGTGTGTGCTTACATGCATAGTGGCTGCTTGTGTTGCAGGGGGTACATGAACTGGCCCCTCGGCCTGAGTAGGTGTTCCTGGGGCAGGGTTCACAGGAAGATGAGCCAGGGGCATTACTGAACATGCCAGGCTTACATGGCAAACACTCTGACATATATGCCACACCTGAGAGACAGAGAGAGAGAGAGAGAGAGAGAGAGAGAGAATCTTTGACAGATTCCAAGATAGAATCCGAAAAGAAAACAAAGCCATGTAATAGAGGGTAATCTACATAGGATGAGGTTTTCCAGCTTTACACTGCACCTTCTATTTGGATGTTCTTCAGAAGGACTGGTTTGACTACTTTGGCCCCCACAGCAACCCCAGTGGTTCTCCAGTATAGCACGTTTGTGCTGGACTGTAAGCTGACCTGCATGAACGAGACTGGTCATGCGGTGAACCCACTCAAATGCCCACCTCCAGACCTCTCAGATGTCACACACCATTCTCTGGACAAAAATACACACAGTCAGCATGAATAAGTGTGCGAGTACACACGTTTGTGAGTGTGGGAAGGTGCACACCTTGTGATTGCCCCACTCTCCATTGCCTGTCAGCTTCATCCACTTCTTATCTCCAGTCTTCTCCATCTCCTGGCACTGGTCATTTTGAATCTGTCAATAAAATCACCAGTTCAATCTCTAACTAAAGACCATCCAGAATATAAACACAGATCTTAAAAGCATTTGAATGACTACTGCCAAACGATTCTAATAAAGTTTATAAGAGAAGCGTGCTACTTACAAAGAACTCGAAGAATACGTTGTTGTCCACATACTGGTAGTCAAAGGAGACAAAGCCCTGCTTCTTCAGGTGCACAGCATAGACCAGGGCCACGCTGCACTCGTCTCTGTTAGACTCCACGTAACTACCCTGAGCAGTCCACGAGGAACTACATGGGAACCAGAAGACCACCCACACCCACACCACAAAACAATGTTCTGCTTGAGTAAGTCAGAAAAATACATTAGCATTTTAAAAGACTACCAAAGTGTTTAAACATATAGTTATTTATGTACTGGTGGAGTGAGGTATAAATTTAGCAAACATAAAAAATAAGGCCACTCCCAAAAACTCCCTACGCCCCATGTCACCTACCCATTACAGGCAGACCCATCCTGCTCATGTGGACTGTTGTCAAGGTAGGTTGCTAAACTACTGAATCCAGGGGGAATATCATCCCACTCATCGAAGCGGATGCCGCTGCCCAAAGAGTAGGAGCCGGCAGCGCATGGCCTGCACTCCTGGGCTGTCATCTCCAGGAACTGTCCCGCCGCACATGAGAATGCTGCCACAGACATGTTTTAGTACATATGAGATAGCAAATCACCACTGACGAAAACACGCCAGAGAGTCCAGATGAATGTAAAATGTAAATTTGATACCTTTTATTAAAAAACATTTTCCAAAATAGTAATTAGTAACCAATACACACTCATACACATATATGCATCCCCATACACCACTCCATATAGCCCCATAAACTCCAAATAATCTGCCCGGAACACTCACAAAATGTAATCAAAGCCCACGTTTGCTGAAAACTCGGACAAGGCTACAGTGCCTTTCCTCACGAACCCACAATAACTGCTCAATTATCCAAGCTTTTTCTATTTAAGCCTGGAGCTCTACCAAGGCCTGGAGAGTCTATGGGCATGTGCTGCAGCCTCATTTCACTACAGACTTTCTTCCTCAACAGCGAAAGGCATGTAATGTGCTGGAGTGCACTTGACCAAATTTTATTCAGTGCCAAAAATGCAAACCAGAGAATGGGCTCCTATTGTGGGCCGCAGGGTGATTCTCATGAGCTTACAACTGAATGAAAAAGAAGCCAGTCAGGAAGAAAAGGTGTGTTCATGTAAGCGGGCCCTACGTGTAAGAGTGTACATGTAAGCGGGCCCTACACATAAGACCGTTCACGTAAGCAGGCCCTACACATAAGACCGTTCACGTAAGCAGGCCCTACACATAAGACCGTTCACGTAAGCAGGCCCTACACATAAGACCGTTCACGTAAGCAGGCCCTACACATAAGACCGTTCACGTAAGCAGGCCCTACACAATGACAGTATGCAGATGCTTTTGCACAGATGGCATAAGTGTTTGGGATAAACAAGAGCACACCACTGTCTGCTCTGCTGCTGCAGGGTAAGGAACAATATGATGTAGCAAATTACCGATTTATATCAATTACCTAGAGAGAATGAGGAGATGAGGCTTAAAAAGAGTTACTGGTAAAGAGTCAGGCAGTTACGGAGGCTGAGTGGAAATTCCTTCCTGCAGATATGGGGGTGACAAAAACATGGCTCAAGTCCACATGCGGTGTGAATGACAAACTCAGGCCGTCATTCTGATTTGCTTTCAACATTCCCACGGCACTTTTCGGGTTTGATCACATGCTAACATTTAAACAGGCCTTACATTGACTAATATTTATTTCTCCCCCAAGGTCTCATTAAATCTCAATGTTTCACACACTCTCACACAGTTACCCATAATATGAACCTACTGCATTCTGTGCCCTGCACGGGGTCAGGTAGTCCGGTACACTCTCCTGGCCGCTGAGGAATGGCCACCCTCCATCTGGAGCCAGTGCTATCACACTCTGTGTACTCAAAATAGTAGTCCCCCTGTAGATGCAAACACACTGGAAATTTAATTATCTCTCTTGCTCTCTCTCGCTCTATAGTTTTACAATAGGCAAAGACTGATAGAAAGGGCAGAAAATGTAAACATGGCTCACAATAGAGGAATGTAATTGTAGTGAGTCATATGCTTGGCTTGAGGTTAAAGTGCCACCCCACCCTTTCTCTTGCAGACAACTTCAAGCCCAGCACCATGGCAACTACCAGCTGACTAGAACAATTAGTATACCTTGAGGAAGGGAGGGGGAGAGAGAGAGAGAAATACAGAGACAAAGAGAGATGGACCAACTGTGACGTTGGCGACACAGAGGGAGCAAGAAAAGAGGCTCCTAGGAAGTGCTCTTTATTTTCCATAGTGTATACACATAGTGTAGAACAAAAAACAAGAATGTAATCCATGAGGCAACGTGGCGCTCCGTCATATGCGTCAGTCATAAGACCATTAATGTGCAGCGGTGCCTTCTGGGACCTGTGGGTTTAAGTAACGAGGGATTGTGAAACAGGTGAGTATGATTAATATGAAGGTGATTGGGAGCGGGGCAGATATGTGCTGTGATCCTGAGCCGAAGTGGGCGTGTCCTTCCTGCTGGATGGCCGGCCACCCGTGACACCAACATTATGATGAAGAGTAAAATTTTCCAACATGGAAATGTAAACCAATTTAAAACCACCCTGAAGACATTTTACTTCTACTTCAATATCTCTCTGAACCTTATTTAATCAAAATACTTAGTAAGAACAATTATCAGGAATTAGTTACAATTGCTACCCAAGTAATCAAACCAGTAATTAGGGAGCCAATGACTCACGAGGCGTATGTTAAGACAGAGATGAATGAAAATGGCTCATTGGTTTAATAGTGCTCCACTCGACTGGTCTCCTCTGGTAAAGACTGAGAAGGGAAGGAAAGGCTGTCATCAGGAGGAAACTGATAATAATTCCCGGGAATGCCCTGCAGATCAACTATTCACACTGTGCTACACAGCTCACAACCACCGCGTTAATACCTAGGGCCCCTGGAGTGTCAGGCTGCCAACCCAATGCCCACTGTGGAAGCCCTACAGGGAAGTGCCAGGCTAACAATCGTTATGGAAATACAGCAAGTACACACACACACAAATAATGACCCTTAATGAACATCACCACAGCCTTGAACCAACAGAAACACTAAACCTACTGCTATAAATCATGGTGTAAGAAACAAGTTACTCTGCCTATTGTTCAAGCTCTACATTTAACCACAGGCAAAGACGAATGCCTACACTGGAAGGATTATATACCCTTCTTGTGCTTGTTTGCCCAAAAACACATTTTTGCTTTAAGAATATTTTGTTCAAGTTTCCCCTTTCCACAACTGTAACTTCTTATTATATCCTTAATAAACTGCCCCCAAGGCAACGGTAGTGTCAAGATGTTTAACACAGCTGAACACAGTTCCCTTAAGAATTACTGGCAACTGCAGTTAATATGAACAATATATGTGGGAAAATGCTCTTTGCTCCTAATAAATTATTTCATAGGAATTACATATTTTCTTCGAATTACCTGAATTTATTGTATCACTGCTCAATGAAGGCAGATCTGTGACAATTTTTGACCCCTGCAACTCTGCCCTCTGTGCCTCTTTCATTCATCTGGGTAACAGTATTAAGTAAGTTTGAGCACACTCTGCAGTTGATTGGAGGCTATTCTTCCATGTCCCTGAGTCCTTGGTCCACTAGAAGTTTTTTCTCTCGGATTATTCCACAGCTTTTCAAAGACATTTAGGTTAACAGACAGGTCACAGCAGCTGCTTGAATGTGTGATATATCAGCCGTTTTGCTATGGATCCGAATGCTCTGCACTATCGCCCTGCTATAAAATACAAAACCCTGACAGCTTCACCGAGCTTTACCAAGCTTCCACGGGCAGCCACATCTTCCCATGGGCTTTAAAACCATAGATAATGTCACATAAGAAGAACCTTTCTTCAGCAGAAGGCATGAGGTTCCTTCCTGCACGATCATCCCAATCTGTAGTGTCTCTGGCCCAAAAAATAAATGTATCTGCCTTTTTTTTTTTCGTGACAAAACCCAGTTTCAGTCCACTCTGGAACCAGTAACATTTAGTGAAGTTCACATGCTTACGCTTGGAGTTCAATGTCTTAAATAATGTTAATATTATCATAATGTTAAATCAGCAGTAGAAACAGCTGCATCCTTAGGTAATTTTTTTGGCCTCTCAAACCATTCGCATGCCACCTTTTCATGTAGCCACTCAATCATTTTATTATTACTTATTATTACTTAATAATAATAAGCTACTCATTTGTCTTTTTTATTCAAGTGACATTCAACAAAAACAAAAAACATTTTTTCCTATTTTTAGCAGGGGTCTCAATACCACTGTAAAATCCAGTCACTAAAATATATAATTAATTTAGGTCACTGTACTAAATGACTAAACTAAGCCAGTGCTTCTGACACCACCAGTTTATTAAATGAACCTCAATCATCTTATTCATGAAGTTGCTGAGAAGCCGTAGAACAGGGGTGTGCTAGTACACAAGTGGACATGCCTCCCAAGCAGGAAGACGCAGTCTGGAATCTTTGAACGCTTTTTCCACAGTCCTAGCTCCAAATGTTCTGCTGCTCTTTCTCTTCAATGAGTGTACCTGAACTTATCCTTGATGTCTCTCCTGAAACACAGACAGCCCAGGATGTGTCCACAGAGCTGGTGCAGAGAGGCTATGTTTAGGCCCTCTATCACCAAGTGCTTGAGATAGGGGCATAGCCATGACCAAAGCAGTGAACAACTGCACTTAACGAGCCAAAGGAAGTTGTGTCTTCCATTACCAAAACGTCAAACAATTGTCATATAAGACAAAGCTAATGGATATGGATGTATGTGGTCACTGAAACCGATCCAAGCATGGTGCTAATTATAAAATAAATCAATTCAGGGTTCTCACAAAGACTTTCCATGACCTATAATGAACAGAAAAACAGACCACCTTTGTAAAAATGAGCACAAAAAATTTTATCATAACAATCACTCATAGAAGAAATGTGTAAAAAATATAGCATTTTAAATGGGAACTAAAATTTACGATGTCACAAACAAAATTGTTATTCCGTGACATGACCAAAAACAATCAAATTCCCTAACTTTCCATGTCTAGAATAGAATTTCATGATATTGATATTCCAGTGGGAACTCTGTCTATTAAGTATGCCCCATGCTTTTATATAGGCTATATAAAAATGACTTAAGAAAGTGGTATGGCTGTGGATGTTCACTATGTTTATCAGAGTAACACATTAGGCATATTTGTCTGATGTGGGTAGACATGGTCTTAAATTTATATTCACATATAGAAAGCTGTGGACTTAAAATGTCTATTTTATTAAATATTACCTTTAAAAAAATAAATAAAAACCTTAAAACCTAAAATAAATAAATACATTTGTTAAAATGTCTAACATCATAGATGAAGAACTACAAATGACTCAGCTATTAATAGGAAGAATCACGGTAATGCTAACACTTCAATGTTGTTCAGATCAGCTATATACTGCTATTTTATTTATACATTGAAACTGTAGAAATTCAATAAATTATTAAATCCATTATCGCAAGGGGATAATTCGAAACGTCTTCCATTCACACGCAGGCATATTTTTCCACACGTTTTATAAACTTTCTTCCAGCTTGGTCGAGCACTGTGAGCGAGCGTCTTCCATCACACACTAAGGAGCTCCTGCTGCACATGCCAGGTTAGTCTAACAAAGTAACTGCGGACAGCAAATGCATGCCCATTGTAGCCAATATACATTTATTCATACTTACAGTAATGTTTTTATAGGTGAAAGGTATGCCAAATACCTGCTTCGAACCGAAATGGTAGGCTGTAGCTTGCTTGTCTGGATAACAAGCTCGTTATTTGATAGGTCCACCGAGTTTTAGTTTCATAATCATATTTCCACAATCGATTTATTGACTAGCTCACAGAATTTTTATACCTGTATTCTAATGACAGAAGAAGACGTGTAGTCATGACTAAGCTGTTTAAAACCACATCTGGTCAAAACAACTTAGCATATTTTAATCGCTGAGGTCTCACCTCCTGGCACTGAGGCAGGTTATTAGCCATGGTCATCGGAGCCAGCGCGCCCAGAAGGATGAGAGAGCTGTGTAACCATGCGAAACGCTTTAGAAAAGTAGTTTGCCTCTTCCGATGCTCCATTGTCCGGCGAAGAAACAACAGCCAACCATCCAAGAATGTCGATGTACATAGGAGTCCTGCCAAACAGCTTCCAGTTTCTCTTATCTGCGTTTAGTCGGTCACTCGTACCCCCCTGACAGGCATTTTGGTGACGTCAGGTCGCTGTAATCTGGGAATAGACCATGCTGTTAAAGGTATACTCTGTGATTTTAAAAAGCCATTGGCCATAAAGCAAATCTAGAGAGTTTAACTGCTCTTTAAAATTGATAAAATTGAAGGAAATAGCCAGTAGATTGAAGCAATATTAACTGTGCTCTCTGTAAACAACGTAAAAACCTAAAACGTCTAAAAATTATTCTGAGTTCTTGAGTTATCTTAATTATCTTTTAAAGCAATCCATTTTATATGGAATTGCCTACCATAACACTAATATATAGAAAAAGGGGTCAAGAAATCGGACTAGTTCAAATTCTCAAATGTACTGTAACATGCTTACTAAATCTTTATAGTGCGCAGTAATGAGAACGTTGAATTATGTTCAATGAATCTTTGCCGTGTAAGCCTATGCTTTAATTTACCACCAGGTGGCATTGGATTCAATGAAAATGATAACCAGGAAATCCAGTAAATGCACAAAAAATGTCAATAATGAATTAAATCGAACTGCCCATAGTACTTTTGCATAGTCATCGTAGCACAGTCATAGTTGCTGATCTTCTGCCATTACCCAGAAATACATACAAGCAATGTATGATGTCACAGTGCACTTACTAATCAAGGCTTTTGATCACAGCTGGTATGATTCCAAGTTCACTGAAACATGTTTACCCTAGTAAAATAATTAGAATTAACAATGTTCCGATGCATATGTCAAGTTGCTGAAAATAGAACGTGATTCCAAGTTGTTCAGGATACTCCTTAAAATAAGATCAAACGTTTCAGTTCAAGAAAAAATTTAACTGTCTGCAATTCATTTTACTAAACTTCAGCCATCTCTCAAACAATACTTAGACATTTCACTATATCTGCATTGATCACAAAAAGTGATGAATGGGGTAATCATTGCAATCCCCCAAAATAAAATTGTATTTAAAAAAACACATTTGTCACAGATTTTCAGCTGTATAAAACTACCTCCTTGTTTCAAAGATCATCTGATTGAAAACCTCTAATATGTGGCTGAAAGTCTTTATAATCAAGACCTGTTACAAACAAAAATCTGGATGCGACAACAGATGCCATATATAGTTTGTAACCCACATGACAACTTTTCAGCTGATGAAGTGTCAAAGTACAACAAATCTGTAACAAAATGGGTCCTTGAAAAGAGTGAAGATGGTGGTGAGGACAAAACTATATTTACTGTCATGAAGGCGGTGGTCACCACAGAAGATGCATTGCAGGGCAGATTGGCAGGTGGAGGAGAACTTGTGAGAAACTGATGCTTTAATCTATGTCAACTTTAGCAAGAATTACAACAGCAAATACAATAGATACAGTCTGTGGATACAGTCTGCACTGTGCTGGATCCCAACAGCAGGCTACACTGCACACTGGCATCCTCTACATCAAAGCAGAATAGCCCATATTTTTTCTGCTCTGTTTTTAGTCTGTAAGGAGTGGCTGCCATCCTGGCGACCCTGTTGTCATGGTTTCCCTGTCGTCTGTTTTCCTGCACTTCCTCGTTCCGCTCCTTAGTTTCGTTTTCGCCACCCCTCGTCTGTTCCTAAATTCCAGTCCGTGTTTTGGTTCTCCCTGTTCCCATGTTCACCTGAGTCTGTTCTGTACGTGATTGTCTTGGTTATTTAAGCACTGTATTTTGTCTTCTAGTTTGTCGGTTATTTGGCAAGTTATGTTGTTTTTTTTTTTTGTCGTGTTTCATTATGCTCGTTGGTTTGCCTCAGTGTTTTGCCCTCAGTATTGTTTTTCCTCGGTTAATAAACTGCCCCCTGCACATGCATTCTGCCTCTCGCTTGTTCCGAGTGGAAACGTTACATAGTCAGGTGTTCTTCTTTATGAAATATTGAATATCCTACTTAAAAGATTAGAACAATTTATTTTTGAACTGAATTTTATCTCAGCAATTAAAGATTCATGTTTATTGTACCTTATTGTAAATAAATTGATGACAAAATTAATTGCCACCCTTGGGCTCCTGAGCAAAGCCATTACCCCCTCAACTGATTAAAATCTACTCCATCACAACTGTAAGTCACTTTGGATAAAAGCATTGGCTAAATGCATTAAATAAATGTTTCATGAAGGGGTAACACTGGTGACCATTGGACAAAAACTTTGCATTTTACAATAAAATATGTAAAAATCAATTTGGAATTAAGCTCTTCATTTTGCATATATTATAATAGATGTTAATAGATATATTAAGGTTGTTTGGTTGTTTTACTATGAATGAAATTCATTTTAAAATGTATCCACCTGAATTGCCACTTCAGTAGAGAATGATCTGTATAACTGCTTGAATTCATAGTTAATTTCTTTGGGATCTAAAGTGATGCCTGATGAAAATTTGAGAAATTTGGTGAGAAGAGTTCATCTGATGCAATTGATCAGCCAGTAGTTTTCCTGCTTTGCCACTGTACTCATAGTAATTACTCCTAGATTTTAGCAGAAATTCAGTAGTATGGTCTGGTCTGTTATTGGTGTGTCTAGCTGTGGCTGCAAAGACAAACATTTAATATAACTATCAGAGAATTGTAAACTAGGATCCTGGTTACCTGGTTAGTCATTCTGTTTTTGTTTTTTTCTGACATTTTTCATTTACTGTATATGAAGTTATGGCACCTCTGATAAATGCCTTAAAGGTCTCCCATAATATAGATGCAAGGATTTCTGGAGTATGATTCAGTTTGCCTGGAAATGTATTCAACTATGTCCTCATTATAAAGCAATTGAGTGTTTAAATACCAAGAGGTCTGTATTCTTTCAGCAACTTTAAACCACATACCCATATTAACAGGGGAAAGGTGAGTTATATGAACTCACAGAGGTGAGCTCATCTTATGCACAAGGAAATAATCAATATGTCTGTGTGTGATTGACGTGCGGGAGAAAGGAGTTAGCGGTGGGATTAGCAAGACAGCATAGATCTGAAATTGCCAACTTTTTCATAAATGTTTGAATAGCTCTGGCAGATGGTGAAGATGTGTTCACTCTAGCGGAAGAATGATATTATGGATCCAGTCAACAGGAATTAAAATAATGAGAGGACAGGTCTGAAAATTCAGGATTATAAAGCCTGGCAGTGACTATTATGAATCTACCATTTAGGTCTAAATCCACATTGGAGCAGGCAAAAGGAACTGATCTTTGTAAAATAAAAACCTGCAACCCCTCTGGATCTAGTGCAAAATAAAGAGTAAAAGGCACTACTAATCCACCCAAACTTAATTTTCTAACAGTCAGATAGCTTCAAATGTGTTTCTTGGAGCATGACTATATGGGCATTAAGATACTTGATATGTTGTGGGACGTTGGATTTCTTAATTAGAGAAGTGCCTCACAGTTCCAACTTACAAATGTAAGTGCACTCCCACTTGAAGAAAGTATGTTTATGTTGTGCTATATGATATTAGAAAGCATATATAGTGCTGGTATTGCTGCAGACAAAAAATGCAAGAAGCATTGGGAACAGAAAGTAAATGTCATGTCCACAAACCAGAGCGTTCCCCGTTTCTCTGACAACATAGTCACTTCTGGGTTTTCCAGTTTTCATTTCTCCATGGTTCCCTGTGAAGGATATGTAGTCTGGGAAAATGAAGATCCTTTTGTCATTGTAGTGAAGACTTGTCTTCCCTGAGTGCAAACATGAAGATTTTCAGGGTATCAAAGACAACCCAGAAAGAACCCAACAAAGTGACAGCGCTCGCAAAGTATACTCTCCATTACAGCATAACAGAGCCTTGACTGTGGATTCACCCAGGGATGAAACAGCTGGAAAATAATATGGGCAAATGAATCATCACCAGTTGCTCAGTGGAGATTGCAAAGAAGAGCACCACAATCTCCCAGAGCAGGAACCAGTCAGCATTACAATAGCTGATGTCCAAGAGGGGGTCCAAAGCATGAAGAACTGCGCAGTCCCCGGCCCTGACATGGTCCATACCTACAGACTAAAGAAACTAACAGCTCTGCATGGCCAACTAGCAGGGGGGAAAATGCACCAGCTTCTAACTACTGGTTTCCATTTTAGCTGACTAATTAGAAGGCAGGACATTACTGGTCATGGAGGACCTTAATTGGGGTGGGGACCAATGTCCTGCTTACCAAGGTGAATAAGTATATGTGCAAGTACATGGGTCCTGCTCAGAAGGGGATTGGTAACAAAACCAGAGGTTCAAAGGACCACTAGAAGTCCACAAACAATCCAACCTAAATGCTGTCTGGCTGGAATAAAAGAAAGCACGCACCTGAATACCACACACATGCATAACTGAATGCATAGTCTTGCATAAAGTCAATAAGAGGATGAAGACTTTCATCGACAACATGGTGGAACACAGGAGGACAATGCTAGAAGCCGACAATTGACCAGGTGACCCAAGTACGGTATATACTAAGGAAAGGCACTGTTCTAATTGTTGTTCTGCATAGGCCTGAATTTTCTAAGATAGATCAATGATTGGGTGGAGATTCAGGAATGGAACTACCATCATCTACCTATTGGCTTTGGGTGACATATGAAGCTTGGTGAAAATTTGGGTCAAGATTATGCAGCTAGATTAGGGTCCTGCAGGCAAGATCAGGCCACATGTGACATGTTTACTATAAATAGGTCAGTTATGTTAGGTTAAAACTTTCTCATCTTATTTTGCTGCTTAGCTTCATGCAAACGCTAGACATCTAGCAAAATATACACACTTAAAAACATCAGATAGGGAAGACAAATTAATCTGATGGTATGATGGTTGCTTTGTGAAGAATTTCACATTACACGAGACTTGTGCACAAAACTAAAACTTATATGAAACTCCAAATGGAAGCCCTTTGCAGCTCAACAGGAACGTGAATTAACTAATGATAGTATGTAAATGTAGCAGTTCCCTGTTTTGTTGAATACCACTAATAATGACATGCAAGCTGTTTTTTTTCTCTATGTCCAGAGACCTTGGTCAAGGGCTTGATGTAATATCTACATCATTAACTGCTATATGCTACACAAAGGTGTATTCAAAAGCCTACATTTTAGTACAGGTGCATCCATCAGTACTATTTGCGATAGGGTTGGATATATATATAAATGGAACATTAACTATTATTAACTTGTGTCTATTTTCAGGCAATCATATTACCTGTCTCAGACATTTAAACAGCTAAATATAAAAATGAAAGGCTTGAGGCAACTGCAAAGTCCTTTGAGATGCCTTTTTGCAGCTGCAGGGCCAACATAAAGAAGTATTCATGCACATAGTCCTTTTGAGATGAAACTTGTGGACCAGAAGCTCCTCGATAACATCAAAACACATGAAGGCTTTTGGTGGCAACCAACTTCTAGGTCATTCAACATAATGTTATGAGTGGGAGTAAGAGTAATGAAAGTCAGATTAATGAAAACAAAACAAACAGGGAAGCAAATGTGAGTCACAATACATTTTATAAACAAACAAAATGGAATTGACATTATTATACACATTTGCATAACTGAAATATGGACCAACAATTTCAGTGGTTTCATGCAGCGTAGGTTCAGAAGCTAGAATTTCTGTTGAGAAAGACAGGTAGAGGGTTAGAAGACAGGGTCAAAGACATAACTGATGAAACACAGCAGCCAAGGACAGGAAACGCCTACTGGCAAGCCCTATGAAAGATGAGATAATTTGATCTCCCTTCCTCTCTGATCCAGGGATCTGTGTTTACCACAGAGGGCTGCATGCAGTGTGGACACCCGGACTGGCTGCCTGCTTTCAATGCACTCCCAGCAATGCCTAGTGCTCATCATCACTCCAGTACATCTTCTGGTTCAAGGCAACATGGGCTTCTCTTCAGCTCTGTAACTAAGGCTGAAGGCAGCTGCCTTATGACTCAAACACAGGTCTGACAGGAGGTAAACGTGTGCTCTGACCACCAGAACAAAGAGTCAGCTCCCTGGCATAGCAGCCAGAGCACCCATTTAACCTTCCTAAGTGACAGTCTCCATCAGACCATCCTCCCCTTCAGAGACTGATGGTGACAAACCATCTTTCTGCTCTGCCATTTAGTTCAATCTCCTTTATTAGCCTCATTTTAATGATTCCTCTGAAATATCATTGAGCAATCCATGATCCACAAAATGCTACAAAGAACACACTGATCTTCTGAAGGCTGTAATCTAATGTAATTGTTAAAGCAACAGCAACATACTTTCAGTAGGCCAAATGTTCACTCAACCAGAGTCTGATCCCTCTGCAACTCACTGTTCAACCAATGTTCCCACTGGGATGTCAGCACACTATGATAAGCCAAGGGTGTACTGGATAGCAACCATCTCCTAACAGCCACCAATCCAGAGCTGAAGGATCTTTGAAAGTTCCAGGAATTACTGGATTTGCCAAAATGAAAGAACCATGTGTACAACCTGGAAAATTAGCAAACGTGTTACCTTGCATTCTGCATCCCAGAGCACTTGGACATTAATGGAATGGTCTAATTTGTGTTTCATATAGATATAACTGTGGTCCAAGGGTGTGCAAAATGTAACCCTGGACACTGAGGAATCCATAAGCATCCAAAGATTAAAAGTAAATAAATTCAGGTACTCTACAGAAAAGGCATCAGTTCACTACATGGATAGCTGAACCGACAGCCCTCTGGAAAATACCAAGGGTAGAACCAAGGGCATGCTGGAAAAAACAACTGTTGAAGAAAACCCAAGCAAGTTCAAGTTCAAGTTTGGTTTATTCGTCACATACATAGTCATACACAGTATAATTCACAGTGAAATGGTGGAGAGTGCTCTGTCCAAACTGAGGAAAAGAAAACAGGGGTGCATAGAGAAATATAGATATTCTCTATAGGTGAAATATATTTATGCAAAGATAAATATATATATTCTATGTATGTACAAAATATATTAACAATGTATGTACAATATATGTATATTATGATTATATACACAATGTACAATGTATATGGTTGTGTATATATGTACACAATCTACAAAATGTACAGATCCATTTCGTATAATAACATACGCAGTGGTTACTCTCATGGCACCAGGGAGGGCACACAGACATAGACTGTCATTTTCAAGGTCTGGCCCTAAAATGTTATGATGTGCCACGCACATGTTATAAACTACCACGCATTTCTAGTATAGCATTGTGATTCTAGCAACACTTGTCCACAATACTGAAATTCTGTCAACATAAAAGTCCAAATAAAAACATTGTAAAGTACATTTTAAAACTGAAAACAGATTTTTAAAGCAAGTAATAAAAAGAAAAGTATCATGCCACCTACCATTCCAGTTCTTTGCCTTCTCTCAACACATGTAAACCAGATAATCATGATTTCACATGTTTCAGCTGACTGGCTCAGATCTGTCTGAGAGTGGAAGAGAACTGAAATGCTGACTGATGGGACTATGAATGGTTATAATAGTTATAATAATGTTTATAATAATGTGTCTATGAATGATTATAATGGTTATAATTTACAGTTATTAGAAGATGTGTCATATTGTAAAGATTCAAAATTAGTTCTAGGCCTTTTGTTTTGAGGTATCGTTTGATCTAGAGATTTTATAGATGTACAGGTATAAGGTATATTGTATTTATCTGAGTCTTTTTAGATTGGTTCCTTTGGTGAGTTTAATTAAACAGAGTGTTTTCAGTGAGGTGCGCCAGTTATTTCATTATTATGTTGTATGTTGTCTGTTGTATATTGTTTGACATTGTTTCAGTTTGTTCCAGTACTGTAGAAAGTTTGTTTTAAATGATGAACATAAGTGTTCCATCTTCCATAAATCATTCAGAAACTGTTTTTAAAATGTGGTTCATGGTATCTTCCAATTACATGAAGATCCACTTTCTATATACAATAATATTTGGAATTATAAGAGACTTCATTTTATTAGCACTACCTTCTCTTAATCTGCCATGCACTGATTTATCTGCTATCAGAAAACATCAGTTATCTGACCAGAGAATAAGGTTTACTATAGATGTTTATAAAACATTTTACTAACCATAACTTATTTGGGTGAATAACAATGTTGATTCAAATAAGTGTTTTTGTTTGTTTGTTTGTTTTTGCATGTTTCAATATGGTAATGAATTTTATGTATTTATTTTGTCAGAGCTCTAGATGTCACTGAGAATATTTTGCTATGTTTGGCACACAAAGCCCACAGGGAAATAAGTATGGTTAGGCTGGTTTCAGTGTGAAATGCTATTTTAAAATACTGATATCACATTAATTTAGGAAGATTTTGCAAAAAGATACAAAAATGAAAATCTGTATAGGATTATATTTAGAAATAACTCAAATTTGTAAATTTTTTGTATGAAAATATTAATTACTACAGATGTTTAGTTTAATATCTTTATTTTTTTCATATCATGCAGAAAGGCTGCCCAATGGGTCTGGTTCCTCCCAAGATTTCTTCCTGTTTTTGTGGATGACAGGGAGTTTTTCTTTGCCACTTTTACCCTTGGGTTTGCTCACTGTATTTGTCAATAGATTCCAATGACCTATATTTGCTTTCTAAGTGCCATTTTTCTTAAAGTTTCAAGTGTCCTAACTTAACAGTATTATTATAAAGTGCCAGCCCAAAACTGTATTTCCCAGCCACACTAGTATGACTATGAGTATGCACCAAAAATGACAGAAATGCCCCATTTTTGACTCATCGCCTGATAGTAGATGTGCTCCCAGTTGTCCAAAGACCTATATTTTACTTAAGAATTGATTTTTTTCTTAGAGTCGTGTGTCCTGACTATGAAAGTCAATAAAGTGCTAGCGCACAATTGCATTTCCCAGCCACACTAATTTGCCTACAGGCTATACACCCTAAATGACACAGACCTTCTTTTTGGTACATTGAATCCTGCTGGCTATGACGATATCTCAGTGTCTCAGTCTGTTGTAATACAAGCCTTTTTTTTTTTTTTGCTTCTTTGTTTAATTACAATTTTTACGTACTGGCTTTTATTTTGATGGAAAAATTCATATGACTTTCCAGCAACTGTTGGTCGTTTCACGAAGCTTTCTAGCACTGATTCGTTTGAGCTTGGTTAGAAGAATCACGTGGCCCTCTTAAGTGTTTTGTTGTTGTTGTTGTTGTTTTTTATTGCAACGACTTCAGTTTTCATAAAAATAGAAACACATCACTTTTCACTGCATTTCGCTGCATTGTCCTCCCATTTCTGCGCAGTTCGAGGTCACGTAACTAGATAACTGCCAAAGCGTATGATGCGAAGTCGCTAGCCATTGCTAGCTTTATAACACCTAGCGTTATGTTGCTTATGTTATAGGGCTGTCAGTATTTAGTAGGTCTGCCAACAAAAAAATCCAATACCTTCATAATCACTGCTAATAGCTGTTGGATAAATAACTGATGTCGTTCTCTTCGTTATTTACACTTTTAAGGATAGCCGTTATTGGGAGGAGAATGTGAAAACACCAAACGTATAAAGAAAGCCGAAAGCACCACAAACTCTCTCTCTCTCTCTCTCTCTCTCTCTCTCTCTCTCTCTCTCTCTCTCTCTCTCTCTCTCTCTCTATATATATATATATATATATATATATATATATATATATATATATATATATTGTAATCACAGTTAAACAGTTAGCTCCAGCCACTGATTTCCGTGAATCCCGCTAGAAGAATACATTTCAAAATAACAGTCCACGGCCTAAAACTTTTAACATGTTGACACTTCTTGTTCTTGTTCTTGACAAATAATTACTGTAGGTACAAGTATGAAAGAAATGTAGCTAGAAAATTGCCATTACATATTTTCGGTGTTAAATATAACAAAACGTCTTATACCTTTTTTATAAGTTTTTTTCTTTTGCCTTTACTTTGTATTTTAGTGCGCAAATAGACAATGAAGGCTTTTATTTTGAAGTAATGAACATGTATTTCCGGCATCTGTCTCTATAATCATATTAGGGTGGTTGGTTTGGTTCACGGTATTGCAAAATTACTTAACTGTCTAACATTTGACAGGTTCGTAACACACCGTGATCAACAAACGCTTAGAGTTGTAGCCAGTTAGCTAGCGGGCAGACACCGACAGCTGCGCTTTCATTCCAGCTATCTACACCGGCTATGCGCCATCATTAATGTTTTGTGTCTGGATTTTTAGTTTTCATATCCATCTTGCTTTAACTAGCCAGACGCTTGGGCTTTCCTTAGTTCTACAAAATGTCTAAAGCTGTCACAGAAGCTAATAGCGTTTCAGTTGTATCGGACCCACAACATTCGCAGAAGCTTTTGAGAGCCCTTCGTTCTTTCAGACAAGATGGGAGTTTTCAAGACGCTGTCTTAGTACTGGAAGGAGAAGAGATTCCTGTTCAGAAAAATATTCTGGCTGCTGCAAGTCCATACGTCAGGTATTAGAACATGTTTTATTGTACGCTTTAATATAATTTGTGATCGTTTCTATTCTAGGTGCACAACCCCACCCCCCACCCAAAAAAAAAACAAAAAAACGTCATTCTTGTGCAGTTGTTCAGACATGTATGCTAAGTTTGGTAGGTTAGCAGATTAATGAGCTATTCATCAGCAGGGTGTAACAAACGGCCCCATCTTGTCTGTTGTGGGCACTTCTATCATGTTCCTAGGAACTTTTTTTGATCCATATGAAACTATTTCTTTCACGTTATATATTTTTCTATATAGATTTCCAGCGTCAGAAATTCTTGGTCCTGAAGGGTAAAATGGGGAAACATTAAGAAGGGACGTTGTAATGCAGTCCAGGGTATTTAGCTAACTAATATATACACCCTGTAGAATTTTATGTATAATATAGTAAAATACCAATCCAACTTTCAAGATACCTGTTGTGCCCTTGTAGTTCTTGTAGTATAAATATCAGTAGTATTGATACAATTACAAAGGTATAGTATGTGTAACTAACTAGTCCCTGTACTTTGCAGTTTTATCATTCATAACAATATATAATCCCTACAAATTTAGTGTTTAGCTCAACTTCATAAAGTTTGTTTTTCCCTCAACTTATTTGCCTATTTTTAGGACCAAGCTAAATTACAACCCACCCAAAGAGGATGGATCCGTATACAAAATTGAGCTGCAGGGTATCTCTGTACCCATCATGACGCAGATCCTGGACTACATATTCAGTGGAGAGGTGATTTCCTGTGTAAGACTGTGAGACAGTGTGTGTGCACGCGAACCACAAAAGAATTGTGCATGACATGAAGCCGGTCTGTCTGCCCCTCTCTGACCTCAGATCAGCCTGAGCGAGGACACCATCCAAGATGTCGTTCAGGCAGCCGACCTGCTGCTTCTCACTGACCTCAAACTGCTCTGCTCCCAGTTCCTGGAGGGCTGCATCACAGCGGAGAACTGCATTGGCATCCAGCTGTTCTCACTGCACTACTGCCTGCACCATGTGCACCATGTGGCCACCGAATACCTGCAGACGCACTTCCGTGACGTGGCCGTCACAGAGGAGTTCCGGGAGCTGCCGCCTGAGCGCCTGTGTGAACTGCTCTCCATGGAGAAGCTCAATGTTGGCAACGAGAAACACGTGCTGGAGGCTGTGGTGCGCTGGCTCGCACATGACATTGAGGCACGGCGGGTAAGTGAGAGAGAGAGAGAGAGAGAGAGAGAGATACGGGCAGACAGACAGAAAGTGAGAGTGAAAAGGAAAGAGGTTAGACAGAAAGAATGAGGTGGGTTAGAGAGAGCGCCGGTGAAACACAAAAAGAATGAATGGCAACGGAGAGACACTACAGTGTGTGAGGGAGAGTACAAGAACCCACAGCAGGCCCCGAGTCCCACCTACATATGACTCATCCTCGCTGCACTCTGCCTGTTTTTGGTTGGCTGTCGTTATTTGTTTTTGTTGATATCAGTGTCATTTTAAAGGGAGGAGACAGGCGTAGTAGGGTTGTGTTGTATGCTCTCTAGTGTTTTTTGGGTTTTTTTTGGGTTTTTTTACTTTATATGCTGTCTTCTCTTCATCATGTATGTGCGCACCTCTTCCCTGTTCCAAGTGGTTGTAGTGATGATCTTCTCCTGCCTCCGCCCATAGGTGCACATGAAGGAAGTTATGTCTGCGGTGTGGGTGCAGGGACTGGACCAGAGCTACCTCCAGGAACAGATGCTGGGAGACCCGCTAATGAGGGAAGTGATTGGCCAGTGCTGTATGGAACCGCTGGGAGGCGCACCGCAGCAGGGGGAGGCGCTGCTCGCTGCCTTCAAGCCACGCGGTTATTCTGAGTGCATCGTCACTGTCGGGGGTGAGGAGAGGGCGTGAGTATTAGCATGAGCCCCATGTGCTTTTGGACTTGCATGACACCTACACCTCCTTCCAGGGATACCAGGAGACATAATAGCCAGGGGCATATATTTGTGCTCATGCAAAAGGTGATCCAAAGTGATCCAGTTGCATTGTCTGTGAAGGTGTTCAGCCATTTAGGTCACTGAATAGTGTTGTGAAGTACCGGTTGGATTTGTAGTTCCAGCTTGAAGGCGTTCTGATAAAACTCATTGGATGAATGGAAAAACACCTTCAGTTTGCTCAATATCAGGCAAACCATTAATATGTTTTTATCCACCAGTGATCTTGTGACCTATCCATCATCATTTAAAGCCATCATACAGATGTCTGAGTTTAGTGCTATTAACTATGAAATTGTAATCAATAGTGAGTTAAATCTTAAATCTTCTTCTTGCAGTCTTGACTCCTTACTGATTAGCTTCTTAAAGAATGTTAGTCAATAGCAGCTGACATACTTCAGTTAGTAAACACCTCATTATTATTGGTAATTTTTCCTAACTCAGTAAAAACTGCAGTGGTGAAGCCTCTATTAAAAAAGAAAAATCTGGAAGCAACTGTGTTAAGTAATTATAAGTAATTATAGACCTATTTCAAATCTACAATTCATTGGGAAAATCATTCAGAAAATTGTTTTCAAAACAACTTTTTCTATTCTCAAATTGCTATCTAGACAAATTTCAGTCAGGATTTTGGCCTACTCATAGTATGAAGACTGCTCTAATTAACGACATTCCTTTAAATACAGACAATGGGAAGGTATCAGTTTTACTACTGCTTGATCTCAGTGCAGCTTTTGATACCATGGACCATAACATTCTTATAGATAGACTTGAGAAGTGGGTTGGACTCAGTGTTAAAATGGTTGAATTCATACTTTCAGGACAGGAATTTGTGAAAATAATGTTTGTGAAGAGTGCCAGTGACTTGTGGTGTACCCCAAGAACTGATTCTTGGGGCGTGCTTATCTAACTTCTACATACTTCCTCTTGGCCAAATCATACAAGATTTTGGGCTATCTTGCCACAGCTAAGCAGGTGAAACTCAGATTTACTTAGCTCTTTCCCCAAGCTCTTTCTGCAAGTGCCTTGAGCACATCACTAACTGGATGGGCCAGAATTTTCTGCAGTTGAACAAAGATACGACAGAGATTATTATATTTGGCAACAAAAATGAGAGATGCTGATTAGCTGACTTTTTGGACTCAAAAACCCAAAATCTAAAGAGCAAGCTCATAAACCTGGCTTACTAATAGATTCTGATCACAGTTTTGGCAGTCACATCAAATCAGTTATTAAATCTGCATTTTATCACATTAAGAACAAGATTAGATTTCCTGACAAAACCAGACCTAGAGAAACTCATCTATGCTTTTACCTCTAGCAGCGTTGATTACTGAAATGGCATCCTAACAGCTGCTAGGAGTGAAAAAAGAGAACACATCACCCCCATTCTTAAATCCTTACACTGGCTACCAGTATACTACAGTGCTGACTTTAAGGTATTATTACTGGTCTATAAATCACTTAATGGTGTAGGTCGAGCATAGCTGCCTGATGTGCTGCAGCGATATGAGTTGGGCAGAACTAGTCAGATAGTCCCGCCCAAGATACAGACTAAGCAGGGAGATGCAGCATTTAGCTATTATGCTGTTTTTAAATGGAGCCAGTAATGTTGGAGGATTTCAGAAGAGACCCAAAACTAGATGTTTTTATATCAAAACTACATATATCCTATTTGGCCAGGCTTTGGGCTAAGGTTAAACACTGTTCCCTCAGATCCTGTGGCTGCATTTTAAACACTACAGTGCATTTTTATTTCTTTTAATTAATGTATTCTTGGTTCATTCTTTATATATTTAATTTGACTTTATGCACTTTATATTCTTTATAATTGTATTAAACATTTATTTTAATTCAGATTTAATCTATTTAATCTTTTATTTAATTAAATTAACCATTGTCCATTTTAACTTTTAGTTTAATAAATTATATTTTTAATGTTTTATTTTTTGGCAAAGATCTTCTCGAGGTGATAGATCTCGGGAAGTACTAAGCTTTACTATTCTTCTATATCTGATTTTGAACTGCCACTGTGTATGAGAAATGATATGCAAATAAACTTGCCTTGCCTTTATTGTAGGTTGAACCAAGGGCCCCATCACCAGTGTAATTTCATCTGGGGCTGGGCTTAGTGTGTGCTGGCAGGGGGTGCGCTTGCCCTGACCACATTTACTGCTCTGTGTCTGGCTCAGTGTTCGGAGGCCGTCTGCAGCTACCCGCTGCATGTGCCCCTTGTACGACCGCAACCGGCAGATGTGGATCGAACTGCAGCCCATGAACGAGAGGCGTATTGGGCACGGAGTAGTGACGGCCGGTCAGTGCCTCCTCCACCACACAGATATTTCTCCTGGCTGATTCTTGTGCAGTTGCTTTCATGTTCAGATAGCAAATGTGGTAAATCTCTATGTAATGTAACAGCTAATGCTAAAACTTAAGTAATAAGCCCTCCCAGTCTCTTTCAGGCCTTGCCTTTGCGTCTGGAATCAGGTGCTGTTATTGCCAATGCAATCTAAATGTGGTTGAGTAGGAGTGCTGTATATGGAAGAATCTTTGTTTTAAGTATAGTTAGAATCAGGTGCTCTTTGGTGTCAAGGGAAACATTCACTGAAGAGAGAAAAACTCTAAACTAAGGCAGTTCTTAAATGAAAATGTCTTTATCGACATGTCTTAACTGGACTGTTACAAAATGCCGACATGTAGCATCTAATGCACGCTGCAGGGTGTGATTGAGCTTGGCAGCCTGGACATGTCTGCCAAAAAAAAACAAAACTCCACGCCACTATCCTTCACTTTCACCTTCAGCCTCCACTCATCCTCCAAAGCAAAACAATCTCGTGTATAATTGCATTTTACAAACCCCCAAGCTACTTCAAATTGAAAGGTTATACAGTGTAACAAGTACACAGGAAATGCCAGTTTCTCTCATACTTTAGATAACTCTGAAGTGGGCACTGTCTTCTGAGGACTCTGATTACTGTTTTTCCATGTGTCTGATCAGATGGGTGCCTTTTTGCAATTGGGGGAATGAATGAAAACAAGACCATCTTGAGTAGTGGAGAGAAATATGACCCAGAGACTAACACCTGGACCCCAATCCCACCACTGAAACAGGTATTATTGTTCAAACTTAAACATACACAAAATATTAACATACAGCACAAGCCAAAAAAGTAGGTGAATTTTCAGAAAATGTCCAAGCTCTTAATCTTCATTCCACATACATTGCCTTTTTCTATTTGTAAGATTACAATTAATGATGCCCACCACAGACAGTGCATCTAGTAAAATGTTAAAACAATATGGTTGCTTCAGCTGTTTCATTGGATATTAAACAAATTTTATATGTAAAATGTTGCCCACCCGCCCTCCTCCGGGAGGTCTTTTTCCTTCAAGTGTGGGTCTACAACCAGAGGCCTGGGAGCTTGTGTGTCCTGCATAGTATCTTAGCTGTTCCCAGGCCTGCACTCTCCTGGACAGAGATCTCGGATGTTGTTCCTAGGATCTGCTGGAGCCACTTTCCCAGTTTGGGGGGGGTCACAGCTCCTAGTGCTCCGATTACCTATGTCTATATATTTATTTATCTGTGCTGCTCTGACAATATCCTAACTTACCACTGGGTGTCACTATTTTACCATTTGCGTTCATGGCATGGTTAGGCAAGGCAGCATTTTGGAATTGCTGAGCTGGATGGGCTGATCTATGTGCTGGGAGGGGAGAACGAGGACACTGAAGTTCTCCTCACCATGGAAGTCTTTGACCCTCACTGTAATAACTGGACAACTCAAACCAGTATGACTACAGTCCGGAAGGTGGGAGACACAAAAAGACTTTCCATTGTTGTAGGCCATGCATGTCAGGCAGTCAATAATCACAGCTCTGAGCAGGGCTATTGCACTAATATATGCCTTTCTGATCTTTAGTTTAGTTGCTGTGCTACCATGAAGAAGAAACTCTATATCATGGGAGGAGGATCATATGGGAAAATCTATGACTCTGTGGAATGCTATGACCCCAAAACTCAGCAGTGGACAACAATCTGCCCTCTTATGGAGAGGAGGTAAAAGCACATGTAGTGAAATTCATGGACTGTATTAATGAAAAACACCATAAGCTGAATGTCTGGAGCACAACAGGAAAAAAATAACATGTATCATCTGCAAATCTTTGGAGAACTGCTAATTTCAGTTGAATGGGGAAATTTTGCCTATAATGTTTTTGTGAAATACATAATTACAAGTGCACTTCTAAGAAGAATGAAGGATGCAGCAATCTTGCTTTAAAAAAAAAAAATCAGTATATGTTTGTAAGAGAGAGAAAAAGATTATACTTCATCACTGTTAAGCTTGGCATTGGATCATGGGTCAGTTGTTATTTGTGTGTATGCTCTGGCCTTAGGTTTGGCGCAGTGGCATGCGGAGTGGGCCAGGAGCTCTATGTGTTTGGAGGAGTGAGGAGCAGGGATGCAGATAACCCCGAGAGCAGCCAGATGACCATCTGCAAGTCAGAGTTCTTCCATGAAGATCTGAGGAGGTAGGCTTCTCACAATAACACTCACTAAAAGATGTTCTGGTGCTACATAATGGCATATATTGTATGGTGTTCCTGCTAATCAAACCTGAATTGCAGATGGGTGCACCTGGATGACCAGAATCTGTGCATAGAGACCACCTCATCCTTTGTATATGGAGCTGTTGCTATTGGTGCCAGTATATATGTGGTGGGAGAGCTTGACACAGGTAAGCCTGACACACACCTTTTATGTAGGGATCAATGACTTTACTTTTCAATGGCACACTCTCTCTGTCTCTCTGTCCATTTGTCTATCTTTGGCTTTCTCTCTTGATCTGTCTGTTTCTCTCATACAAGCTTATTTTCCTTTAATCAAATATCAGGCAAAGCCTTTAGCCTCAGGGGTCTGAGTGTCTGGATTTACTATGAATCATGTTGGTTATTCACTTATTACAGATGTTAGTTTGACTTTCCAGGGACAGATATTCACATGGGTTCTGTCAGTGTGCATGTTTCTTCATCATTCTTTAATTTGTGTAATGGGTCAAGTTATAATTTAAAAGAAAATAACAAAGCATTTAGTATCTTTTGCTTATGAATTCAGTTTCCATCTGGAGCGAGGGCTGAATAGTGTTGGATAGGTGGAACCACAATATTTACGTGGCTGCCTTTATTATAATCACTTGGGTGTTTTTTTAGAACCACCAGTGAAGAGATTAATCTCACTGTAAAATGAAGGTTAGACTACTTGCACGCTATGGAGAATGAGATGTTCAGCTCATTGTAAAAGATTTTAGAATAAAATTTATGTATGTATGATACAGCCTGATAAGTATCCTTTTCTTCTGAGCTTGAAAGTTGGAGTTCATATATATATAACAGGTACAACTGACCAACTAATTGTCTTAAGTAGTCACTGACTATTGAACGCACAAAGATCCAATTCTCCCCTGTAACTATAAATAAATAAATCAGCAGCTGGTTTTCTTTAAACAAAGACAAAACAAAAGACAAAATCACCTGATGTTAGTCTTCTTTCTTGTAAGAAATGTCCCTTGCTATTTGATGTTTACTATTTTCAGTAACATATTTTGGTTTTGTGATGTTAAATGCAACTGTTATCCATTATCCCTTGAATGCACCCCCATCCACCCCATGTGCAGGAACTAGTTTTGACTACGTGCGAGAATTCCGACGCAGCACGGGCACATGGCACCCCACCAGACCCCTGCTGCCCTCAGACCTGTGCAAGACGGGATGCGCTGCCCTGCGCATCGCCAACTGCAAGCTGTTCCGGCTGCAGCTCAGACAGGGTCTCTTCAGGATCCGCGTGCCATCCATGTAGCGCAAGTTCACGCCCCCCCATCACTCAGCTCCTGTTCGGAAGAAAACTGCATGGGGGGAGGGCCTGGGAATTGCCACGTGGTGAAGACGCAGAGGTGAGAGCACTCAAAGGGGTTGCATGGGTCTTATTTGTTTACTTTGTTGGGTGCCTTCTGAAGGGACCGTGTGCAGACAACACCATCGTTTTGGTTTTTTTTCTTTCTTTTTTTTGTTTTTGTTTGTTTGTTTGTTTTTACTGAAAGGGAGTAGCGTTTGTTAGTTTTAGCATGTGGTACAAAAACTTAGGTTAACACTATATTGTTAGAGTGGACTATAAGTGGTTTCATGCAGCTGCTGATTTTTAAGTCAACACTACTGCTTATTTAAGAAATGGATGAGGTAGGGCAGGTATTTTGACAATGCCCTTTTAAGTAAATAACGACTTGGTGTCTTAATTATGGGTACACTAACCATGGGAACACATTTTACAGTCAGTGTAAGAATTGTATAAAAAAATGTTGACATGATAGACTGTCATGTAAAGTGTTTCTTTGTGAAATGGAGGAGGACATGAATACTAACCTCGTGGGGGACTGTGTTGCTACCAATCTTTTACATTTAAAGTATGGCATATGGAGTTAATTCCATATAGCAGTAATCGCCTAAAGTGAGATTTAGGATTATTTAGGATAGATGAGTTTTACATAGAAAGCTGGAAGTATGGTCTCCTAATCTGTTCTTATAAAATCTTGTTTAAGGATTCTGTACATAACATCAAAAATAGCCACAGAGTAGCTGGTCTTACTTTTGACTCACTGTGTATATTTTGCACGTGACCTTTGAACTGGCTTTCCAGTCACACCAGGCTGGTTTAGCACCTGGTGACCTTGTTTGTGTTGCTTGCATCAGAGCTACCCAGTGCCCATTCTGATCAACAGCCTACGCATTTCCCTCTTTTCCCGAAACATCTCTGCTCTCGCAAGCACCATGTGACTGATACAACTCACATTATTTTGGGTTTCCCTACTGCATTGTAACTAAAGACCATGATCAGTATGTTACTGTAAACTGATTATTATATTCATCAAGGCTTTCATTAGATGAAGATTTAAAGAGAATATTCTGGTTCTAAGGCTTTAGATGTACTGACAAACTATAACCATTAAAGCTTCTCTGGACATGAGAAATATAAGTATAAAGAATAACACGTTTTCAAAACTATGGTCATGAATTTGTTTACTCAGGTATCTGTATGCTAAGTCCCATTGTTTTATCAGCATTGAAAAAAAGAAGAAAAAAGTTATCCACAAGTTTGGTGGTTGTTATGGCTGCTGAAATCTCTGCATGTAACAGTTTTGATTGTGGACTCATCTGAAAACCTTATTATCGTGCTAAACAGTACAAAAGGAAACCAGCAACTTACTCTTTTTGCCCATGACTCAAGATGTAGCGGTTATCTACATGATGATAATATACACAATACATTTTTGTCTTGTATTATTTACTCTTTACTGTGAATGATTAGTGATAATATTCAAGACTGTCAACACCAAAATGGACCAAAGTAATTTCATTATACCAAGTGTGCAGGACCCAGCCATTTAAAAAGTAATATATAAATATAGGCATATTTGATAATAGCCTTTTGTGTTCACAAATAATAATAATATTCCACATAGTGGGATGTCTCATGTATGTTTTATGTATTAGGTAAACCTAATATGAAGTGGCACTAATTTAAAGATGTTTTATGTAGCCATAAAATACTGCACCTTTGACAATACAGCTCACACCCCTTAAACACACAAAGTGCTTATGCATGTGCAAACATATGATAACTATCAACACACTCCACATTCCTTCATGTGCCATTGTTTACAGTACACTCTTGACATAGACATCAGAGACATATTCTCACATAACACCTAAACAAGCACCTTCAGAATGATGAGTTATACAATCAAGAGTTGGTTTTACTCAAAGTATACTGAACTCTTTTCATTTAAGCTTATGCATCCTATCTTGGCTGAAGAGGGTCATTAGACATAAAAATTATTACATTATGACTTGTATGTTATCGAAAATTGTAATAAAGTGACTACTAAATGTATTACATTTTTCTGAGTTGGATCACATCATAAAATTTGCATAAGCTTTAAAAAAACCAAATAGCTTTTTGAGTTGTATCTAAAGGAGGTACAGATTGGCCTTAATCTTGCACCTTTTGGCATTTGTATCTAATAAATGACAAGCATTAAACAGAATTCAATGAATGCTCTCATTTGAATGTTGTTTTTGTGTATTTCTGTGTGTGGCAGAAATCATCAAAACAGGATTCATCATCTAAGATCTGAAAAATAAATTATAATGTGTTGCAGAAAGTCTGGACACGTGTGTGGGTATGTGTGTATGTACATGGTAAGCCTGTCCGTTTCCAAGGGTAAACAGTATGTGGATGGTTGGAGTTAGCACAACAAGATTATGAAGAATAATCAAGATGGAAATAGATGGAGTTGTTCTCATAACGATTTAAAGCTGCAGTCAGTAAGGCTGAGAAGAGAATGGATTTAGTTTCAAGATTAAAATGAGTGCAACTACTAGGTCCCTCCCTCGCAGCTACGTTATGGCTCCGCCTCAAAGGCACCTCCCTGCATAGGAGGGTGCTGCGCATGTTGTGAAATGTCAACACAGCTCGCCAAAACAAACGAGCAGAAAATCTTTTAGATATGAAAAGTTATCTACAGCAATGTCTATTTGGTAAAGGAACTAGCACATGCTTATTTCAGTGCTTACATGTTTGCTGGATGACAGAAACTCATTAATAGAGCTGAATAAAGCAATACACAACTTATTAGAAAGTTTAGCTCTGAGAGCACAGGTACACACAAATATCAGGATAAACACTATACCAATATGACTGCCTGAGCACTTCAAAAAGATGTTTTCATAAACCTCCAAATTAAGCAGTGTTAAACGATAACCTTCACACTGGAAACAAACGTTATCTTGACTGCAATATCACAGTAAAATGAGAAATGCTTTATTGTTATTGTAACCATTACACTAACAGTAATTGGAGGAAGGGGGGGATACACAAATGTTGCCTAACTCAGCATCAGTTTTTAGTCCAGGTCCAGTTGCTCTTTCAACATCTGAAAAGCTGCTCCGATGTTCAGGCTCAGTCCAATTCTTTTTTGGCTGCTTTTCTTCATTTGTCATCTTCATTACTTGTATTCATCGTGTAAGCTGTTGCTGGCAAAGCAGGGATGAGCAGTTTTTTCAGTGATGTTGGTTGTTTGTCTGCCTTTGCAAAGTTTCTGTGGTTGCTCATTGATTGCACTGACCAAGTGTGCGTTAACATGCAAAAGCAGTGATTGATGTTCCATCAGATACTCCTCATGGCTCTGATTGGTTGGTTTGATTCAGGCATGGTGGATTTTTGCAGATGGCATTAGGAGAACTAGGTGGAGCTAGAAGAGTCAGATTTTTTTTCCCCAGATCATCTTGTGTATATAATGCCATCTTTAGCAAATGTGATAAAATCTGATGGTTGTTTTTATATGGGTTACCTAGCTACTGCTGCTTTAAAGAACCAATATGTAAAACTGACAAGCATTTAAAATAGCCAGAAAGGAGAAAATGCTTGTTGGAGAGTATATTTCAATTTAGAATGTGTCCTTAATCTCTGATGATATATCAGTCATTTGATAATTTAGTACAGTAAATAAATTACATATTGTTCCTTTAATTTTACAAGAAGCCTTGTGACTTGGATATTGATCAGTGCCTTAAAAACCAAACCTAGAAGAGCTGGCCTTGTGCCTTACATTAGGTGTGTGAGAGTTAGGTCCTCTATGAAGCCTGGCTATATTACAGAACAGGCATGGTTAAGACCAAATGCAAAATATCCCTTTGGGATCATTTTGTCCTGGAAGTGTGTTTGTATATCATGTCAAATAATTTTTTTTATTATTATTTATTTATTTACTTAAAGCCTTATACACCTACCTCCAACTTTATTAAAAACAACTACACTGAATGTATACTTACTGACCCCATTTTTAGATACATTTCAGAGATGAATTTCATGTAGAATATCCATCTCTTGCTACTCATTGCTTGTCAGCTACACTCTATTCATCACTGGTCAATGTCTGGCCACAAGACCAGTGTTGACTGGATATGAATCAGGTGCCAGGTTATTTTCAGCAGAGCAGAGCAGTGACATTGACATGGTAGTAGCATTATAATGGGTGTGGTACTGACCAAGCATGTGGAGTGTGGAGTTTTTAACAATGTCACCACAGCATCAAGAATGGTCAGCCACTGAAAAAAAATCCAGCCAGCAACAGCCCCGTGACCAAAAACTGATGAATGATGATGAAGTGTTAGAGGACAGTTAATGCAAATTGCCTATGGCAACAGATGGGGTATAGTCTCTTAACTGTACATCTATATGGTATTTGTTTTTTACTTGCACTATTTAGTACACTCAGAATCAAAAATGTGCTTAGAGGAAAAAAAGGTTACTGCGTTTCTTGTACTTTCTATTCTATAATATAGTATGGTCACTGTTTAACGGCTCATCATCAGATCAGACCATGACAGTCTGTTTCACTTTCAGTTCTGTAACGTCATTTCAATTTGTGGCTTGTGAATTGTTTTAAAGAAAAGACCTAAATGTGCTCAGAGTAGATTCAAGGTTGTGTAACGAGCGGAAGTAGCCGCCTAAAAGAGCTCACATTTAGGTACAAAAATCAAAAAACGGTTTTGTTCAGGTTATGACCCATGACCTAAGGTGTACACTCACCTTTCATGTCTCTTCACACCCATAACAAGACTTTCTGTGGTCTACTTCCCGTGCTGCAACTGGTCATGTGACCAAGTTAACTGGCTGGTATTACCTCACATTATCTGGGAAGTCCAGAGTATTTGTCAGATGCCAGTCAGAAGGTTTGAAGGCCAATGGATGGACCAGGAAGCTTTGCTTGGCTCTATGGGATGACAGGCTAGGTCATCAGCATACCCAGCAGGAATATGCAGCCCTTTTCTCAGCAACCATGCATGAAATGGGCTGTAAACAAAACAGGAGAGGGACAGTGTGCCCAGAGCTTGAGCTCTTCCTCATGGGTACTAATCAAGCTAGTGCCTTTACTTGGTGCAACAATGTCATTGTCTGTAATGAGTTCAAACAGCATATGGAATATTTAGGAGGGAGGTTTACCATTTTTCACCTCTGTATCAGTAGACAAGCTACAGATGTTTAAATGGTAATATACAATGTGGCAAGTGCATATAATGAATGCTTGCCTTATAGGAGACAAACTAAAAGTGTGCTGAAATATATACAGCTGAATATGTACAGCTGATGTTAGGCAAAACAAAAACAGTGTTGCACTTTATGGCAGCACTGAATTGGTGATAAGAATCTTCTTGCCCTTTTACTGGCTGATATGAAATGCCACTTTATGGACAAGTACACAGTTGGAGTATGCAGTGTTTTATATTCTGAATTTCAACAACCAGTGCTTCCTGCAAAGTTGGTGATCTCTCAAAATGCAAAAAATTGTTGCCACATTCTTGATGGGTGTCAGTGACGGTTGTTGCTTATTGCATGGGAAGGCCTTTGCTGGTTTCCTGAGAAATCATGTTCAGTCTTGGTTGAAAAAATCTTGACATCAGCAGTCCTGGTGTTGGGAAATCATCCAGCTGAGCAAGTAATATTTTTCTTTTTCAACCAAAATAAATCATAAATGCATAATTTTATTTAAGAATAAACTTAAAATAAATTAGAGCCTGTCAGGATTTCACTGGAAAAGCGGGCTCTTTAATTTTGGACTTGTGGGCAAGCTCCTCATACTGGTCATGGGTCTGCTGGTAGACTAATTGGCTTTGATTAGCCTAAACACAGCAGCAGTGTAGTTTACGGACATGTCGAAAGGCCTGTTGATCTAGACAAAACTGTCTCTGGCATAGATTAAAACCTGCTGTAGCCACCACTTACTTCAACACTTTTTGGTGGTGCTCATAATGCAACTTAAAATAAGTAGTAGAATAGTACAGGTTTCTCTGATTTAACGCATTAAAACATATGACGACCTAGCCTGGAAAGAAAAGTACAGTATATCGCAAATCGAGCGCCCTCTTTCTCCATTTTGTGTGAAGAGAAATGCATGGCTGCTCTCCCTATCAGGCAGACAGTCGTGTAGAGACGCACAGCGCATCCGTTCGCCTCCCCATTGACGTCACGTTGGTATCACATGAACGAGTCAGGACCAATCCAAACAGCCCTGTCCAAGTGCTCGGTTCCTTCACGAAGATACAGAGGAGAGAAAAAAAAACTAGAAAAGGGAACCATGTCTATGAGCGTTTAAAGGACAAAAAACACGGAGAAAGCCGTCGCTTTTGGATTATATCTTTCTGCATTACCGTACCTGTGTGTATGCTGGAGTAGCTGAGTGGAATATGTTGTCGTGGAGAGTGACAGAGTGGATATGGCAATGGCCCGAACATATTGAATAGCTCGTTGGAGGGAGGGAGCATAACGAGAGGAAAGACATTTCACAGGGAATAGGAAGAACATTGGGACTATTATTCACAATCCATTTTTTTCCTGCTATAGTTTCACGGGTGATTCTTTAATGGCTTTTCTTGCTGTCGCTTACCTAAGTCTATTTTACGCCCTTGCCACCTTTAAAACAATTGGGGTCGAGTCGCGGTAGCTCTGAAGCTTATGCTAGCTCAGTACTGAGGCGACCATTTGGCCTGAAATTTAAAATATTCCACCCGAACTATCGACCGCATTCGGTCCGTTGCCACATTAAAGGTTAAACATGGATTTTACCGGTAGTGGTGGGGGTAATGAGCTGCACAATAATCAGTTCTATCAATCTGAAGAAAGCAAACCTTTACTGGGAGAGATGTCTGCGCCGCTAGAGGGGAATAATAATAATAAGCTGGGCGCAGGGCCGTGTCGGAGGACCCTTCTCCACTGCAGCAGCGGGATGCGATATAAGCTGCTTCAGGAGGGAGATATCCAGGTGTGTGTGATAAAACACCCACGAACCTTCCTCAGTAAAATTCTCACCTCCAAATTTTTACGGAGATGGGAACCTCACCACCTCACCTTGACGGACAGCAGTCTCGCCTCTGCAACGGTAAGAGCTACTCACTAACGGCGAGTGTTCACTTAAGCAGGGCTTGCAGGATAATCAACAGTGATAGCCATGTTAAACCATAACAAAACGGCTTATTTCAGAAACAAGATGTCGAAAAGCAGATGTTTTGGTAGAACACGTCTCAATAGGTTTAAATTAGGTTTACAAAACATCCCGTAATTTAACATGGTTTTTTCATTGTTTTGTCGCTGTCATTTTTTCCTTTTCTTTCTTTCGTTCTTTTCGTTGTATTTTGTAAGAGATCTGCTGCTACGCCTACACATCCTCCAACGACTTGGTAGACATCCATTTAGCTTACAGCACTCTATAATTTATCCAGTTTACGATCTTGAGCATTTTGTCAGAAGGGCCATTTCACAAGAACTCCGAGTGGAAAGGAAACAATAAGTTGGATCTGAACGCTTGTCATTATAGAGGCAATCAGCAGTATAGTAATAAAAAAAATGCTTGCAGAGGAAGAAATTGGACCGTACGGTGAGATGTCCAGGCATAATGCTGTTGGCACATATTTCACATGTGAAGCTGAATGGGACCTACTATGTTACAAATATGATGCTGTTCAGAAGGTTACCTGAATGTAACAGGTATTTAGATTAAAAGAAAAAAACTTAAGCCTGATTTTTAGAACCGTTATAACTGTCTAAACATACGTAGCTGCTTTTAGATTATCAGCACTACTCTTGTGCAGAATAGTTATTTTGTGTGACTCATAGGGGATCTTGTGAACCATTATAGAGGCCATGCAAATATCCCAGTGACATAGTGGATTCACCCACTTGAATTTGTTGTTTTCAGGGTATTAATGTCTCCCCAAGTTGTCAACCATGATCAGTATCTGATCCTGGTCTCTTTCTCATATCACATACCTTTTTTGTTTTGGGTTGTTTGTTTGTTTTGTATTTTATCTCAGTGTCAGTGTCCAATCTGCCACATTTCATGGTAAATCCACCCGAGATACTGTTTTGTTTAAACATGCCAGGAAGACCCAGTACAAGAAGTGTATGAAGGGTATTCTGCAGACAGGAAGTGAGTTTAAGGAGTTTTCTTTTGTAGCGTTCCATGTAGCCTTATCAGTGCTTTACCCAGAGATTAATTTTCTTAAGTTTTTATTGGACTATATTTAGTTCCAGGTTTTCTTACTAATGAGCCTCGAATGACTGTTGTGGACCTCTATGTATGTTGCATTTGTAACAGCCTAATTTAGGATTTGAAAATAAGGGAAAAAAAGCTTGACGAGCATTAATGAAGTAGGCTGGGCAGCTGCTTTGACTTTGGAAGTTAGTTGCCCAGTTTTCCCTACACATCAAGTTTTTCTATTGTTTGTAAAGTCTCCAGACTGATGCTTAGCAGCTGACCTGTGTTCAGTTGACCATACCTAATAGGAGGGTAGTTGACTGTGGCTAATGTTCTCTTTTGGCAAAGGTTAGGATGTTTTTACTTGTCTGTAATGTTTGTGATTTTACCCTTGTGCTTTGAGAGAGAATCTTGTGTATTTAAAAGCTTCATCGTAAGGAAAATTATATAAAGGTGGTTGTTGTTTTATAATTATTATTATTTGATAGTGTTTTGATTATAAAACTCCTTTCAAACACTTATCAGAGTGATAATTTCTTTAGGTTAAACATGCTTACCATTTCTTATGGTTTTATCATAATTATCCTGATGTAATCTAAATTTTAAAAATGCAGTATTTTTAAGTACTAAAAAAAAAATTCTGAACCTACAATTGATTGCAAAGCATTTGCCATTGTGATGGCTCTTTCTCAGCAGACTGCCTGTCATTTTTGAAAAGTGATCTCACTGAAAGATGTGACTCACCCTTTTTCTTAAGTACTGAGAACCTACATCATATTTGCGTAATGTCAACCCATTATAAATGCTTCCTGTCTTTAATTAAAAAAAAATAAAATAAATAAATAAATAAATCAATGCCTTTCCTGTGAAAGTGTTTGCCTTAAACCACATTCATTCTCATATTGATGGTGGGAGCAGGCCTACTAGCAGTTTGCTTTAACCATTCTGAAGGGAAGCATGCTGAATTATAAATGAGTTCAGATTATGACATCCTCTTTAGCAAATACAACACCACAGGCAGGAACTGTACAAACAATGCCCGCTCTAAGGATTGGTCTGCTAGATGACAAAAGCACGTTTCTCGGTCTTGTCATGTTCTTTGCTGTATACTAGTCACAGAGCCACAGCTCTAGACATGTTAACTACTGATGCCTTTGTTATACTGGTATACTGTAGAATTATATAGTAGTCTATTTTGCCATAAGTATGATCAGTGCCTTATTTATTTATTTGTTTGTTTGTTTGTGCTGCAGCAATAGATTATTTTAGTAATCAAGTATTCAGTCGATTATTCCCATGTATTAATTGTCTAATTGGATAAGAAATACTTCCGCTTTAGTACAGAGCAATGGTAAATATAAACTTTTGCTTAATTAAAGAACAAAGTAAATAGTAAAGCCAGTATAACACAGGGCTCTTAAAATGAACAACTCCTTGATTTCTGTTTCAGAAAAATCTATTTTTATTGCTTAAAATGCAAACCGTAACTGAACTGTATCAAAACTAAACTTAATATATTTAAGTGGCATATTACAATCTGGATTTTCTGAAATATTTGTTAATTTTCTGAAATGCAAAAATATATCAGTAATTTAAAAAAACAATTCTTATAATTTCTAAAAAAGGTATTGACATTTTTACATGACCTTATTTTTTTTCACGTGTTTTTCAAGATGTGTGGAACATCCATTTTGAACTGTAATTTTTAACATTATTCTGATGAAGCTGGTGTAGCAATGCTGACTTATCGTTGATATGAATGGGAAAGTTTGGCTCACACACATGAAAAATACAAAACAGGTAAAACTATAATTTGCCATTTGCTACTTTCCCTGACCTTTACAGTAGACTCAGTGGGCCTCAACATTTGTGTTGTGCCTGCACGAACCCAGTGGGCCTCAACATTGTGAAAACAGTCGGTAGATTTCTCAGTACACAGAGCAGTTTATTACTTCCCCAGTATAGAAAAGGTGATTCCCTCACAGCATATTTTTTCATTCGTTCAATTCATTCATTTGTTCAAAATACAATTGTATGTAATGTAACTTAGTCCTGTCCATTTATTTTAATAATTGTTGCATAGACCCAAAAACATTACAATTAAAAGTCTCTGCCAATAAACATGAGGAGGAATTGCTCCTATACAATTCAACAATCTCACATAGCTTGAAGAGTAGCTAGTTCACTAACTAACCTTCCGTAAAATAGCAGCAGTATCACTGCATGACCTCCTGAGTCATGCATGAGCACCCTGTTGTGTGAACCTCTCCTGTCTCTGCAGTGACAACCCAAGCATGATGGTACGGACTGTTCGGACTCTGGATAGGCTCGATGCCTGTCTGCTTTTAAGTAAACATATTCGTCTATTGTCTTCACTAGAACTCGCTCGACCTTACTGCTAAGAAGATACTGGATTCTGGAAGCTTATTCATAGCCTCTCTGTTGCTTCTTATTGATTTGAGAAAATATGCTAAAATACTTCACAATGTCACTTTTGGCTTCTTCATATTATCCTTCCACCCTTCTATGTTAAAAGTAATACAATATCATCTCATTTAACGTTGTGTTGGTATTTTTTTGCTTGTTTGTTTTTTTGTTAGCAAACTTAGTATTTGGCTGCTGAATGTGTTTTCGGCTTGATGGATGTTTTGCACATATTTCACGCAAGGTACATTGGGGAATAGGAATACCGTGCATATAGTTATTTCATGGGTTAAAAGAAGTTTTGATGCAAATAATTTGCATAATTGAGTAATGGAGTTAGTAATGGAGTTATTCGAGTTTTTCAAGGAATAGTTTCAGCCCTAATATTTTTATTTTTACAGTCATCGTATATCACAACATTCAACATATCCTAACTTGTATAGAAGGGATGCAAGTTTCAGAATTTATACATTTTATACATCATATCATATATAAATGTGAAATTTGAATGAGAACTGTGATCAAAATTAGAAAACACATTGGGATACTAATCTGGCAACTGGTGATCAATTCCTTAATTGTCTGACAAACTCTGTTTATTTGGCCACACTCATAATCATTTTGCAAAATGGTGAGCCACTCCAGGGTGACTGAAACCCTGCGACAACGGGCTGTTCAGGTGAAGGCTGAAGGGAGGACCCTTTCAGCTACTGTAAGAGAAGTTGGTCATTCAAGAACACGATTTATAGAATATTGAAGCTTTACAATGACACTAATTCTTTCAAGTCCCACAAAAATACTGGTTGTCCATGGAAGACAAATGCATGACAGAACAAGATGACACGAAGGTTCAACAGTGCTGTTAGAATTGCTCACCATTTCAGTGCTGAACAGGGAAAATTTCTCTCTCAGCATATAGTGCTCACCATTTGAGAGAATTCAGACTCAACAGTAGCCAGAAAAAATCAAATAGCTAGACTAACCTTTGCAGAGAAGGATAATTTGTGGATGGAGGAGAACTGCTCTAAAGAGCACTTTAGCAAAGAGAGTAGGTTTAATTTAGTTAACTTAGTTTTGGTCAGATGTCAAAATGTAGAAAGAATGCAAAGTGTGTGAAGTCGTCAGTTAAGATTGGAGGAGGAAGCCTCATGGTCTGAAACTACTAAACAATACAGCTTACAAGAATGCATGTATCTTGTGCACCCATCAGATTACTATTCTATATGCAGGAAAAGCTCTGAATATTAGCTGAAATCCCTATTTCACTATTTTTATATATGAATTCTTTTTTTTAAAAATCCCATTTGTATATTCTTAACGCAAAATTAATCTGGTAGACAATGTTTCCTTAAATGCTATTTATTTCTTAAAATGGAATGATCATTATCTGTGGATTAGGTATTATCGTCAGTAAGAACTCAACATTTGTGCAAAGACAAATACATTGAAAATAGATGGTGAGAATACAGTCTTTGTCTCATTGTACACTCTGTGAGTCAAGCAAGAGTTCACTTCCAGCAATCCTAGTAATCTTTACACGAGTAGTCTTAAGTACCACATGATCGCAACAGGAGGTTTATGCCTTTTGTTTCTTTTATGCATATTGAACAGTGTAGTCAAATCTGTACCATAGCGTAGGCTTCAAGTCGAGACAGTTCACCTTTAAGTGCCAAGCTTGGTGACATTTCTGGGTGATTTGTTTTGTTGTTTTTTTGGTTGTTGTTTCACTTCCAGTCATGTGAATTTTATGCTGTGATCCACTATAGGGTATTGAATTCTGTATCACCATTATTTTGTCAAATTCTTTACAGCTCAGTTTTGTTACAGGACTATTATGTGGTCATGTCTACTGGCTTTTTAGGCTTTACCGGATCGATTCCCATTGTGTTACCAAGGTGAGCTTTTTATTGGCCGCCTTGGTTGTTGGAGTAAACAAAATACATTGTCAATACAGGCTTCAATGATCTGACATGATCTGATAACTGTCTCTAAGTTGCAATTAAGTCATTATGCCTAGCCATTTCTATCAGGGGAAAAACAATAATGATGCATTAGCAAAGCATCGGATTAGTTTTCATTATCAATTGATGACCAATTTGTAGCTAGAAAAGGTGAACTCTAAGAGTGGAATCATGACACATTGATGCATGTCATCACACAAAAGTCATTTAGGCACAACATTAAGTTTCAAAATGAACAGAATCTCAACAGTTGTATAAAAAGACAGATTTGCCTAATAATACAGTTCTTTTTTGCCCTAAATACTGTCTTGCAAAGCCCATTGTTTTCATTTAATTTCTGCCCTTCACAGCTGGTGGTCTTGTCATGTGGAGTGAAGAACAGAGGCTAGAGTCCAAGTTAAATCTAAGACTAGAAGAGGTTAGAGGAGATAAAAGTGAAACATAACTAACAAACATTTATCTAATACATTAATAAACAATATAATAGGATATAGATAGGCTATATAATGCTTGATTTGTCTCTTCTACAGAAAAAATGCTTTGTGTTTATCCAATATACAGATAATTTAATATTTGGTATACAGTGTGTGACTAAAAAAGAAACTTGCCAGGGTTTCTTCCTCTCAGAACACTACACACATTTTTAACTAAACCTGTCCTTATGTAAATCTCAATTTTGTCTTAAATGTCAGCTGTACAGAACAAAAAGCTATGATTGGAGTTTCTAGATTCTGCAGTGAATGTCAGGTGTTTGGGCAGGCAGGCAAAAAAAATGAAGAGCTAAAGAAAGGAACTCAAGTCTAAAGTTCTTATGTAGTGTTATGGGATAAGGAAGTAAGAGTAGTATTATTTTATTTTTATTTTTTTTAATTCACTTTTTCCAGAGGCAAGTTGCTATTGAAAAAAAACCATGATCCAGTTTCCTTTAAAAAGCACTGAATTTCAAAACTAAACAACTGACCTCTTGTCAGCATCCCCACCATTTAACAATCACGGCTTGTCATCACACAGATTTTATTTGGGAGATTAGCACGCTGCACAGAATTTACAGTGTGAGTGGTAGTGGAGCTGTGCACATAAAACCTCACAAATGACCTCAGGGAATATTTTGACTTGATGCAGTGAAGAGTACTGAATTAAAAGAACAAAGTCAGGAAACCTTTTTCTTTTTCTTTTCTTTTTTTTTCTTTTCTTTTTCTATAAACATCCAAGGAAAAACAAAAAAGAGCACTTAGGCAATTTGCCAAAAGTGGCAATCACATCCTGGCAAAATCGTTGCAAAACCAAAAGTAAGCTTGTGCTGCAACTTGGATTTCACAAATGATAATGAAAGTTCTTGTGTAGCCATACTGACTATGTTCAGTTGTGGAGCCTCTCTGCACTGTTTTTTTTTGTTTTGTTTTTTTTTCTCTTGTGCTTAATTTCTGTGTTTACTCTTGAATGCTTATGTCATCAGCTAAGGTCCATGTCTGTCTTGAGCTGATTGGGGTGTGTAATGTGCAGTGCAGCAGAGGAGGGGAAATGCCAGTTATGGGCCTGTATGTTGGAGATCAAAGCTGGAAAAGTAACAGTTTTTAACATGACCTTTTCTATGCTTTTCTAAGCGTCTGCTATGCTTTTCATTTATTACCTGTAAATACATACTAGCTATGAATGGAATGTATCTTCTACAATGTAGATTTCAACCCTGCGCTCAGCAGCAGGGTTAGACCACATTGTATACACTATGCTGTTTTGTTGTCTTACTCATAAGACACATTTTTAATAACGTGAAACCAAGGTATTTCCTCATGCTCATAAATTAAGACATCTTGGCTTGCTAGGATTTGTGTTTTCTTGACCTGGGACGTTATTTAATATTGCAGTGTCAAACTGCTGTTCAATATCTTCAAATCGGCCAATTTACTACTGTTCAGTAGTAGTGTAACTTCTGAACTGAAGTGTTTCTAATAACAAACAGTACTGACCTCAAATGTTCTGTGAACAGTTTGAAGAAATGAACTTGTTCATCTGCTCTCAAATCAGTTACCGTATGTACGTAAGATTCATTTTGCAGCGACAGTATCAGTCAGAACAATTGTAATATTTGTCACATATGTGCACATCTAAAATGTTTTTCCATTGTGGAGGCATTAAGATGTTGAGTACAAGTGTAAACACATTTGAATCAGTGTTATTTATATTTATCTAAATATGTTCACTTAGTAAGTCAGATATGGTTTAGTATTTTGTGCTTAAATGGTATTGCATGATCCCAATAAATTAGCTGTCATCTTAAATATGTTAATCACTCTCAGTTGGCTTAGAGTCAAGCCCATCCTTTAAGCAGATTTGTGTCCAACACAGCATCGATGGCAATTGGCTTTAACGCCACAAGCAATGTCCTGAGCTAGAGACAAGGAAGTAAACATTTGAACATAAAGTTAATGCTAGTTAATCTCAACAATAACATTGATGGAATAGCATATTGAAAGACTAGTTATTCCTACTGCTTCCTAAGACACAAAGTAACTATCACATTACAAAAAAGAAAAGGGGAAAAAAAGGTAGCCTGAAGTGAAAGAGGCCAAGTCAGGATTAATTAATAATTACGTCTTTTATTCTTCTTAAAACCCTTCAACTTAAGTGATCTACAATGTATAATCCCTAAGTGCTTTTATCTATTTTTAGTTAAATGCATTCAAAAGGTATATACTTTAGAGTTTAACTATTTTAAAAGTAAATTTAAATATTTGATTTATTTGATTGCTGTAGGTCTAAAAGTGATTTATGAAATCATTCCTCCCTACATTTTGACAGTCTTGTGAGATACATATGTACACATCTATGTGTGAAGATGTCTGAAAGTGTTGTGAACTCCAGTGGCAGTGTTTTAGCAGTTATAGCACATGACATGGTAGCAGTGAGCACTCATGGCTGTTCTCTTTAGAGGAACAGGAATATGTTAAACAGCGTGTGACGTGCGGGCTACACGCACAGCTGCACTCATTGTCCAGAACTGAAACCGGTATTGGCCCAGAACGGCTTTCTCCTGCACATACCTGCACAAAGGAGTTTACTGCTGTCTGAGGTGTGCCAGAAAGCATCAGGTTTTGTTGAACCTGTTGGCTCTCATTGTGGCCCTGTTATCTTGGATTCCTCCTCAATGTGCTTTGTACTTTGTCTCTGCTGCACTCTGCAGTTTAATAAATAAGGTGGAAATAAATAAGACTCGAGGAAGGAGCTCACATTTTCTTTCTGTATTTCTTTTATGTATGTATGTATGTATGTATGTATGTATATGTATTTGTTTATATTAAAAGGGAACATTCATTATAAAGGCATCTCAACATGACAGTCCAAGCTACATGACTGGATTTGCATTTATTTTGTATATGCATTAACACATGAGTTTGTCAAGTAATGGCAATACTGATTGCCATTTTGGAGAGCTATGATGTCTTTTTATCAAGCCTCTAATGATTTTCATAGTATTCTGGGTGTGAAGTTTACTGTAAAATGACTTTAAATGGCATGGCAACACCTCTCTCCCAGTCACATCGATTTTGGTTCGTACATATTTCCTGATTTAATTATAAAAATATCCAATGATTAAATCTTTGGAGTTCATCATTTCCAGAGACAGCACCCAAATGCACTAATGTGTTTCCCCCCCACCATCTTTTTCCCCATCTGGATCTCCCTGGTAATATACAAAAGCTTGTGTCTCTTTTTCATCTCTTTGTTTCCATGGTAACATGGCAATGTGGTGATGAGAGCCGTTCAGCTACTCTTTAAGGAAGAATCGCAGCATGGGTAAAACGGCCAAAGCAGGGAGGAAGAGCAAGCCCAGGGAGGAGGCGTGTACATGTGCGTGCACAAGCAAATACATGGAGACAAGGATATAGCCCCAGAATGACACGGCAGCAAGCTCAACCACACTTAACCACACTGAGCCACTGCTCAGGATATTATCACTATGACAACCAACGTGAGAGGCTTGCGCCCGTCTCAGTGCTGGCTCCCGTGGCTGCGTATTGACTTTCTGTACTCCCTCCCATAAGGATGCGCAGGCTTCTGCCGCAGGGCTGTTTTCCTAACACGAGCATCGTTCCCATCTCACATGTGCAGACACACACTTGGGCCTAACAGCAGAGGGAGGGAGAGAAGGCCACAAGAATGGCCTGCAGCTCTTGTCGCTCTTGTCATCCAGGAGCGGAGTTGTAAATAAAAGAATAGCACGTTTTATTCTGTTTCAGAGGGAGAAATATGGAGGGTGGGAGTACCTTTGTTTGCAAGTTTGAGAGAAAGAGAAAGAGACAGACAGAGAGACCGAGTGAGTCAAAGAAGGCACAGCTTGTTTGCTCTGCTGAGCTGGGTGGCTGACACAAATACAGGAACTGTGGTTTGGTTTGAGTTTAGTGGGAGGGCAGTGCAAATCAAGTAATAGCCTTGTTTGTTCAACATCAGAGGGAGGATAGTTCTAATAATGGAAGAGCTTGTAGCTGAACTACAGAGGTGGGAGGGAGGCTAATAAAGGAACAGCTCCAGTGTTCCATTGTAGAGCGATGAAGACGGGGAACAGCCTGTTGACATTTGAAGCCATGTGACCACAAGCACTACAGTCAGGACTTAGTCAAGCTGAAATGAGCTGCAGCAACCTGTATGATGCAAAACGAGAATGTATGTTTTACTCAATTAAAAACCAGTGAGTAGATGAAGTGAACCACAAAACCAGCAAAGAAAACCAGAATGACTAATTGGCCCCATTACAAGAACTTGACTGCATACAAAGGTCAATTGGTTTCTTAATATTTTTAATCTACTTTAAATACTTCTATATTATGGAGTGTATATTTTGTACACATTTTTGGTTTGCATAGTGCATGCTTTGTGTGAATGTGATGAATTGAATGTCTAGTACACACATGTCGAGCGAAGCCTACGCTATATGAAAACCTTGCTCTTCCTTTGTCTCTGTAGCCGACAGGCTACATGGAGACCACTCTGTCCTACAGCTCTGTAGAGGACCTGCAGCTGCTATCTTGGGATAATGCCCCCAAATACTGTGTCCAGCTCAGCGTCCCTGGAGGCACCGTGCTTCTGCAGGTAGTACACAAACCAGCAAGGAAACAAGTCTTAAAGCCAAGTTTTAGTGACATTTCAAGTGAACACTCCTTATTGCACACCTCAGTCACTCAAAAGTACACAGCAGATAGCTCTAAAATGAAAGAACTTTGAGCATCATACACAGTAGTCTGCAGTGCATTGTGCGAGTGTTCTTCCCAGTATCTAGCACTGTGAGCAATAATCAGTATTGTTAATGGTATCTGTGGAATGCTGTAATAGTGCACCTTAACCAGAGCGAAAACAAGCTATTAACCTGTTGTGGGTATGCTATTGGTCAGTTCACTGGTCCTCACATTTCTTCGACATTCTCTGTACCTGTAAATGAAACCTGTTAATTTTCATGAGCTTGCTCCTGTCTATATATACAAAGTCACACAATGTATACACCATTCTTTATTATCTCTCTGATAATTTTGTGTGTATCCATGTTCGCAGGCTGCCAACAGCTATTTGCGGGACCAGTGGTTTCACTCTCTCCAGTGGAAGGTAGGGTTACTGTTTTAAGTATTTATTTGGCCTTGAGCTCTATTTGTGTCATCATGTACTTGCACTTTGTGTAAGATCCTTTAAATCACAGAGAGCGGTGTTATTTTTCAAATACATAAATTCATTTCAGTGAAGGTTTTTTCTCAATCCCACTATTGATGCAGGCATAACATGAGCGATAGACATAAAGTTTTCACTCTGTGGCATTAACATTGTTTGCTACCACTACAGTGTTGACTGTGGCAGTTTATTCCCCTTGGTGCATCACATGGATTGTCTCATTAGGTTTTTCCCATCAACAGAAAAAGATCTACAAGTACCGTAAGGTGCTGAACAATCCGAGCCGCTGGGAGGTGGTGCTGAAGGAAGTGCGAGCTCTGGTGGATATGGCCCTCACCTCCCCACTGCAGGACGAGTCCATCCACCAGGCCCCACTGCACATCATATCCACCCTATTGGCTGAGGTAGTGCATACACACATGCACTCCCTCATTTGAGCTGGTATGAGAAAGGGCTGTGTTTTGCCCTTTATTATATGATGGAAAAAGTCAAAATAGCTGCTCACTGCATCACATCACTAAAACCAACTGAACTCCAATACTATTAGAAGACCAGGTTTTGCTGGATGGATAGTTTAACTGCAGAGTTCACTTGAGACAAGGCAGGGCAGTGGTCCTGCTATGACCTCTCTGTGACTCAATGCTTTTGAAGGGCTGTTCATTTTGTAACACACACAGAATCTTGCAAAGCACAGACCACAGTGACACTCCCCTCACTTTATATGGCTCTCACAAAATTTGTGCTTCCTCTACTTCACTTGGAACTTCATTTTTAATGCTGTCTTCAGAGCTTCTTTCCTCATCTTTTTTTAACAAATTGGGCATTTTCAAGGTTTTATATGCAAAGCTGACCTTTGGGTGAACCACTAAACCCAAGCCAAGATCCATAAGAAAGGTTGTATTGCAACAGACTGTTATCCCTTGGTGACTGGCTCCAAAAACAGCATTACCCTTAACTGATGGTTATGCATCACAGCTTAGCAGGATGTCTAGGCTGACTGGAAACAGGGTACCTCAGCTGTCTAGTCCCTGGTGTTTGAAGCCTGTGGATTCATAGTAATGTCTTTGTGTCACTTCCTTCTCAGAACACTAACCTCAGCACCCAGGATCATGAGAGCATTATCGTGGTGAGTGGTTTTGCTTTGTTAAATTTGTTGTCAGCTTTAAGAGAGATGAACTTGCAAGTTTTGATTGGTTAAAAAAAAGGCATGTGGTAATGCTGCTGTTGTAAGCAGAGTACTTATTACATTTTAAATCTATGAAAATTGGAGCTTGAAAATTATTTAAAATGTGAAGATAGCACAAATAGTATTTTCTAATATGTAGGTTCTCTAAGCCAGTGAATCCTTTACTTTGCCATACTGTTGCATAGTATTCAGGATAGGCACATTTGAGAAAATACAAATAACTAGTTTAGTGTGTGTGTGTGTGTGTGTGTGTGTGCAAGAAAGTACGTGTGTAGGTGTGTCCATGCGTGTGCAAGTATGTACGTATTTGTTCGTGTGTATGTATGTGCAAGTATGTACATGCGTGTGTGCATGTACATGTGGGTAGGAGATGATTAATGATACTATAATCTGCCTGCAGGCCATCGCTCCTCTGCTGGAGAACAACCACCCTCCCCCTGACCTGTGTGAATTCTTCTGCAAGGTAACCTGGCCACCAGCACAGTCCCCAAGCACCCAGGCAGGCAAATGGTTGTACAGCTGTGTGACTACACACACACAGTGTTGTTAGGATGAGTTCAGGGTTAAGCCTTTTTGCTGATGGTCAACATTCTGAAGGCACAGACTGATGGCTCCAGCAGATGTGAGGGAGAGAATGGTAAAAGTGGAAGAGGTCTCTCCAAGGGGGTGGTACTGCTTCTGTGGTGGGATGGTGTTTAGGTGGTGTACAGCATGCAGAAACATCTCTTTGTTTCCACAGCATTGCCGGGAACGCCCCCGGTCCATGGTGGTCATTGAAGTGTTTACTCCAGTGGTCCAGAGAATTCTCAAGCACAACATGGTGAGTGCTTGCCCATGTGTCCAGTGTGTGAGTAAGTGTGCGTGCACATGTGTTGTGGTGTCCTGTGCTTGCCCTGCATGGTTGTGGTGGGTGTGGGTGGGTGTTTGTGTGTGGTGTTCTGTGCTTGGCCTGCGTGTGTGTGGTGGTGGTGTGTGCTTGCCATGGGTATGTTTGGTGTCGCATGTGTGTGGTGGTCTGTGTGTGGTGGTGGGGGTGGGGGGGGTAGTGGTGTGTGCTTGCTTTGTGTGTGTGGTGGTGTTGCGCATGTGTGTGGAGGAGTTCTGTGTGTGTGCACGCATATGCCTGTGTAGTGGTGTCCTGTGCTTGCCGTGTGTGTGTGCGCGCATGTGGAGTCTGGTGCTTTCCCTGTGTGTGCATGCGTACCTGTGTGCTTACGTGTGTGGTGTACTCTGCACCCTCCTGTACTCACAGGCTGTGGCTCATTGGTAATTTCCTGTGCTCTGTGGGTTTTCTCACTCTCTTTCGCTCTCTCCAGGACTTTGGAAAGTGCCCCAGACTGCGCCTCTTTACTCAGGAGTACATTTTGGCTCTGAATGAACTGAATGCTGGCATGGAGGTGGTCAAAAAGTTCATTCACAGGTGAGCGTTATCTTATGTCAGTGAACACACACACCCCAAGAGCAGTGAAATCACTCCCACACTTGCTCAAAGCAAACAAGGTCACAGCCGCTACTACATTTATTCATGTGCGCAGTCTTTTGCACTCTAGCATACTAAGGCTGTCATACTAATGGCCTGTTTAGTATTAGGGGAGGATGGTTCACCTCCAGTACCCACTGTTATTCTTTTGTAGTGTATATGGAGTGGGGGCGATGTCTGTGTTGTACTGCTATAATGTTTCATTGAGTTTTAAAGTGTGTGTGTTTTTTCAGTATGCACGGCCCCACTGGACAGTGCCCTCATCCACGGGTCCTCCCTAATCTGGTGGCGGTATGCCTGGCTGCCATCTACTCCTGTTATGAGGAGTTCATTAACAGGCAAGTCCCTAGCACACGGGCAGAGTGCTCGCCACTCGTAGATGCCCCCACTCACTCTTTACAGACCAGCAGGAGTGCTTGGATCACACAGCCAGCATCTTGAGCTGCATTTCACCTGCTTAGCAATTTTGTAGTTTAGGGAATTCTCTCCGCGATCCCAATGGTTATTTTCAGTCCTGCCTGTAACATTTACATCATCTCTCTGAGTCACAGGGCCCTGTAGGCATACCTGGGAGGAATTCTTATGCTCACATTTTCCGTGATCTCTTCATCACCTCTACAACCCTAGAGAGAGATATGTCTCAGAGTCCACCTGTTTGGTCCCTGATCACCATCTCTTCATATTGTCATTTGCCCATTTGAATAGTTTCCATAGCCACTGTCCATTACGTGTTCTATGTCTTTCATTAGAATTACACATTTGCATGCCTTCATGGGGCCTAAACTCTTAGTTTGCATAAAAGTTGCATTTGTCTCCTACTAAATGGGTATGATGCGTAGTTGTGTCCAAACACAAGCTTTTAAATAATGTGATTTAGTGGGGCTTCTTCAAACCAAGGGGAATTTGTATTATGCAAATAAGTACATTTTAAGTAAGTTCCCAGTTGTGATTTGTGTAATTGTGGCAGCCTCATTTCTGTCTCCCTCTTTCCCCTCTCTTTCTACCTGTTTCTCCTTCTGTCTGTGTCTCTCTAAGTCGGGACAACTCTCCCAGTCTGAAGGAGATCAGGAACGGCTGTCAGCAGCAGAGCGATCGGAAGCCCCCCATGCCCCTGAGGCTGCTGCGGCCCGAGCCACCCACCCCGCCTCCGCAGCCCCTGCCCCTCTCGCCACCACCCCTGCCTCTCTCGCCACCACCCTCCATCATCAACTCCAATGAGATCATGGTGGAGCTGGAGCGCAACAACAATGCGACCAACACACTGCGCAAGGCGCCGGCCGGCAGTGACAGCGAGCCCAACCTGATTGACTGCCTGCTGGTGAGCCCGGCGCTCAACGCCCTCTCCATCCAGCTCCCCGCCCACGCTGATCGTGTGCTGGCCTGTTTCGCCCTCATCCTCAAGATGCTGTGAGTCTGGAGTTTGTCCCCCTGCTCAGCTTCATCTAGCCCAAAGAATGAATAAGTAATGAACAAAATAAACATTAAAAGGAATAAACGACGCAAAGCCTGTACCATTACCACGGGCTTGGCATTAGGTAGCGCAGTCTCATAATGGCAAGTGTGTTAACATGCGCTCAGCTTGTTGTATCTTGCTATTCCATATGAGTGCAGGCGACTCACATGAACCCTGCTCGCCAACTGCTAACAATGAGACGGCAGGTTGTTGTTGTGCCTTAAACTGCGGCCATGTTTAGCTCCTGGTCCTGCAGCATGGCAGGTTCGCTCAGGTTTCAGCCCTTGCTCTCCTGGGTCAAGTGAGCTGCTTGCCTGTCCTGCTGCTCTTCCTCCTGCATGGGGTGCTCTGACCTCCTCTCTCTGGCCTTCTCTCTGCAGCTCAGACTACGACGACTGGAGACCAGCACTGGCAAGCCTGCTGCAGCCCATCCCCTTCCCCAAAGAGTGAGTGCTGCTCTCTCCTCGGTCCCCACACCCCTCCACTTTCATCTGCTCTCCCCTTTTCAGCTCTGATTTTCCCCCCTTGTTTTCCTCGGTCCTCCCGCCCCTCTCCGCACTTCACGTGCCGGGTCTCTGGGGTAGCGGAGACACTTATGTGTAATGCTCTCCAGGGCTTAGTGGGGTTGGGGAGACTGCTGACGTGGGTGAGTGGAAGTTAGGCCCTGCTGGGGGATGGGCCCTCAGCATCTGCGGGCCCTTGGAGCCCACCGTAATTGGCACGTCTGGCTAGGGGCTCATTAAGCATTTCTTGGCAGGCTGCGCAGGGAGCTCACCTGCTCTCAAATGCAAAACTGAGCTCTGAGCCATCATTAAGAAAAGGCAACAACAGTCAGATACATCCCAGAGCACATCACAACAACGCAAACCACAAGCTCACACCCACAGCACACGCCTGTGTGTTCATGCACTAACTGTTGCTATCTGGTGTTTGTCTTTCTCCCTTTCAGGGCCCTTGCACATGCCAAATTCACAAAGTAAGTGGCACTAAGTCCATCTCCATGCACTGTACAGAGCACCATTCCAGCTTGTCCACAGAGTAGAAATGCATCTCTGTAATTCTCTATCTGAAATCAAGCAACAAGCCCCCCATATATACAGTGCATCCAGAAAGAATTCACAGCGCTTCGCTTTTTCCACATTTTCTTTTTTATTACAGCCTTCTTCCAAAATGGATTAAATTCTTCTTTTTTTTTTTCATCAAAATTCTACACACAGTACCCCATAATGACAAAGTGGAAAAATGTTTGTTTGGTATTGTTGCAAATGTATTAAAAATAAAAAACAAAAAAATAAAATAAAATCACGTACATAAGCATTCACAGCCTTTGCTTAATACTTTGTTGAAGTACCTTTGGCAGCAATTACTCAAAAAGACTTGAGGCTGTATGAAGCTACAAGCTTGGCACACCTATTTTTGGGCAGTTTCTCCCATTCTTCTTTGCAGAACCTCTCAAGCTGCATTTGGTTGGATGAAGAGCATCAGGGCACAGCCATTTTCAGATCTCTCCAGAGATGTTCAGTCGGGTTCAAGTCTGGGCTCTGGCTGGGCCACTCAAGAACATTCACAGAGTTGTCCTGAAGTCACTCCTTTATTATCTTAGCTGTGTGCTTAGGGACGTTGTCCTGTTGGAAGATGAACCTTCGGCCCACTCTGAGGTCCAGAGCGCTCTGGAGTAGGTTCTCTTAAAGGATGTCTCTGTACATTGCTGCAGTCATCTTTCCCTCGACCCTGACTAGTCTCCCAGTTCCTGCTGCTGAAAAACAACCCCACAGCATGATGCTGCCACCACCATGCTTCACTGTAGGGATGGTGTTGGCCAGGTTATTAGCGGTGCCCATTTTCCTCCAGACATGACGCTTGGCATTCAGGCCATAGAGTTGAATCTTTGTTTCATCAGACCAGGGAATTTTGTTTCTCTGAGAGTTTTTCAGGTGTCTTTTGGCAAACTCCGGGCTGTCTTGGGGACAAGTGCAGGCTGTCTTGTGCCTTTTACCGAGGAGTGGCTTCCGTCTGGCCACTCTACCATACAGGCCTGATTGGTGGAGTGCTGCAGAAATGGTTGTCCTTCTGGAAGGTTCTCCTCTCTCCACAGAGCAATGCTGAAGCTCTGTCAGAGTGACCCTTGGATTATTGGTCACCTTCCTGACTAAGGCCCTTCTACCCTTATCACTCAGATTGGCCGGGCACCCAGCTCTAGGAAGAGTCCTGGTGGTTCCAAGCTTCTTGCATTTACAGATGATGGAGGCCATTGTGCTCATTGGGACTTCAATGCTGCAGCAGTTTTTCTGTACCCTGCCCCCAATGTGTGCCTTGAAGGTCTACAGACAATTATTTTGGCTTAGTTTGTGCTCTGACATGTACTGTCAACTATGGGACCTTAGACAGGTGTGTGCCTTTCCAAATCATGTCCAATCAGCTGGATTTAACACAGGTGGATTCCAATCAAGTTGTTGAAACAACTGAAGGATGATCAGTGGAAACAAGATGTACCTGAGCTCAATTTTGAGTGTCATGGCAAAGGCTGTGAATACTTATGTACATGTGATTTTTTTTTTTTTTTTTTAATATTTTTTTTGGTTTTTTATTTTTAATAAATGTGTAACAATTCCAAACACTTTTTTCACTTTGTTATTATGGGGTATTGTGAGGAGAAAAAATGAATTAAATCCATTTTGGAATACTTTCCGGATGCACTGTATGTAGAGGAAATGGTGTGGTCTAAGGGAACGTAAATGAGCAATGACAGTACTTTAAGTGTTTTAAAGCTGGTCTCATTACTAATGCAGCTGTGGTCTCTACTAATTGAAATATTTACTAAAATGAATCTCAGTCTCAGCTGGCTTTGGTCCAGACTAATGGCACTGTGTGTTTTGCAGAGAGCTGAAGTATGTTATTCAAAGGTTTGCAGAGGATCCCAGACAGGAAGTGAGTTTATACTGGACTGCAAAATTTAACCATGCTTAGTATTTATTCCTTTTGCCATTTCATTCAGGTTGGTGGTGTTCTTTGAGTATTTTTAAATGAACCTGGTATGGTTCATGGATGTGTTTGTGTGTTACAGGTACACTCGTGCTTGCTCAGTGTGCGTTCTGGAAAGGATGGCTGGTTTCAGCTCTACAGTCCAGGAGGTGTAGCATGTGATGATGACGGGGAACTGTTTGCTAGCATGGTGCGTATGTGCCCAGTGTGTAGAACACAGAGTGAGAGTCAGAGCACTGTTTGTGATGGATTCCTTAATGCCATTGCAGGTTCACATCCTGATGGGTTCTTGCTACAAGACAAAGAAGTTTCTCCTGTCCCTGGCAGAAAACAAACTGGGGCCCTGCATGTTACTGGCTCTGCGAGGGAACCAAACCATGGTGGAAGTATGTGCATCTGTGTGGCCATACAGCAGAAGTCCCAAGCAATGTTGAAATATATGGGAAGGTCAACGCGTGTGTGTCTGTGTGTGAACACTAGATCTTGTGCCTGATGCTGGAGTATAATATCATAGAGAATAAAGACACCCAGCTGCAGATCATCTCCACTCTGGAGAGCACTCAGGTGGGCCTGCGCATGTATGAGCAGCTGTGCGACAGGCAGCGGGAGCTTAAAGAGCTGGTGAGTACATTTATAGGGCACATTTGCACGTATACACACTCAGGGTTTGCTGGTTATGAAAACGGGCATTAATGACATTACCACATACCTCAGACCTTTATTGGCTTTTATTGACCTTTTCTACCAGTAAGCAGTGTGTCATATCGACACTGCTGGATTAGTGCAATGCTCCCATTTCCACAAAGACAGACCTTTTAAATGACCCATTTAAATATATCTCACATTCAGAGCTCACACGCCACCTCCTGGTGGAACACAACAGGACAACTGCTAGTCTAGAGGTGCCTCTCAGGCTTTTTATATATATACCTTTTTATCTCCTCTCTCTTTTTAGCAAAGAAAAGGAGGCCCCACCCGACTCACTCTGCCGTCCAAGTCTACGGTTCGTGTTTACCATCATTTCACTAATATACATCTCTCCCTTTTACACAGCCATGCAGAGGATTTTTAAATCATGACATTCTTTGCTCTTTTTGTAATGAGCCTATTTTTGTGTTTTTGGTTTTCCTTTCAACTCATAGGTTTTATGTAATTATCGTAATTAGGCCGGCCCCCGTGCCTTCCATGTCTCTGACCACACTGTGCTCTTGTGCGCAGGATGCTGATCTGGCTCGCCTGCTGAGCTCAGGCTCCTTCGGGAACCTGGAGAACCTGAGTCTGGCCTTTACCAATGTCACGAGTGCCTGTGCTGAGCAGCTTATCAAGCTGCCCTCCCTAAAGCAGCTCAACCTGTGGTCCACCCAGGTGGGTCCTGTTGTCATGCTACTTACACTGTATAAGGTCCTTCCAAATTCTGAATTTCATCTGAAGATTCTTCATACATTGATTTCATTTTGTGTTGTGCTCTAGTATTTAGTTTTGCCTCTTTCTCTTTCAAAGTTTGGAGATTCTGGGCTGCGACTGCTCTCGGAGCACCTGGCTTGCCTGCAGGTTCTAAACCTATGCGAGACTCCAGTCACTGATGCAGGCTTGCTTGCCCTCAGCTGTAAGCCAATGTGTACACACACACACACACACACACACACACACACACACACACACACAGTTATCCACACCAATAAATGCAAGCTTTGACCTTTTTAGAAGTAAGATTTTCTACTAAACACACAGCTCATATCTTTCATATACGCTTGCTCTCAAAAGACTAATGTTGCATAACTATACATCCAGAACCAGTCACCCATAGCTGCTGAATTTTGACTTGCAAATCTCCAGGGCATCTTTTTTTTTAAGTAAAGTTGTTTTTATATACACATTTTACCAGCCCCAACAAATTATGCATATACTTGCTTACTTAGTTTCTTGTTGTGTTCTGTTTTGAAGCTATGAAGAGCCTGTGCAGTTTGAATATGAACAGCACTAAACTCACAGCAGACACGTACGAGGACCTGAAGGTAATATATTTTCCCAATTTCTGAAAACCTGCTCTAAATATTCTCTAAATACTTGTAATACTAGGCTATTGTTGTAAGGTATTTTTCAAATTGGCTTAATATTTCATATTATATGATAAATATTTTCATAATTTAGAATGAAAAGAGTATTGGGATCCGTGCATCTTGTCTGAATGCGTTCTTCCTGCCTTCCTTCACCCAAAAGGCCAAACTCCCCAACCTGAAGGAAGTGGATGTTCGTTACACAGAAGCCTGGTAAAACGTGTTTGGCATCATCAATTCTCAAGGACCTTCTGACATCATAGAAACATAAGGATTTACTGACATCAGAACACAGAGCCTTTGAAATCACAATCACAGACATTTGCAGATGAGGCCTGTCTTTATAGGAACATGTTCAAATCCAAGGACCTTTCCGGTGAAATCAGCCTATAGCAGTTGTGTAGTGTCATCATCCAAGTGCGAGGACCTTCTTTGTAGTCGCATAAAAACATGAGAATATTTATAATGACATCATCAGATGACGAGGAGCCTCTTTCTGTTGATAACATTGAAGGAGACTTTAGCGCTCCCTCTCTTTTTCAAGTGTCTGCATTCCCCCCCATATTCCTCACCTCTCTGAGGTGTGTTGAACCCCAACATTAGTTGTGTAAGTTGCAACTGGTTCTCCTTGTCCTCAATTAAATGCAGACCAAAACAACAAAACTTTGGATTTCACTCCCGTTCCTATTACCAAGAGACTTGGAGTTCAGAAGCTCTCTCTCCTGCCTCTGTCCCCTGATTGCCATGGGGGCACATTTCCCCAGGGGTCCACTGGGACTGGTGAGGGTGTTAGCAAACCAGAGCCACATTCCAATACAGTTTTGATAGCGCCTCTCTGTGGAAAGCCAAGCGTTCCACAAAAGTTTAAATTTTCATTGTTGTTGCATTTGTTCTTGATCCTCCAAGCTCAGATTCTGCCAATTTCTATCCTCCATCAAAAGTTGCTGTCGCCTCTGATGTAGAACAGTGGCAGGATGAGTATACCCTAGTGTATACTCATTTTCACATCTGACCCCCTCTGTCTGTATCAAATATTTTTATCAACTTGAATGAGCATATTTTTCCAGACATCACTGCTTTCATAAGTTGTGTTTATACTGTGTGTGTGTGTGTGTGTGTGTGTGTGTGTGTGTGTGTGTGTGTGTGTGTGTGTGTGTGTGTGTGTGTGTGTGTTTGCACGCGCGCGCATATGTGTGTTATATAAATTTCCCTTTTGACATTTTAAAGCAGATATATACAGGATCTCAGATCTACAGCCTACTAGAAATGGATGATTTTTATCTTTTGGTTTCAGGGCCTTTTTTTGTCTTATTGTACAGTGTACAAGTTTGCTCATGCACCCATATTTAAGTGAATAGCTATTTGGATGGTAGTCTGGGACTACTCAATATTTATGACGCTTTTTTGTCTTTTTCTGGGCCCCTCCCCCTTTCTCTCACCATCTGTCCTCATGTATGCCACCCTATCCACTTATTTCATTGTGAGACCCTTTCGCCACCTGTCAATCAAATGAACCAAGATGGTGCCTAAAGTACATTTTCTGCAAAGAATGCATCACTTAGGAACCAGAAAAAAGTGCATTGTGTTTGCTAGCAGTCTGTAAATATAGTCAACCTAACTTTGACAAACCTAATAGGATTTCTTACTGATTGTAAATCCATCACCATTGGTAAATGTTTGGTTTCTTATAGTGACTGGTATGTTTTACCATACATGACCTACTATAATGGTTAACAAAATGTTTTCCATGTTTATAAGAAGTCAGTCATCATCCTATAATTGTTGAGTACAGATAGATATTAGTTTTTCCAGTTTTTATCACCTTTCATCAAAATGGGCTTAACATTTCAAACTGTTTTGACATTACTATTTGATAAGTCAGACTGAGTTCTTTGTTAATGTTTAAAAAAAAAGAAATCACAGAGCATGTTATTGATTTGTGTCCTGTAAACATTCTCATTAATATGCAAATGTTAACATAGGTGGTAGGCCAATTGCTCAGAGGTATTAAGGCAAAATAAAATGCTTTATTTAGAAATTATACCAGTTTTTAATTACAGAGCCCTCAGAAACTGTAAAGGACTGCTTGTGTCTTCATCCTGCATTTCCAACCACAGACAGCCAGACTGTGCTCTGATTCACTACCCCAGTCTACTCAACCAGCCTCTGATTGGACTGTTTAGTTTTGTTGTTTTTTGATTTGTCCAGCTTTTGTGGCTTTGCCCAGAGGTGGAACTCTGCGGTAGCTTTAAACCAAGCGCAGAAATGGACACTGTCCACTAAGAGTTTAATATTGTGTGTGCCATTGATGGTAGTGGCACCAAGCTCCATTGTGTTCTACCATCATGGGGTCTGGATCAAGACTCTGTGTGATTGCATCCTGTATAATATACAAGTGTATATAATTTCCCTCCCGACTCTGTCATGTATTTCTCTGTCACTTACTCATTATGTTTTTGGGAGACTGTTTTTGCTGTCATTTTCAGGATGGACATGTATGGTCAGGTTTTTTGTTTTTTGTCTCTTTTTCCCAGACCAAGTGCACTGTAATTACCTTCTAATTGTCATTGTGTTCAGTGTTTTTTTGTTGTTGTTGTTGTTTGTTTTTTGGCTTTTTTTTTAAATCTTTTTTTTTTTTTTTTTTTTTTGACTAATCACTTTAATTCATATGTTGTTGCCTGTGTTTTTTAACGTTTTTTTGCATGTACATGCATTAGCAGATGCTTAATTTTTAACTCTCTTTGAAGGCTTACGCAAGAAAAGGGTCGGCTGGGAGGGCAGGGGTTGGCGTAAGTGTGAAATTACAGACCAAGAAAATCATGGTGTGGCATATCCAGCAGTAATGCACTCACTCAGTATTTACCATCCTAAGTGAACGCATGATGCTTTGTGCTATGAACTGGATGCTTCAATGGCAAAACACTGAATGAGCTCAATAGTGGATGCACCACTCAAGTCCTTACAGTGATGTTAGGAAGGATTTATGGTTCTGCTGTTCATAGTGGACCACATTAGAGTTGGGAGCTGAGGGTTGGTGGAATCTGCAGAATTTTGAAAGGTTTCCCAACCTATATTCTGTTGAAAGTGTTTCAGATTATCCTGCAGTTTTGGGGAGATGGGGGGAAAAAAACAAGCAGGGATGGCTAGAATAAGTTGATGATGATAACTTTCTATAACAAGTTGGGGAAACCAGTTTCACAGCTACTCATTCGTCATACTTCTGTCCTATGTAACTCACTGCTTTTTGCATTTGTTTCTCTTCACACCCTCCTACCTTTTTGCCCTCCTCAAGATACTAGAACTTTTCTCTGCAATTTTATAAAAACAAGCTTTCTATCATTTTGAATTGTGACTGAGTCTTAATGTGGTGAAGAATGGGATGCCTACCACTGCAGTCCCTTCCTGGGTGCAGTCATGTACATAAATGAACTACATTTCCCATAATTCCTGGAGTTTTTGCATATTGAACTTCTGCTTCCTCCTGTCTGTGTTTATCTGCTTCTACAGCTGGGTCGCTGCTGCTGCTCTGTGGCTGTTGTAATGACAATACAAGACCTTCAACAGGAAAAATAAGACAACTACGATGTGAAATAATTTCAATCAAAATAAACTGTCTGTGAATATGTTTCAAATGCAAAGCTGCAGAGTTTGTTATTTCACTGAATTCCAGAGTGTAGAACTGTAGTTTCAAACTAAACTGCAATTTAATGACCAAAGAGATCTTTTACCTTTTTAAGCAAGTGTTGATATTTAAAGTGAGTCATTATGGCTTTTGTTAGTCTTGTATCAAGGTCCATCAAAATGGATGTCAAATGCTAATGACTCATTTATCAATCAGATAAACATTTTACACTAATGAACAAGTGATGAACAAGCTGTTTTATTACATTGCAAACAAATGGGAGTTATTTTAGTTCAGCCAAATGGTTTGGTTTAGACTAATGGCACCTCTGCAGTCCCAGCTCTGTGTAGAGGCAAGCATGTCTTCATAATGGAGTCCTGATCAGCCACTGTTCCAGCAGTCCCCACTCCTCTGCGTCTGTCCATGAATGCAAAATGGGGACGAGTCCATTGGATGCTCAAGCCTGAGGATCAACAGGAAAGCATGGCAGCCAGTGGAGGGGAAGCCTTGAAAGTGAATGGGGGAGTGGGTGTGGCAGTGGGTGGAGATGTCGCTGCTTCCTCACGAGTAGAACTTGCTATTGTTGATTTTCTTCTCTTTCATCCTGAAGGGGCAGAGGCCAGACATCTCATCACTTGCCAAATAACCCGACTGCCACTCAAAAGTGTACTGAAGGTTTTTAGAAGCAAACTACAACTGCTTATAAATAACCATTTAGTATTAAATACGTTTTATAACTTTAGCAGATGTGTCTAAAAGACATTCTTCAGCTGACGGCAAAATTGCCTATTTGTGTTTACACAAGTTATACATATTTTCTATTTCACACAGGCTCCATTAAATTACTTATTTACTGGTCATACAAACTCTTCAAGCAAAGAAACAAACCTTAACTCTACATTGAATACTTTGTGTGGAACACTTGTAAACTGAAAAACTGCACCTTGTTAAAGTGCTCTGAGATGCTTAAGTTTCAATAACAGTCTAAAAAAAATAGGTTCACAAAGGCTCACACCTAGACTCTTAGTATTTATTTAAGATAAGCCCACAGTACCATTGAAGCAAAATTTTCAGTTAAATTTAAAGTGTGTGCTATTATGCACAAAGATCAGATTTTCATGCTGCATTAGTTTAGCATTCTGTAAAACATATATGCAAATATATTATTTTCTAATGTTGCTGTATAATCCCTCCCTCCACCCCCAAGATGTTGAGATGGTAAAAACTGCAGTGTAAGTATGCGAGGTTTCCAAATAAACAGGACATTTCTAAGAGAAGTCCTTCTCAAGCTCTTTACTACCAAATGATCACTTCTGTAAGGAAAGATGTAATGTATGGACTTTATTATTAGAGTGTCCTGGAGCACTCACTTCTGTCTGCATGTGTCATTAATCTTCTGGAGTTGCTTTTCATTGTAGCTGAACTCTTGCAGGAGGTCATCACGGCGAGAGGGTGGCCCCACACGCTGTAGACCGGAGTGGGTGTCGTACAGGAAGAGCTCGTCGTTTAGCTCTGCCTGCCTCTTTCGCAACTGGCTGGAGGACGAGTACAATTCCTCTTCTGCTTCCTGATAAGAAATCATTCATATACAACATGAACATATATTAAACATGAGATTTTTGTCTGAAAGACATTTTATATGCCTGCTTTTTGTTTACCACTGATAAATAACTATGACTGTATTGGGTCAATTTTTTCATAATGTAACTCGTATTTGGACTAATTATGCTAACACCAGCTAGGTTTTACTGATAAAGTGGCTCCAGCTACACCAAAATTTAAATGTAAAGAATTACATTTTTTTTTTTTTAAATAAGATGGTTACTGTTCGCTATTCTATTATTTATGTAGCTAATTTGGGTGATACCAAGCATGAAAAGACCTATGACATGAAAAGGCAGGCTGAACCTACAAAAGATTACAGATTTCTTACCTCAACCTGTTGTATGTCAACATACACTAAAAGAGACGCAAGCTCTAGGTTCTCGCTGTATCCATTCTTTAGTGGAACTGAGCGATACCCTGATAGAAAATGACACAGTTTAGCCTATTCACGACCTCAAAATGCTCTGCCATTGCATTATCTGTAAAGCAGGGCCCTAAGCATCATACCTGAGCGAACACCCTTTACAGGGTATGTAGCCTGAGCAAGGAAGTTGGGGTCAGAGAACATATCTTCCTCGAAGACCACAAAGCGCAGGAAGCTGAGCTCTGGTTCATATACTGTGAACATGACGATCTCGGCATCCTGCCGGTGGGGACCAAGCCACACAGGGTTCAGTCCGTTATCATCTGTGGGGACACCAGTGGTCAGCAACTTACCACACAGCTGCAGGCTTGAGTGCAAATAAACCACACACAGCAAAAATAGCTTCCTCCAACTTTTAGTTCAAAGCCTATTTTATATGACTGAAGTTCACTTGTGCCCCTCCTGTCCCTTACGACAAACTGTGGTCTTAAACTTGGAGCAGTCATCAGTCTGACCACACAATTCGATCTCCACAAAAGGGCTGGCTATACTGCGTCCTGTCTTGGGCAGATGCCTGGCACCTAGTACCTACACGAAACAAACACATCAAATGATTTATAACAGAACAGACCCTCAATTTACAGGATAAATTCAGCTAATGAATAGTAACATCATGTAGATTTGTAATCAGCATTTGTCAAATGAATAACAGTGATCATACAGCTAAATTAAAGGTAATGATATGCACTGTAACTATTTATAGTAAACAGAAATGCTTCAAGTACATGTGGCCTTGCATCCATAAGCCACACATTAAACTTCCAGCAATGGAGTAAAGTAGACTGAATTATTATCTATAAAACAAAGAGTATGGCACAGGTGTCCTGGAAAGAGTTTAAAAATGGAAAATTTATTTTTTAATGATTTTGTGAGAATTGATAACAGTGCACTGCCTTACTCTAACAGAAAGGGTGAATTTCACTGTCTTCATCTCCTGTTGAGGGTCATAGGTATCAAGGCGCATGATCTCGGGTTGTAGCACATAGCCTGTGCCTCCATTCAGACTGAACAGGGCACTGTTCAGCTGAGTAAATTTATCTGAGGAGCAAAGAGAATTCTAAAAACAGCAGATGATTTTGATTTTGATTTGGAAGTCTAGCACTGCAGGTTCAAAGGCCTCACCAGAAAAGGGCTATTATATTATCATTCTGAATTGTCCCTAAAAATTTAAATTATACTAAAATGCAAATGCACTTAAGAAATACATACAATGCATACAAAGTTTAATAGGAATATTGATTTGGTTTGGGTTGGAGGAACGTTGCAGTAACAACTTTCAGACATGAACCAAATAAAGCCAAAAGAAAAATGCAAAATAAAAACAATGCATTTTCCATCTCACCCACCGGGGGTTTGGAAGTTGAGCGACACCATGTGGCAGCCACATATCCACAGCGGATAAGGGTCGTAGTTAGAGGAGTCCACCCGCTGCCCTTTGGGGTAGATGCGGCTGAGTGCCTTGCGGTTATACCTCAGGAACTCGATGGACTTGCTCTTGCTGGGAACCTTATTCTCCACAAAGGAGCGTACCTCTTTGTAGCCGTAATTGTCTAACAGGAGACACGTCAGCACCAATTCAGCCAAAGTGATAATTTGGAACACATTAATGTACTTTATTTAGTTGTCATTTTCCTCTGCCATCACTGGTAAAACTCTAACCATCTGAAACCCAGACAAACGTCCAGAAAATTAGTGAAAAATGATAAGATCTTACCAAAGCGGTCCTTGTCTTTGCTGCGAGGCTGACAGTAGACCACCAGGTCAGACATGTCTTTGGCCACCTCATCCCTGCTCTCCACCTCCTTCTGTTTCTTTTGCTGTTTGGGGAGGATGAAGGTTGGAGATTTATGACCTAATAGCTGCTCTGATGTGTCTAATCTCTGGAGTGTGAGGATAAGTGTTGGGCAACCATGGTCTAAATCTAAATCAACAAGGATGGGAACTCCCTCCTTATGCATATACTGATACTCCACCAGCTTGTAGTTCTGACATCATTATTACCTGATACTCCCGGGTCTCCTCTCTCTGGGTGATGTCCCAAGCCACCTGGTACCATTCATACAACTCCTCTGTGGTCTCCGTAGACAAGTCGAAGGGCATTATGTTTTCCTTGCTATCCTTATTCTGCAGAGTCACCACTACAGACTTGCCATGTTTAGCTGAACGCACTGAGAATTACAAAGGAAAGCAGATTTGATTGGTAAGACATACACATACACACACACCAGTGCAGCAAAAGTCTTGCAAACTTCTTGTTAAATCCTTCTTTTAGCCTTTAAAACACAAATCATTTAAAATAGTCTTATATGTATTCCATTGTCCTGAGATATCATTTTGAATTTTTAATATTGGCATAGAAATGTTAGAGAAACTCTTACCAACATTGCACTTTGATATATCCACCACACCTTTACATAAGTCACCCAGTGGATTATCTTCATCAGTCTGAAACATAACCATATTTATGTGTAAACATGAATTCAAGTTATTTTGTATAAGTTATTCAACAAGTAATGAAACCTTTTCCCACTGATATGCGACTTGAAGTGAAAGGTGACCCATCCTCATCCTGGAACTCACCAAGTCTCTGGGCTCTGCCACAGCATTGTGAGCAACCTCCTCCACATAGTTAGCAGGGAAATAGAGCTGCACCTTCCCCCCATAATCTCCTTTCCACCTGTAGGATGATCAGGAGATACACAGACTGAGAGCTTCAAGCTTAAACATCCATTGGCCATTTCTAGAATTAATGGGGTGTGCAGAACTGGCTTATACCTGCTACCCAGAGTCATCAAAGCTAATGTACAGGCTACTTGTACAGTGGTGACCATTAATTTACATGCAGTATCTTTCATTAGCAGTATGGTTTGGATTGTCTCACCATCCATTGATCTCTTTGGTAACATTGTGGATGAGCGCGCCCTTGCAGAAGTTGAGCTCATCTGGCCGCATGGCCCGGTACTCATAGAGCGCTTTCACTGTGCTCTGAGGCTGCAGGGAATAACATGAACGCAGTGTTACCAGCCTGGGACTGATTGGAGCCAATTCAATAATCCCAACTAAGTCAACTGAAGTCATCTCACTGAATCCCAGCTACATGTTTTTGAATCAGTTTTGCATGGCAGGAGTGGAAAAGGCAAGGCGCAAAAAAGCAACATAGATGAAGAAGAGAATATTTTTTATTTATTTCATATATTGTGGTCTAACCTTAATACAGTCAGGCATGACATTGCTGTATTATACACTGTGCATCTCCTTCCTTCAGTAAAGATTAATTTCCTATCTGAGTGACTGAGATAGCAAACAACTCAGTTTCCTTCTTAAGCTAATGCAAATAATGCAGATGGTTCCCACCGTGCTGCGGAAAGTATGTGTGTGTGTGTGTGTGTGTGTGTGTGTGTGTGTGTGTGTTTGTGAACATGCATACCAGAGATGGCTCAATTTCATTTGCCTCCACATACTGCTTGCTGTCATAAAGTGAAGCAAAGTGGGACTCCTGCAAAGAAAAGACCAAGAAACAAAAACTGCAGATTACAACCAATAGGTACGCACTGGTGCTCAAATGCTCCTAGTGTCCTGGGAACGCCTCACCCTGCTCAGACGCCCAAGACTGTTTCTGCACTAGCACTAACCGTGCAGAAGCGCTCCACCAGCTCCGGTGTCACGGGGTAGCGGAGCTTGATCTTGCGGTAGAGAGGTTTCTTGCGGTAATAGTTGACCAGCTCCACCAGGCTCTCGAACTCGCTTGTGGTGCCCAGCACATACATGGCACCATCTTTGTGGATGCGGCAGTGCTTGACCATGCTTTCGCCTCTGCAAGGCCAGAGAGACGCAAATAACACACATCGAACTGTGAACCCTGACTCATGCGCAAGATTCATCAAGGTGTCCTTCCTCCATTCACACCCAGGTGCCAGAGATGAAATGGTACAAAAATGCAATATCACAAATGTAGTGACCCAAATTATCACAGTTATCAGTATTATCGCAATATTGTCACAATTTTCTGAAAATGTTCAAAAAGTACTGCTGTTATTATTATAATTATTATCATCCTCATCATCATTATCTCTCACAGACACAGTCACATTTGAGAATGCAATGAAATAAACTGATCCAAACAGTGTTTTGTTTTGTTTTTTCAAGAAAATGCTAATATAAACATACATGGAATTCATTCTTAGTGGGCATTCAGCTATCTCTGAGGACTGACAATGTGTAGTTTTTTTTTCTTACAAAAGTAGGTAACATTGAAAGCAATTATTAAGTTAATTTTCCGCCATTGTGAAGTCTTACAACCCCACTTCTTATTCCTTAGGAGGCTGAAAAATCTCCATAGCGCTGTCACGCCTTCCGCAATGTTTTCATGGGCACAGTCTGGAAAGCTGTTGCTAACACTGGTTGACAGTGAACAGCATTTAACATTCTCAAAGTGCGGTAAACAACCACAGTTTTAATGGCAATTAAAATTCAAAACAGTAATACTAACCATGACAAATTTTAGCGTATTTTACTGTGAAAGCAGCAACCATTTTTTGTCAGAAATATTTATGCCTATATAATCACTTCTGTTACATATACAGTACTGTGCAAAAGTTTTAGGCTACCAAAAATGATAAGATACCTGGGCAGTAAAGGCTAATTAGCTGGTATTTATCACAAAAATATATAAAAATATAAAAATGAATACAATCAAAAGTATCAATTTTGTTTTTTCCAAAAAATATCTCTCTCTTATGACATAGCTTGAAGAAAACAAACTCATTAAGACCAACTAACAGCTGATACAACAAACAACCAACAGTATGGCTCAAACTGTGTAGATTGATCAAATAACAAAAAGAAACAGCTTCAACATTCAGAAGAATTCACCATTGATCCACTTTTTTATGTGTACATATAAATCTGCTGCCCTGATAAATACTTTAAACATAATTTTCATAGGTGTACAAAGCCTTTCGCAGAATACTGGACATGCATATCTGTCATTTGACAAACCACATCATAGGCAAAACTTCATTGCCTTCAGGTCTTCCCTACTGAGCAGGGAAACAGAGCAGGTGAGTGTATGAGAATGAAGGGAGGGGGAAGGGGCGTGGCAAACAGTGCAGGTGAGTGTATGAGAATGAAGGGAGGGGGAAGGGGCGTGGCAAACAGAGCAGGTGAGTGTATGAGAATGAAGGGAGGGGGAAGGGGCGTGGCAAACAGAGCAGGTGAGTGTATGAGAATGAAGGGAGGGGGAAGGGGCGTGGCAAACAGTGCAGGTGAGTGTATGAGAATGAAGGGAGGGGGAAGGGGCGTGGCAAACAGTGCAGGTGAGTGTATGAGAATGAAGGGAGGGGGAAGGGCGTGGCAAACAGTGCAGGTGAGTGTATGAGAATGAAGGGAGGGGGAAGGGGCGTGGCAAACAGTGCAGGTGAGTGTATGAGAATGAAGGGAGGGGGAAGGGGCGTGGCAAACAGTGCAGGTGAGTGTATGAGAATGAAGGGAGGGGGAAGGGCGTGGCAAACAGTGCAGGTGAGTGTATGAGAATGAAGGGAGGGGGAAGGGGCGTGGCAAACAGTGCAGGTGAGTGTATGAGAATGAAGGGAGGGGGAAGGGGCGTGGCAAACAGTGCAGGTGAGTGTATGAGAATGAAGGGAGGGGGAAGGGGCGTGGCAAACAGTGCAGGTGAGTGTATGAGAATGAAGGGGGGGGAAGGGGCGTGGCAAACAGTGCAGGTGAGTGTATGAGAATGAAGGGAGAGGGAAGGGGTGTGGCAAACAGTGCAGGTGAGTGTATGAGAATGAAGGGAGAGGGAAAGGGTGTGGCAAACAGTGCAGGTGAGTGTATGAGAATGAAGGGAGGGGGAAGGGGCGTGGCAAACAGTGCAGGTGAGTGTATGAGAATGAAGGGAGGGGGAAGGGGCGTGGCAAACAGTGCAGGTGAGTGTATGAGAATGAAGGGAGGGGGAAGGGGCGTGGCAAACAGTGCAGGTGAGTGTATGAGAATGAAGGGAGGGGGAAGGGGCGTGGCAAACAGTGCAGGTGAGTGTATGAGAATGAAGGGAGAGGGAAGGGGTGTGGCAAACAGTGCAGGTGAGTGTATGAGAATGAAGGGAGGGGGAAGGGGCGTGGCAAACAGTGCAGGTGAGTGTATGAGAATGAAGGGAGGGGGAAGGGGCGTGGCAAACAGTGCAGGTGAGTGTATGAGAATGAAGGGAGAGGGAAGGGGTGTGGCAAACAGTGCAGGTGAGTGTATGAGAATGAAGGGAGGGGGAAGGGGCGTGGCAAACAGTGCAGGTGAGTGTATGAGAATGAAGGGAGGGGGAAGGGCGTGGTAGCACCTGAATGTGATGGCGTATGAGTCTGACTCTTCCCTCTGTCTGATGAGGAAGGCTCCATCCCGTGGGATCCTCAGCAAATATTCTTCTGCCTCACCTCGACTCAGGTTACTATAAAACCATCTGCATAGGACAAAACCACAGCTCTACAAAACCCTGATTTAACAATCAACACATCAGAAAGCAATAATTAAACAGGCGTTACAAGCAATTGCAGTGAAACCTGAAGAGCAAAGTCTTGTTTCATATTAAAGTGGATAGCTGTAAACAACACTGGCAGATGTGAATTTTAGAATGCAGAATGTAGATATTTTGACTCAAAGGGCTGATATCTTTGCCCTTCCTAGCACTTTCATTTTTGATACTGTACAACTGTGAAAAGGCCAAGAGATCTAAAACAGAGAATTCAAGCATGACACTGTACAAATCTAGTTTTACAGCCCACTGTTCAGACTGTGCTAATGTTTCCTTGTTGCCCTATAGAGCCTTTTCTGTGCATACCCACAACTGTTCACGTACAGCTCATGCTGGTGCTGGTTCGGCCTGGGCACAAAGTCGGAGAGGCGCAGGTTGAAGTCATGGCACCGCAGCGGGTTCTCTCTGTAGTGCTGGATCAGGGCGTACACGCTAGGGAAATGCAGGTTTTCCGTCAGGAAGAACACAGTGTGGCCCCCCTCCGAGGCTGAGCGAATGCGGCAGTGCTGAACTCTCCCACCACGCCTGTGTCTCACACACACACACACGCACACAATTATTAACACTTGTGTTAATGGAAAATTACAAAATAGCTTATCTAAATTTTTACATTTTGGATTTCTTTAGAAGCCAATTGGATGCGATTAGAAGGAAGTTGTAAATTGATAGAAAAAAATTTGATCAAGTAACTGATTAACTTGTCTCTTGCTATCACTTTTGAGTGCAAAATACTGTTTTCCATGTTAGGAAAAGAGACATGAATGTGTCAGCCATACCAGAAGGACAGAGTGCAGTCAGTGAGGAAGGTGTCGCTCTCTCGCACCAGAAAGGTCCCATCCCTGCCCACTGACTCACTGCAGAACTCCTGCAGCAGCTTTTCAGCCGTCTGCCTGCCCTCAGACATCCGCCCATGGAACCAGGACTCACCCTGGTGCAGGTCCATAGAGACTGAGACCTGAGCAGGGGAGGACAACCATCAGCAGCTCATGAGGATAAGCTTGGCTATATAACACAGGGGGTTACATTTATTATTTTAAAATGAGCGAGGTGAGAGAATGGGAACCACTGTGGTCTTACCTTCCCAAATTCATATTCTAGCTCATTCTCCTCGGCATAGTACAGCTTGTTGCCTGAGATCACGCAGTAGTGCTTATACCATGTCTAAACACATATGCATGCATCAGAAACCTTAAACAATACAAATGTGCACCTAATGACCTATTCCTACAGAGCCCATTTCAATTCTGCAAAAGATAATTCAATGGGGAGTAGGGGTTGTGTGAAGCAGAAATTGGGGCACCTGATCTATGGGGTCCCAGATGAAAAGCTCTCCCTGCTTATCACCTTGGCGCAGGTCTTTTCGGCCTAGGCACTCACCAATATTTAGTTTTTTATGCTATGAGGAAGGAGGAGCAGACAGGCATGTATTTGCCATGTTCAAACAAGCAGCTTACACACTTCCAATGGCAAGAAGCCCTGTTCAGTTTGGACCAACACAATGGACATGTAGGTTCTGTGCACACATGGCTACATAGTGATAAAAAACAAAGACTTAAAATTACACAAATATTTTCATTACATAAAGGATGATCACTGAGCAATTTCACTCAACTAGAACAATCACTTTACAGAGACGCTCAGGCTTGCTACAACAGAAGTAAAGATGAGGGATTGCACTCTAAAGGTTAATATCTTCCAATTTGTAGTATGTAGTATCTTTGCACCTTGAGGATGATCTTGCCCTTCAGCTGATTGGGGGAAGGCAGCTGGTCAGCTTCCAGTTCCACAGGGTCAGTGAGCAGCTTGTCCTGGAATACATCTCTGAAGATCTGGGCCATCATCTTCTGCAGCCGGAGGTCACAGTGCTCCTCAATGGACAGTACCAGTGGGTACCTATCCACAGTAGCCAATTAGTCACAGTAGGTACCTAACCACAGTTAACACTCACTAAGCACCTACACAGCCCTGCAGTTCACCATGGCACCATGGCTCACTGGTAGAATGGAAGTTATTAACAGCAGATTCTGTAAAAGAAGGGCCCCAAAGCAATGTATCACTGTGTGAGATGGTGCTCATGGCAGAAAAACCCACTCAGATGCTACAAAGGCATGCTCATTGATGGCCTTCACCACGTCTCGAAATTTAATCTTGGTAGTTCTTGTCCAGCCATGATATATGATGGGCTCCTCTGGGCCGTTCCAGCAGTCCACTGTGTCACAGGCAAACAAACAAACAAAAAAAACAAATATGACAAAAACAAAGAAGAGCATGGTGAGTATGGTGGAGCAGGGTCCTGCACCCACAACCCTTCATGGGCCACTCTGCTGGTTTTGTACAGGGACTCAGTACAAGGGCAGTCTCGGTTCACTGACACTCGATGCAGCGGCAGCCCAGTCTCAGGCAGCGCACGTAGGCTTCCGTGGACGATTCACTGCGCAGCTGGTCGCCAGTCAGATAGCTGTGAGAAAGAGTGAGACAGAGAGGCATGGGGGGGGGGATGAAAATGCACATCATGCTCTGTCACAGGAAGTGCAGCGAAGGAAGGCAGCAAGTATGAGTGTCAGTGCGAGTGTGGGTGCAAGCTCAGGCCGTGGCGGCATACGGACGTGTTGTGCGATGAGTTGATCCAGTAGTGAGACAGAGGGTTGTTCATGTCTAAGCTAGACAGCACTGAAAATTTCTCATCCCAAATGGAGTTCTCTTTGGAGAAGAGAAAGTTGAGGAACTGTGAAGAATGAAAGAAAAATGAAACAAAATGTACTGATGTAAATGCATGTGATGGTATTATGTGGCACTGATCAACCTCAAAAAAAGAGACACAACAGAATGCCCTGTACCTCGCCAACCGTGAACTCAGGATCATTGGTCTTCCTCATGTTGTCGTCAATGAAGGTGGTCATCAGCTCTCGCACCTGATTCAAGTTGTTAGCCCAAGACTCCTGCAGGAGTGAGCCACAAATGAACATACAGAATAAAATGGATTATAAGCAGCATTACATTCAATTCATGTTGATAATATGTAAATGGCCAAATTTGTGCATAGATGAGTGGATGAATAGACAGAAAGGCATCAGCAAGAAGCCTCACTTTCTGTTGATAGAGTAGGAATCTTTGGAAATCATGTAGGAGAACAGCAGAAGAATCTGGCCTATCTGTGCTCCTACAGGAACAAACACACAACCTAAAATCTCAGGCAGCAAAATAACCAGAGACCAATGAATACCCAAATCTCCTTTATGCACTAACAGGGCCAGACAGTAATCAGACGACTCCTCTATTATGTTCAGACAGTAATCAGACAACTAGACTGTAATCAGACAAGTCAGGGAGAGAAACTGTACAAACAGCATTTATTTAACAGACACCGAGACACAAAGTTTTTCTCTAAGAAGCTTTTTCTTAGTTGTATCTCCCACAACCACGCATGCATACCCCTTGCACAAGGCATTCTGGGTATTGTAGTTCCTAACAGTACAGAAACAAATAAACAACATCTCACCCTAGGATGAAGGCACAGGACTCCTTTTTAAACTCATCAAGTATCTAAAATAAGACAACACTTTATGGATATCTGATGGGTAATGTATGAAAATAACAACATAATACTCAATACAGTAGACATTGTATTTAAATGAAGATAATAAAATAATGAAAAATATTAAAATATATATGTAACTGCACATTTCAATTTGAATGACCCACTCACCATCCTCTGATTATCAAATATCAAATCATTATAGAACTTGTGAAACTGCTCAAAGTCAAGAACGTCCTTCTTCCCCCCAGCAGCCTGTGAAATAGGAAGCACATCTGAAGCATACTGTGCAATCATCCAAATCTTTCAGGAAGCTCATGAAACAGAGCATGTTTGAGGTATATGCCAGCGTTACTTTTAAACCTGAGCATGCAGTTCGGTGTGTAATGGTTTACCGCAAATTTCTCCTTCAGGAATCGCCCTCCAGGCACTTTAAAGTTGATCAGAGTCAACAGTGACTTGACCTCTTTCAGAGTGATGCTGTGGAATGAGCACACAGACCAACTTTAATGGGTTGCTTTTTTTTTTTACACAGAATAAGAATGACAACTGCTTGCACAGACTGAATGTGGATGACAGGAGCATGGTGGAAGAAAGTCAGACCTGTTCTTCTTGGTCTGATCAACAGAGTACATCTGCTTCCGTAGCCAACTATGCAGGACAAGGAAAAAAATCAAGAGCACATACATGACATAGGATGGAACACGCAGGGACAGCATATGTGTGTGTGTGTGTGTGTGTGTGTGTGTGTGTGTGTGTGTGTGTGTGTGTGTGTGTGTGTGTGTGTGTGTGTGTGTGTGTGTGTGTGTGTGTGTGTGTGTGTGTGTGTGTGTGTGCGCGCACAAACCTCTCTATAATCTCTGGTGTATAGGCCTGCATTGTCTCTTGTCTGAGCAGCTCCAGTCCTGTTAGCCATTTCTCTGCCTCTTCTACTGAGTCAGCTATGAAACAGCACATTCAATCACATCCAGAGTCAGCCCAGCTTTACCTCATCACACTCAACATTTGGTTCATTAATAATAACAAATTAGAAGAGATGTTTTCATTTAGATATTAACAAATATTGACAAATTAGAAGAGGTTTTCATTTAGATAGGCTGTTTAAGCATCAGTATCTTGAATTTATTATCCTACATTTTATTAAAGAAAGGTAACATTGATATAACCAGGTAATTCTTAGAGCCCTGTTTCCAAACCTCAACAATGCACCACACTTGGAGTATGAAAGCAGATGCTCACCTCCCAGGCTCAGTGTGTTCAAAACAAACTGGGAGCCATAGAAGATTGTGAAACACATGCTGTCTTGATGCTTGTCTTTGTTGTCCTTAAATCTCTCAAAGTCTTTGAAATTCCTTCCTGGGCGTACCTCCCGAATCTCAAACAGGTCCACTACAAAACAAGATTAGAGGTTTTCTGATTTACATGGGGACATTACACCCATACACAAACATGTACATGCACACACAGAACAAAACAGACATACATGGCTTACAACTCAGATCATAAGTATATGCAGCATCAAAGACATGGTCACAAGTTGGTTTTACACAAAGCAAACAAACAAAAACAAGCCAAAAAACAGGAATACATTCACTAGCCATTTTATTAGAAAGACCTTCCTTGTAGGTAGGCTAGACTACATGACTGTACAGTTTGTGTTGCCATATAGGTTATGTTAGACCTTCTTCAAGTTCTGACCACTGAACTGTTGGCTGGATATTCTTGGGTGGCAGCTGAATCAACGACACATGTAAAAAACCCAAGCAACACTGCTGCACCTGAAATACCTGATATACAACCCACTTTCATGCCACTACAAACACTTATTTTTGTACTCTGAGAAAAGCCCACAAGTTGAAATGCATCTGCATGTTCTGATTTTCTAGCCATGCAAAAGCCCACATTTTTTGCAATTTTCTACATTTTCTACATTTATGCATTTTGTACATTTTCTACAGTCATTCAATGCTTTGAAAAGCATTTTAGGAGACAGAGCCTTTGATATTTTCTTTTGTTTTTGAAGTGTTGGATCAAAAGAATCCCAGTTTCTAATGAGTACCTTTTAATTCACTTTGCTAACCACTGCATTGCTCCATTCTGGGCATCCATGCTACTCCCATGTCAGTGTTAATGCCACCAATCAGTACCCGGTCAGCAGTGGTGCTTTGGTAAGAAACCTACCAGTGACAAACAGGATAGACTAGCTGACAAAATGTGTTTGCATACAGACAGACTACAGCCTGTAATTTCATATTTATAAGATTCAACTACAAAACAGACCTAAAAAAAATATGAGTGTAAGTACAAGGCAGGTGTGAAGGTAAGTGTTGGTGTAGTGGCTGGTGAGAGTATTCTCTAATATCCCTGGTTATACTATGTGTATAAAACCATACTTGGGACCAGACATGAAATAGCTATTGCAGGTTAAAGAAGAGGCAGAAGTTGAGATGTGTAAGGTAAAAACAGAAAATGAAAAATAGTATAGAGATGAAACTAGATATGTAAGAGAAAAAGTGAGAGAGAGTGTGAGAGAGGAAAATAGGCACATTATTTAAGACAAGCAAAGGTATAATGACACCAACGCTACACTATCCGGTTTCAGTTGCATTCATTCTAAACTATGGCCAGTGTCTCAACACATAATATGCAGTCTCAAAAAGGAACCTATAATAAGCACATAACATCCTACTGTGTTTCACTTTTACCACTAACTTAACCCTTTTTAAATTACTCTGAATTTAATCAGGGTGTAAATCTATACAATAATAATAATAGTAATGATTGAAACATCATCTGTCATCTGAGTCAACTTCTCAGCTAATTATTGTTCACTTCAGGTGTGATGGAGCAGAGTGATTTTTTTTAAATTTTGTAGTTTTGTTGTCCTCCTTGACTAGGAGTGAAATATGGAAATTTCTTTACCCTTGTCCACAACAAGGTTTAAACTGGTTTTCTTTACTCTAGTTCACACCAAGGTTAAATCAGATATTCTTTACCCCAGTTCACAACAAGGTTAAATCAGATATTCTTTACCCCAGTTCATAACAAGGTTAAATCAGATATTCTTTACCCTAATTCACACCAAGGTTAAATCTGGTTTACTTTAACCTAGTCCACACTAATCTTAAATCAAGAGTTGAGTCCGGTTGTCATCAAATCCAGCACAGGTTACTCACATACTCCATCTGTTTTCTCAGCAGTGCGTGTCCAGGCCACCTGCCTGGTCTCCATAATGACCTGAACAGTGAGCCTCTCCATCTTCTGCCTGTACACAGTCATTACGATTCCCATTTCCAAGTCTCGTTTTATGAGACTCTTCTTGTACTCTGTGAGTTCTCTGTGACGGGCCGCCATGTCTGTTTCTGGCCACGCACTGCACCCCCCCCCACACACACACACATACACACACACAGACCACACAGATTCACAGGTTGTCCCTTGGCAACATAAAGATTGATAACAAAGAAAAATGCTTTGCTTGAAATTATGTTGGAAGTAAAGAAGGATATATATAAACTACTCAAAATGAGATATTAAAGAATAACACAACTCATCATGTTGCTGGCAACTGTGATAATAAAAACCAATGTATCAAGATATCTTACCACACAGTTACTTATAATTTCTACAGAAATATATCATCAACATTACATATCCATAAGAGATATATTTACCTAATGTTTAACCATGGCATGAAAAAACTACAGATGCTGGTATTTGCAATGCAAATGGATAAGAACTGCTAATCATGGAGGGACTGACCCAGAGAGTAGGAAGATTAGAGTCCTTCAGTTTTAGTAAAGCATTAACACAGTGAACTCAATGTTATGCCTGTAGAAAACCACTCTGCAGGGGAAGGAGGGAGGGAGAGAGAGAGATCATATAAATTTGTCCTTTTACATGACATTCAAAATTCAAACTATTCAAAAGAACCTGTCTATCTGAAATGTACTCGCGAAATCCATACACAAACAGCGTTTCGTCTTGCATTACTGTTACTCTGTATTTACCTCAGCCTCGAAACCATATCGTACCACACATTACAGAGAAAAATCATGAAACTAACGGTTTCTCTGTTAAATGTTTTGCATGGTTAAATAAATACCCATAATCTTACTCCACTCTCCTAACATATGAAAAAGCTCCGACATGTCCAATATGTACAGGCTGCCCAGCATGCAGCCGACAATAAATTATCCTTCCCCTTTTGCAAAAGTCTAAACACACTTCAATTGAAACTTACCCAAATCAGGATATATTCTCACATCGAAAATACACTCCTTCTGAACAAATGAATTCATATTTTTAACTTAATGAAAAGAGGCAAAATATTGCAAAAAAAATACATGATCAACTTAGTTTCAAAGTGGTCAGTTCCTCTATTCTCTAAACACAAGGAAGTAAAGTGAACAGTGTAAGAATAGCCTTAATAAACTACACGGAAGTGAAGATATTATCAATGCAAAGTCCTAAAGGACAAAAAAGGCGGTATGCAAGTCTTAGAGTTTAATCCTCAGCACCTATTTAAAGTCCCTCATAAAACGTGCCTTAAGAGTAAAAGCAGAAATTGGATTTAACGAAGCGCATCATTTACCCGGCTTCCTATACTCGATCTGAAGTTCTTATAGAAGGGATGTGAAAATGAAAGCTCTAATTGTCCCAGTGTTTCACAGTATATTCAATAAAGAAATCGGGTCGTCCGAAAATGAGGATCCTAGAAGGCTAGCCAGAATATCCCCCACATTTCATTAGAAAATAACGAGAAAGGTGTAATCTTGCAATAGGAAACCACGCTGAAAGTGAAGCGTCACAATGTAAATTTCTTGTCAGTATGTAACTCGCGATTTACATCTCTAACGTCACTCTCTCCATGATTTGAATGAAGGGTCAGCCAAAAGAGAGTACTGACTAGTGAGGACAAGTGAAATATGAACCAAAAAGTAATGCGGTCCTATTACGTTCAGATGTTGGTGGCGACATTTAAAAAAAAAAAAAGACATGCAGGCTGCAATAAACAATCAATCATGCATATGTATGTGGACTACTGCTGAAAAGTTAATATTCTAAGTAGTTAATTAATATCTATACAGACACCACAGAGTTGCGTTTATCAATTTATTTACCTTTAATCAATACAGCACCTCATAAGACAGAAAACAGAACACAGTTCTGCTTTAGGCTTACTCACAGAGAGAAATGTTTTTCTTAACACATTAATCATTAGTCAATAACTTCTCCATGGTTTACACTTTGACTAAAGTCTTCTGCAGTCATTCACACAGTAGGAAACCAGCTCAAGTCTTTTGTAAAGTAGTATGACATCACCAATGACTATGTATTCGGTTGTAAAACTTGGTTCAACAGCTATACAATTTCAGACAAATGTGTTCATAACACCAGGGTACTCAAATGATTTAATGATTCAACTGTGCAAAAAAGAAGCCCCAAAACAAACAAAAAGATCCAGCGTCTTCAAATCACCAACCTGCTGATCTAAAAGCAGTACTACTGATCAGTTTACGTTTTCCTGTATTGAACAGTTCCATCTTTTGTGTTGTTTCTTCATCTACTCAATCCTGATCTTCAGGTTCTCTGAGGCCTTGGCTATGCATACTTTTCCCAGCCATCTCCAGTAGGATCTGAGCCTCAGGATCTACATCCAGAATACTCTTCTTATTCTCATCCTGTAAACCCCAACCAAAACACACACGTTAGAGTGAATACAGACTAGATAAATAGACTTCAGTAATCCCACATCCTCACAGAGATATACAGGTTTTGCTGGGAAGTCAATAGGAACATCAAATACTACTACAAATAAAGTGGGAGAAAAAGAGTTAAAGGCATGACAAAAATTAAGATTATGCGCTGCGTCTGGAGAAGGGAAAAGCAAGCTGGCTTGGAAAGATGATTAAAGGGGCATTAAGTGCTCAAGTGACACACAACGGTAAGGAATAAATCAAAGTAACAGTATGTGTGGTATTGTAGGCAGGTCACTGACCTGTTCCTGTTCCTTGGGGGGCAGGCCAATTCCCCAAACCTCTACTGTGTCCAGTGTGAAAACCTCATCCCCCGAGAGCTGAGGGCTACCATATGTGGTGCAGCGTGGTTGAGCTCGGCTGTGACCACGGCCAAAATCACAGTCCAGCCACAGACCAAAGTAGCCATGCTGACCACCCATACCCTGAGACAAGTCAGTGAGGGATGACATTGTTGAGACAAGACAAAATCCCTAGAGTTTTGCTTAGCACCACCAATGAGCCCTAGTACATAAATATATTAGAGAACTGGAGAATAGACATAAATGAACTCTCACCAGACCATTGGGCATAGTCTGTTGACCCTGATTTAGGTACATGTAGTGTTGGTTATATCCTGTGCATGTGAACACTTGTATATATGGGTACACCGAGAACAGAAAGCACCTGGAATCACCTGGCCAAAAAAGATAAGCAAAAGGTCTGGCAGACCTACGCAGCAAAGAGATATCATGAACAAACCCACATAGCGAATATGCTTGTAATCTCTTCCTTTGACTCACCCTGAAACTGAGGTTTGATCTCCCAGCTGTGAGAAGCAAAGCCTCCAAATATGTGTCCCTTGGTGTCCTTCACCAGTAAGACAGAGGGGCCCTGGCTTTTGCAATTGCCAACCAGACGGGTAAAACTCTCCCCGTGTAAACTTGTGGAGAACAACAATCTCCAAGGTGCACAGTCTCCTGTAGGCAGCTGAGGGGTCAGGAACATAAGTAGGGGTAGATCAAGCAGACAGTGCAAGTTGGCCCAGGGAGCATCTCGACACAGGGGCAGTAGAGTGGGTAGTGGACATGAGGTCATCCCAACCTCCAGACCCTCACCAATCAGGAGCTCCAAGAATGCAGCTACACCTGAGACTCGTAAGAGCCATTGCTCTAGACAAGCAGCATCACATACATTTTTATCTGCAGAGTGCAAACAGGAGAATCAGTCAGATACCCAGACATACTGTGAAATATAAATATGATTCAGAAGATACATAAGTGTTAGCTCTATCTGCAAATTGTTAAAATAAATTTTAAATGCATCATTCTGATGCAAAATGTAGGTCTGCAAAACAGTAAAAATTATTTGAATCTAGATTTCAACTAGTAGACAGCATAGATTCTTTAATCAGGTGTTTCGTCAAAATGGTCACTGGAAACACTGTGGCCACAGACCCAAGTTTGATTACTAACCCAAGGGTTTTAACTCTGAGCTCAGCTGCTCTGCCAACAGTTTCACTCCTTGGGCACTGTCACCCATGTGATCTGGTCTCCAACCTCGAAGGCGCCCCCTGTGTGTCAATGTCTGAACTACAGCTGAAATCAAGTCTTCTAAGAACTGTAGGAAAAGTGTCACTTTTTAGTCAGCATTATGTTTTTGGCATAGCAAAAGAGATCTCTACTATTAATTAACATCAGATCCTAAATATGATTTCTCTAGCCAGTTTTACTTGTTTGAAAAATGTCAAAATTATCATTTTCTCCAAGTTTAAATGTAGCCTAATTTTATTTTCCCTGTATTTTGCAATGGAACACCCCACCCCCAACCCTTCCATGCATTCAAGAGAACACCAAGCTCCTGACGTCTCCATAAGCAAGGCAAGTACTAGTCTGAACTTCTGGCTGACGTTTATAGCTGCTGCGTAATGAGCATTAGTTTGAAGTTCTTCGCTTGGTGATTCTGTCCTAATTAAACCTAATCAGCTCAACTTAATAGCCCACTGGAGCCTTCAGACAGCCGAGATTTTATCTGATGAGTCAGATGTGATCCAATCAGTGTCACTAGGACGATCTTTTGAAACAATAGAAGATAATTACCGCTCTAATTTGATCAGTAGTAGCAGTCATCTTTGTCCCATGTGACATCGCTATAACAAGTGGTGCCCGCTCCTCTGCTGTCCCTCGAAGAGTATCTGCCAGGAAAATGACTAGCTGTTCTCGACACACCCCACCACCAGATGGCAGTGGCACCCCAGGGTCAATGCAACGAATTCCCTCAAAGACTCTTAAAATCATTGATTCGGGAGCAATTTTATCCATAGTTACCTATAAAGCATCACATCGTTAGTTAGCATTAATCCTTTACATTTCGATAAATAATTTTTCTGTTTCTTTTAACTGTTAACGAATTACCAGTCATATTGCATGTAGGGTATTTTGCCATGATATCGTGCAAGGTCTACATATGTAATGTAATTCATTTAAACCTTGAGGGTGTCTATGAGCAAAACCTTCCCTCCGAATGCCTTTCCAGAAGTTCCAGAGGAGCTGGCATCTTGAAGTTTGTCAAAGACCTTCTCTATAACAGGTCGCTCATCTGGGCGAAAGCGGTCTAGACGTTTCTGTGCTACAACACTGTCTGCGTTTCCCATCGTTCATGAGGGAAACGCAAGAAATATGCACAACTAAACTATATTTCGCTAAATAGAAAGCTAGCTAGCTAGTTGGCAAACACAGCATATAACCAGCAGTAGTACGACTTTTGCAGATTATATGACTGGAAGTCAAATTAACAGTAGAGAAATTAAGATGTATCGTATGATGAAAAGCAGTGGAAAATGTCATATATTATAGCAAACTAAGATTATGTTGGAACAGTAACCAAGCTAAACTTATCCTGTGATGTAAACATAGCCACTTCCGGATTAGTACACCACGTTGTTCTCGTAAAACCAATAAGAATAGGGGCAATCGACATCGCATTTTGATTGACAAGTCAATGTCCAATAGCCCACGTAATTACATTGATAATTATGATTGTCCGCACAAGTACTCAGATGTTATCTTCAGTTTCGGATATTAAATAAATGATAAATATGTCAAGTAGTACCTTTAATAGTATACTGTTTGGTTTTAGGAGATATAAAAATATAAAATTTTCGGGAGGTTGGAAATTTAGATACGTGGTAACAGCTGTATGCTAAAGAACTTTTTTTATTCCCTGTTTATATTCCTGTAGGTTACGTTTCTGTATTTTATGTGCATCCTTTTCTATATGTGAAATATAAGTGGATTTGTCTGGTTTCAGTTCTAATCACAGAACGGTTTTACCCGATTAAAGAAAGTATTACAAAAATACCTAGGTGGTGTATATGACATTAAAAAGCTAAATGTATAAGTGGAAATACTGAAAGGTAGCGTCCCTACAGCAAGATTTATTGTCTTTCTTTGGCCATATATTTATGAGGATACAAATATTTAAATAAATTGTATATTGGCTAGCATTTATTCGCCTCCAAAGGCTCCTCCCCCTTGTAGTTCTGCTGCTCCACCATAAGGGAGCAGATTTGTGCAAGCAGTGCGACGGGTGTGCTGTCCTCATTATTAGCGTTCATTGCGGTGCTTTTCCTCGAAACGACAGACGGTGAAAAAAAAATGCCTTTTAAGGGCATGAAATATGGTGTCGAGCTGGGCGTGATAAAGAGTTACAAAGCAGTACAATAACTGCAGCAGACTTGAGCCTTCTAAGGTCCAATAAAACACAGCTTTTAACGATATATACAAATACAGTTCAATATACAGTTTAATAAAATTTTTAAAAATGCAACATTAACTACAGATATTCTATAAACTCTATGCCTACTCTATACATTTTATTTTTAAAATATATCTTAAAAATACCGTGTTATAAATAGTCCAGCTAGCATGGCGTAATGAGATTAGAACTTCTACAATTTACTGAAGCACTTTTGACATTTTATATGGGATGTAAAACATCCTCTTAGTATGTAATCTTGATTTGGCCTGAGATTTGCCATGAAGGGAGGATTCCCTATTTGCCTGTAATATGACTGCAGACAAGTGAGACCTGATCTGGTCCACATACCTGCTGTAGAACAGCTGACACTGCACTAACAACATTCTGTTCCAGCCTATACAAAAGGTCCCTCCCAACATCTATTATGTTTGGTCTAGAAACTTTCTAGTAATTAGAATTAATATGCAATGTTTGTTTTCTTTCTTTCTTTCTTTCTTTCTTTCTTTCTTTCTTTCTTTCTTTCTTTCTTTCTTTCTTTCTTTCTTTCTTTCTTTTTAAAAAAAGAGGACCCAAGAAGAGTCTGGCCATCAGTCTGGCATGTCAGGTGAAGTCTCTCAGTGCTTCATGCCTGGTAAAACCACATCACCTGTGCAGTACAGTACTAGCATTGTTGCATGCAAATAATGTACAGGAGGTTGAGCCTCTGTTTCACTTTCATTGTTCCTCCTTGCAACTGTTCCTCCTCGCAAATGGTCATCTAGAGTATGCCTGAACATGACTGTGCTAATGGAACAGATATCCAATAAGGAGCAGAGCAGAACTTTCAGTGAAACTGAAACAAATGATATGCGTCATACCCACACAAGCTTTGTGTTTTACTAACAATGCAGGGAAGAGAAAGTACTGTATTTGCTGCCTGACAGAAATGACTGACTACACAGACAGTACGCATGATTGGCCAACATCAAAAGACTTAACTAAATAGTGTATTATTTATCATAATGTAATAGTCACACCTTGCATACTACAATCACTTTGTATCTGTTCCCATAAACCCATATATGCACGTACACTTAAATGTACTTAAATATCCTCATTGTAACCCTTTAAACATTTCATTAGCCTGTTCTACATTTCCTATATTTAAATATTATTCATGCTTTAACAATGCTGCACTACGCATTGATTTAAAACAAACTAACATACTGAGAATGTTATCTGCTAAGCCATTGTAAGTTAGTGCTAGGCAGTAAAATGGCTCGGTGACATTTTCTACACTGACTCCAGGTGACATGCAAGTACAGACAGAATGAAACACAGGATTTCAGCTCCGCACATGAATGAGAGCACAAACATTGTTGTCTTGATGCGTATCTGTGACAGAGGCCCCCCAGTCACTGCTCTCACCGGCACCAGTGTGCAAGCCGAGACATGAGACTTATTTTTCTTCACTTCTTCTTTCTTCCCTCGCCTGCCCCCTTCTCTCCACAGCCCTATATGGTAAAAGGCATTTAGCAATATGAACGTACAGGAAACAGTGAAGCACCCACGCTCACGCAATCGTGTGAGACATAAAATGCAAATGCAAACACAGCTACAGGTGCTGTGAATATACATACATGAATATACATTCATGCACATACGTGTATGTTAATATTTATATTTAAACACAAACACAAACACTGTGTGCTGATTTGCATTTATTATGGGACAAACAGTGTTGACCAGACACCAGATATCTTTTCACTGAAGACTGTCCACTGCAAGTTCAAAGTGGGAGATAACATCTCTCATGTTAACAACATATAACTTTTAGGACCTCTCTTGTCTCACATCAGCTCCCATTTTCTGTCTATCTGGTTTAAACAGTCTTGTGTCCCTTATCGCAGACACAGTATAATATGCTATATTTTTTACAAACCCTATCTGCTTGCGAAACGTATTGCATTGTTTGTCTGAGTGTTAGTCAAAAATAATACAAACATCTCTAAGAGTGCTCCTAATATGTACCGCAATGTGACTATGGCATGACTAGTGTCTCATTCAGGATCTCACTTTCAGGTAGAGTCTTAACTTGGAAAAGCCATTTGTATTGCAAATCTCTATGATGTAATGTGATGTCTGTCTTAGCACACCTCATACTGATGTAGCACAGAAGCGTCAAAGCACTCGGGTCTCTGAATGAAACACTGAACCAATACAAATAGCTGCACTATGCCAAGGTTAACAAAATGAAAAGTCACAGTTTGTCACTTGCACTACCAACAGTGTCTTCAGCCAAACCCTGGAACCTATTTTTTACACATTCTTATCAGTACTCTGTAAATACAGTCCTCGGTTAATGAGTATACAACTGTGTTCTTACATGTGCTGCCTAAGGCCCCTTAGTGACAATACTGTGACTCACAAATTAAACCCTAAAAATCAAAAAACATTCTGACCTCACTCAATGTAAGGTGATGTATGATGTTATTACATTATTTAAAGTGGTATTACATATCTCTAATCAAATCCCACAAATGCCTGCAGGACCCTAAAACCTGACCTTTGTCTACTAGATTTGCCTGTGACCTTTCATTGTGTTGCATATCTCATATCTTATTAGTGCACAAGCATGGCCATAATCAATAAATGAATGGCATTTTCAACAAGCCAACTGATCCATACACACAAGTTACATCTTAATTTAATGAGCAATGTGCAGTGCAATAAAACTGTTTGTGTGTATGTGTGTTGATGGAGGACTGTGTGAATGGGGACTTAAACAGTATACAGAAAAACATATTTCCTGTGTATATAGGCTAGACTGTTTTATTCCAATGTAAATTTCTCCTGGCCTCTCATCACCTTATTGTGATCACTGACTGCATATCTACAAGGCATTCATGAGACCAAAGGAGGCCACACTTTGGCAAGTTCCCTAAAACTGGTCATCGTTTCTGCAACTCCAACACAATGTATTACCTAAACGAGGTTTATGATCAACGTCTTAACCAGGAAGGGCTGAAAATGCCACAAGCATCTGGGGGCCAGGGAGCAGGCTTGAAGAGAGTGCTATAAGTAGACTGCATGTCTGGCTGCTGTGCTTCGTTTCAGTACTACTTATTAGTTAGCACATTTGTTATTCAAACATTTGTTTGTGCAGTGTGCTTCCTTATTGTGAAGTTTTATGCCCAGCTGAGCTGAACTATGCCACCAATAAGCATACTTTAAGTTAAACCTTGCGCCACATGAATCAGCATTAGAGACAAGAGAAAAAAACTATTACTGAAGCTCATAGACTAAATCATATTTGTTGTCATTCAGGTGTTAAAGGTTAAATAAATACAGAGCAGGTGTGATTAACAATATTCAGTAGGACAATGAGGATGGGCTACTTCTGCTTGGTTAGTTTCTCTTACAGGAATGCAGTCAGCCTTGTCTGGAAATGTCTGCAGTCCCTCTTTGAGGATGAGTCCCTAGCAGCAGCAGGTTGGTGACAGTGAGGTGGTATGCTACAGCGAGTCTCATTAGCCTCTCACAAAGGCAGTGCTGTGCCATAGCACTGGGAATTGACCCATTCACACTGGAATTTTCCCCCCTTTCACTGGGCCTAAAAAGTCCCCTGCCCCCAGCACTATCCCCACCCAAGCAGCCTCTCCACTCCCCCATGGTTCACTGTGAAGCCTCAGCACAACCAAAACAGACTCCAGCTCTCCCTTTGCCATGGGCTGCCCCTTTAGCCCATTGTGCAGAACTCTTTAGTAGCCCTGAGCATCCTGAGCCTGCACAGACACGCTTCGAGCATCCTGTTGCTCACCAAGGCGAAAGACATGTAAATGCATGTGTTTGGATGCATGCAAATTCCCCGTGCATGCCAAGGGTTAAGAATTGCAAAGCTGCACAAGTAACAATAACAAATGCACAGCAGCCAAGCTCTGTGTGGGATGGTCAGTTCAGCTAGAAAAGACAAGAGGACTGAGCTCATTCCAATCATTCCCCACCAAATACATCTCAATATGAATGCTAATTTAAATAAATTACACATAAAATGTACACATTAGATTCAAATAACCTGTTAGTATCTACTCAGTATGTGTGCAATGATGCAATTAGTGAGCTAACAGACAAGCTCACAAATATATTGTCACTACCTAATGCACAAATACACACACACACACACACACAACACAAAAGACTACAGCAATGTGAGTGGGGTGTAAAATATTTGTGATCTGGGAGGCCTCTGGAATGCAGGAAGGATCTGAGCAGAACAGCTAGCAGGGACTTCCTTGTGAATCTTTGTGAAAAAGACACTAAGCAAGATTTTGCAATGAATTCACACACACACACACACACGGATTTAAGGAAGGAGGGAATCAAACAGCAAACAAGCAAAGCTCTTGGTAGAAACAGTGGAGCTGTCTGGACATGTAACCTAGTATCACTGCAACCAAACAGGGAAATTAGAAGTAGTCTGCCTTGTCTGTGTGTGAAGCAGAGTTAGTCCACAGCTTACAACACTGAGACAAGACGTATCAAGCCCCAAAAGTCACTAATCTAATCTACAGTTCTAACAAGCACTCAGCAACATCTGTCCCACCCTTAATCACAGCTCCATCCCAGCTTATTCAAACACACACAAAACACATGCTCATTATGTTGGTCAAAATATAGAAAGAAATGTTCTTTGGGTTGGTTATCAAATGTTTAGAAAGAAGACATGTTCCACAGCTCACTAGATGTAAATGGTAAAATGTACAGTTGGTCAACAGCCTTTTTAAAGTGTCCTAGTGCAATATGGGTCCACTATTGCCTGTTGTGTTTTCCCCTGAACAGAACTCAAACATTTAACATTGTATGTTGGTGTCATAAAAGCAGTCTGTGTCACTCCCCCTGTACCTGATTCTATCTCCCTTTAGCCTAGTGATTGCAACACACCAGTCACTCCCACCAATCCAACAATCTACCTCTCCTGATTATTAATTCCACCTGTCTCCAGTTAAGTCATGTGTCCTAGTACCTTTGCAAAGTATTGCCGTGATTATCATTAGTATTCGCTCTGCTTGCCTTCCTGATTTAAGACCTGCTTTGCCTCCTGGATTACATTTGTGCTCTGCCAACTCTGTATGTTTGCATGCTTTCTATATTCTGCTCTCCATTTTTTGACTAGTTTCTGCTAATTGACCACATCCATGGATATTCCCATCTATAATAAAACTGCAATGTCACTTTAAATCTGTGAGCATCTGAACTCCATCTATTGCATCACAGAATGCTTCACCAACATGCAGATGGTGGATTTCCATACTTGGAATTCTGTAGTGGCTAGCCAAGGGAGACAACTTAGACAGCATCAACAGTGGTTTGAGGAATTTAAACAATCAGTGTTAAATCTCACCTAACAGCAAAATGAATAAGAGAAACAGCTGAGCGTTGTTGCAGTACTGGCGACGTGTACACCAGAAGCGGCTCCCAGCTCACTGAATCCTTCCTCAATGACTATCCGAGCAGTCACTGTCTTCCTGGAGAACAAACCCGATAAATATCACGAAGATCCTAATTGACTGGAAGGGATTCTTTCTACATTGTTTCTTGTATTTTGCTAAGTCGCCACCAAGTTCAGATCAAGCACTTCTCACATATTTAATTTCTCATTTGGCAGGTAAAGCAGCATTATATTGGGCCACTGATGTAAATCCTTTGAGTGAACTGTAACTTTGTATTGCCCTGATCCTATCCATATGCCAGCATTAACAGATTCTGTCACAGAGGAGAATTTCATTCATGCCCACCTCACTGAGCAAATAGGTGTCACCACAAACAAATTTGTAAAACCCATGCGACTATCCACCTTGGATGAAAGGCCAGTAGGGAAAGGATTGATATCTACTATAACAGAACCAATGTGAATGGAAATCAGTGCCCTTCTTTCAGAGTATATTTACTTTTTTCATAGATTCATCTGAATATTTAGTGATTTTAGGTCTTCCCTGGCTACAAAAACAATTACCAGATCACCTGGCCTACTCTAGAGATCCAATCCTGGTCCCCTCATTGTTTTGATAATTGTCTGATATGCCACTCTTTGTCCTTATAATCTACCATAAAAAGCCCTAAATATGTAGGTCATGTTCACATACCCTCTGACTATTCTGACCTTATGGAAGTTTTCAATAAAAAGAATGCCACTCAACTTCCACCACATCGCCCGTACAATTATGCAATTGACCTTACTGATAATGCAACTCTCCCCAATTATAGAGTTTACCCCCTTACACAGGAAGGACAAAGGGCAATGGAAGTTTACATGCAGGAGGCACTAGCTTGGGGCTTCAATTAGGCCATCCACTTCTCCTGCAGTTTCTGGTTTCCAGCTTCTGTTACCAAAAAATACCTCTATCCCCTACCTCTAGTTCTGGTAGCTCATGAACAGCTCCATGGAGCCAAAAACTTAATTAACCTGGACATGAGAAGTGCTTATAACCTCATCTGTATCAAGGAGGGGGATGAATGGAAAACTGTTACCTCCTCTACGACTACAAGTATTTGGTAATGCCTTATGGCCTATGAAATGCCCCTTCAGGCATTTGTCAATATGTTAGGTCATAGCATACATTGATGACATTTTGTTTGATTCCCCCAGATCTAAACAGTCATCTCTATCATGTTCACCAGGTTCTAACTAGGCTATTAGAGAAACAACTATGTTAAGGCCAAGAAATGTGAGTTTTACCTGCAGAGAGTATCCTTCCTGGGCTTATGTCATAAGCCAAGAAGGAGTAACCATGCATGATAGAAAGACTGAGGCTGTCACCCAATGGCATACCCCAGTCACAGTTAAAGACCTCCAACAGTTCTCAGGTTTTGCAAATTTCTACAGAAGGTTCATCAAAAATTACAATAGCAAAGTAGCCCCTCTGACTACATTACTCAAAGGAGTTCCAAAGAGGACGGAATGGAATGCCCAGGCTGAAGAAGTACTTGCATCTCTGAAAAGAGCATTGGGGTACCCATTCTGAAATTCTTAGATCCTTCCAAATCATTTGTAGCTGAAGTTAATGCCTCAGGTGGTGGCACTCGGGGAGTATTGTCACAACATTTTGGAGATCCTAAACTTTATACTGTTGCTTTCTACTCCCATAAACTCACTCCTACAGAAAGAAACTATGGCATTGGAGACCAGGAACTCCTCACTATAAAGCTAACTCTTGAGGAATGGAGGCATTAGATAAAGGGAGCTGACCATCCCTTTCAGATACTAACAGATCACATAAACTAAGGAATATCTGAAAAACACTAAATGCGTCAACCCACATCATGCTCGCTGGTCCCATTTCTTCTCCAGATCCTGGTTCATAATAATTTATCGCCCAGGCACACACAACACTGAAGCAGACACATTATCATGGGTTCACAACAATTCTGAAAAACGTCATCCCCTCTATCCTCCCTTCTGACTGCATAATATCATCCATCAGATAGGAGATTGACAAAGAATTAGAGAAAGTCATGATTTCCTTGCAATGTCCTCCAGACAAACACTATGTTCCCCAGTCTTGTTGAGACTGACTTATCACATGGGCCCACTCATTCCAATCCTCCAGTCACCCTGGAGAGACAAGAACACAGCAACTCTTATCCAGAAGGTATTGGTGGGAGCACATGCTCCCAGATATACACTCTTCCATAGCAACATGCAGAGTGTGATCCCAGTGTAAAATTCCCAAAGCCCTAACAGCTGGAAAGTAAGTCAATTTACCAGGTCCTTCAAGACCACGGTCTCACCTTGCAGTAGATTTTATCAATGACCCTCCTCCAGCTCAGCCTTCACCACCATCCTTACTACTGTAGACAGGTTCTCCCATGGAGTTAGGTTTATACCTTTTGAAAAAGGAGGAATAGAAGAACGAAGCTGGGTACTGGCATGGGATATCCTGGATCCAGGGTTAGTGGCTGACTACTGCCGACTCTGTCCAGAATGTCCTGCACCCCACCAACGAGGCCGTCCCAGAAGGCTCTTTCCTTGCCCCTCCTCACCCTCTCACTCAAGCTCATCTGTCCAGCCTGGCAATGCTCCTGCACGCTGCTCCTGTGCCTCCTCCGAGAGCGTGGTTGGTCATCACCGTAGCTGACCTCAGTCCTTGCCTGGGGGGTGGGGGGCGGGCATGTCATACCCTGTCATCTCTCTTCCACCCAGTGATCCAACGATATACCTCTATTGATTATTAATTCCATCTGTAACCAGTTATTTCAGGCTATTTAAACATTATGTGTGCTAGTATTTTTGAAGTATTATCATTAACGTACTGCGTGTTCTCTATGCTTGCCTTCCTGACTTAAGACCCACTTTGCCTCCTGGACTATGTTTGCTGCTCTCCATATACTGTTCTCTCCAGTTTTTAACTTGGTTCTAGTCATTTCAACTCTGCAAGCATCTGAACTCCATCTATTGCATTACAGACTGCAAGAGGCTTATAGATTATAGATTAAGCAATTAGGCACCCAAGTTCACATCTGCTATATTAAACAGTAGACTGGAAGAGCACAAATGAGGTTTGGGGGAAGAAAGAAATGGGGGAGAAGTGACAGATCAATGGGTAGAAGGATAGTAAAGGAAAAGGGGGGTCTTTATTGACAGACTTTGAGACAGAGCGACTTGGCCTTAAGATGTGATTAGATGTCACCTAGACAGCAGTGGTGACCATGACAACCCATGGGACTCCCTCAAGTCCCCCAAGGCAGTTAGAAGAAGTGAGCAGTTGTATTGTGACGGGCAGCTTGTATTACCTAAGCCAGTGCCAACCTCAAATACAGCCTGAACTGGCCCTAGTCAAAGACGTATTACTCAGTAGAGTGCTACATATACACACAGTCACTCAAAAACAGACATGATGTACAAGAACATTTCTTGAAAAAACATTTTTATTCTGAAATGACTCGATTTGTTTGTGCCCATGTATTTTTTTAATTTTTTTGTATTGTTGGTTCTTTGATGACATTCATTTCTATGGAAAATTCTGGATAAAATTTCAAAAGTAAATAAAACTTGCTGTAGAAACATTCTTGGGGGTTTTCAATTCAAATGACTATAAGGAAGGCTACACTAGAGAAATGGTGACTTCACAGCTGGGGTGAGTGACAAGCTACAGACTGCTTTAAATCCCACCCCTGCTTGGAGCCTAGTGAGTCACAGTGCAATGTCTGCAAACACAAACACATACACACATAAGCATACATCCAGTGATGCCCCTCTCCCCACGGGAGACGAAGGCCGTAAACAGTGGTCTCCGTTGAGGAAGTAGCCAGGGAAACGGAGATAGAAAAAAAAAAAAAGTGGAAAATAATTCAACTTCACTACTGATGTGATATAACCAGGTCCGATCAAAAGCCTAGACGGCCTCTTCACATCAAACTCTAATGGCTCCAGTTACCAGTTAGCATACAAAACAAAGACATCCCAGAAGAAAATGAGGTCCATGATCACAGCCCAGTCGAGATGAGTGCAAGATGATGCACAGTACAGCAGATAAATCAGTCATGACCTCACTGGAGACAGGGATATGGAGTGCTTGTTTATATGTTGGTGTGCGTGTGTTTGTGTCTGTGTGTTTGAGGAGGTGTGTGAGATGAAGTGACCCCCTCTCCATTCCTCTCTGTGTGCCATGGTAAACTCTACTCTGCCTGGGCATCATAGTTGGCACCGCCAGCCTTCTTCAGCTCGTTACGTATGTAGTCTTCCTCCAGCTCCCGAATATCGCTGACCATAAACTCTTTAGCAAAGTTCTGCAAGGACAAGGGAGGATCCAATTACAACCTGCTATCATTTAAGAACTCCTTTAACTGCACATTTGCAAAATAGGAGAACAGGGCAAGAGACCTGAACTGTGTCTGGGTTTATCCTAAAGCTATACATGTTCATACAGCATGAGCAGAAGCCCGAAGCATTTGGGAGTAACAGCAGATCAGTTTACAGCATGAGGCACACTGATCTTGCATTGTCCAGCTTTATAATAAACCCAAGCTTTATACCACACTTGGAGAACTTTCCGATTACTTATAGCAAGGTTTGAGACCCACCTGTATGACATCTTTCACCAGCGTTTTATCCGTACTGATCTTCGCCCTCTGCAGACCACTTATGTTTTCTCCAATCCAAGTGATGAGCGTGAACTTGGCCCGCTTGCTCATGGCATCTCCTGTCTGGATCCTCACAAAACCAAACAGACGCGCGTCATCTGCAAGACAAGCAGAGCTTGAGAAACGCAGCTTGCCATTGGACATGAAGGAATGGTCTGCAACAAGATTGGATATTGGCCTGTGTGCTGGACAATCAGATGATATTGAAGGGTGTGTGTTTGCTTATTTATAGTCCTGTGAAAGTGCTCCACATGGAGCTGCTATAAGTGCAGGTGTTGCTGATAATATATCTTGTGTAAAGGGAGAAGGGACAAAGGCAGTTTAGAAGTGTAATAAGCATGAACCCAGGAGTGCTGCTGGCTTTTGAAAATGACAAATCATTGGCAATATGCCAAACTCAAATAGGGAACACTGAGGAAAAAAAGATGAGCAAGAGAAAGAGGTACCTGTCATTAAACTAGAGAATTACAAGTGCAAGAACTATGAATAACTCCTCTCTATTGCTCTCTCTGACTTGAGACACATTAAACATTGACCATCAGCCTTCTACACTGGTACTGCATTGCAGGGGCTTTGAGACTCAGTTCAGGAAAGATGAAATCCCCCTCAGTGCTACTAGGGGAATCTGAACCAGCTGCTTTCCCACACCACCCTAAAGCCAATATTCATATCTTGCACAAAACAGTCCTGCAAACTTCTCTCTCCTGCACAGCCGGCTGGCTCACTGAAGACAGTACTGAATTAAAAGGCATCTACAGATTACTGTAAGAACAAATTTATTTCATTCAAATATCCACAAAGGTTATTGGTAAATTATGCAAAATGTACCACTAGTTGTACATGGTGAATGTAGACACTTGGAACAGAGCTGATGTGAGGAAAAGGTGCTTGGCTCACATTAGCTCATGATAACATCTTTTGTGCTGAGCTCTGCCCATCAATGCCCACCACAGTTTATAAGTATCTGGCTGGCTGTTACTGCCAAGAAGCATCCTGTCTGATGTGCAACCCTGGCACCACTTCCCACGGCAGTATGTCTGACATGAAATATTGTGATTCATTACCAGAATTCCATGTTAACAAGCCTAACAGATGACAAACAGGTCATAGGGTGAACAGCAACTTCATAATTTACCCCTGAAAATACAAAGATGACCACCACTGTAGAGAGAACTTGTACAACAAACTTGAATGAAGACCAGGAAGCATCCAATGCACAGCACCAGTAAACTAAACCTCAAAATGATCAAGTCCATAAAAGCACATATTGGAGAGGGACTGCAATTAAGAAACAGTCACTTTTTGTTCTATAACCATTATTTGAAAAGGCTCCTGTTCCTCTACATTGCTTTCTGTGGTTCTGCTTCTTTCGAAAAGCTATGGTTTGGAAAAGTGTTGACACAGAGTCTGTCTTTATATCAACAGTGCAATGGTGATGAAGTAAAGACAAATGCAAATGATTTTACCCCTTCTTATGATGCTCAGATGGGGGGGGGGGGGGGGGGAAATCACAGCTTGGTAAGTCTTAGGAACTATAACCTCCTCTACAATGAGTGGAAAATGTTTAGTTTAGCCAAGGCTTTAGCAGACAACAGAAAGCCAAAAACATTCAGCAAACTTAGGCCAGATGTCCTCTCTCATTGTATTTTAATTGATATACCAGATCAAATTAAAATATGTTTTTGGTCAAAAGGTCTGAAAGCCTTCTAGCTAAGCAACTAATCAATATCAATCAATTATGTACTGCAAACACTACTTAGGTTGTGTATAAACAAACTGTGTGCAAGTTCATCCATTTTAATATAAACAGGGGTCCCCAGTCTTCACTTTATGATCAGGATTCAAATAACTAAACACTAATAGTACTATTAGCAAGTTAAACGATTAAGCGAAGGATCTTTCATGTAATTAAGGCCCTTAACACCATCATGGTGTTCTCGTAGGTGAGCTTCGCTGCAGCGTTCATTCTGGAGCTGCGCCACGCCCAAATCCAACTTGGTAATAGGGTACAATGACATCATTCTCTCTCAGACGAACAGCTCCAGGCTACCCCTAGTCCCCCGTTATTAAATCAACCAATCAGAGTAAACGTAGCCTACATTTTGGTTTGAGATGCAAAGATTAACTTTCGCAAGCTTGACAGGTGCAGATGATAAACCCTGTTAATTACATCATTTGCCCACTCTAGGTCGCAGCTGATTTATTGCAACAATTCGTTCTAGCTCATGTAACCATATAAGGTAGCCGACGTCTTCTTTGTAAACGGATACTTCCGTATGGTCTGCAGCTATCAAGTGTAAAAGTAATAGAGCTAGTAATTTGAACAGAGTCCAGGAAATCACACGTAGTTAATACAATTATCACAAATAGGGGATTTGAGCAGAATTAAGTTTATAATCTGAGTGCGCGTCATGATTTTGAAAACGATGAGTTGGCTAACTTTACTAGAGAAAGGCAAGCAAAGCAAGCCCTATTGATGTGGTCTGCTAATTTTGTACCAGATTGGTAGTTCTTATTATCTGATTCACTTTTGTGAAATAGGTCAAAAATATCATTTGGAATTTGGAGAATGTACACATTTGAGCGGGTTTACCTGTACATTGGCTTTTGAACTCCGCGTAATCGGTTCCATGTCCTGCTGGAACAATCGTAGAGCCTTCATACTTGAAAGATGCCCTTTGAACAGCGGATTTGATATATTAATTCAAATGCTCTTTGCAAAATGTATAACGACAAGTCAAGTCATTTTACCGTTCATTTACAACCAAGAGCGTGGAGCGTGTCATGGAAGCTCCCTAAAACAAAGACAGTTTATGCATAGATTGCAATTCTGACAGATCAGGTACCATTTCAGTTTGGGGTAAAATTGTGGCGTTATTTACAGTTTTCTAAAACTGCTTTCAGTCGTCTCAAAAAGATTAAGCAACTGCTGCTGTCTGCTGAGACGCGAAGCCGAAGGTCTCAACGTTCTGATCAATAAATTCTACTATAGCTCTCACTCACCAAGTTATGTCTGTGTTGTCGTCTCGGACGAGGTTGTATGCCTCTCTGCAAGCCTCTTTGTCGATTCGTGTTGCCATTTTGACAGGCGTCCAGGAACGAATGAATTAAACCGAGGATGAATAAAACGCACGCAAGAGAAAATAATTCTACAGCGTGAAGAGTAGTTCAAATCCTAAAAGGAGCCAGATGAGAGTAAGCGGTTGCAATAGACAAAAACCGATGACAGTGTTGCACTATCGGGAGAGGTACCCGGAGTAGAGTCTTCTCTCAGCTGGAGGCTACGGAAAAGAGACTACTTTGCCTACACGATTCATTTCCTACTGCCAGTTTATGGGCGTTGGTGAAATTTGTCAGTCATGCTTGTTCAAATGAATCGGGGTGCTCTCTACCAGGGCTCACCTCCTCCTAATGGCCAAGTAGAGGATTTGGCTAAATTAAATCCACCCAATTCTATTGTGTCAACTACGTGAGTTATTCTGCCATCTTGTGGATAATGGCCCGTCTTATTTATGTGCTTGAGAACAATGCAGATTTACAGTCTTTTGATGTCATAATTTCAGATTTATATTGGAACTTGAATAGTAACCATAACGCTATAATCTAAATATCTGAACGAACAATGGTCAAAGCCAAATATGTACTTGCAGGTAAAATTATTTACTGTTGGATATATAGCAATATTTATCATATGCGTTTAAATCTCTCTCTCTCTCTCTCTCTCTCTCTCTCTCTCTCTCTCTCTCTCTCGGACACACACATGCTGTTTTGAAGCTGCAGAAGGCTGTGCTGCTGTCATAATGCAGTACTGCTGTGGGTTCTCTCTCTACTTAACAGATCAACATGATTATTTAAACTATAATAAGCCTAAGACAATGAACCAAAAACATATCTTGCTTTCATTATTTTAGTATTTTTAAAAGCTCTTACCATTTTGTATCTGTGGAAAGGTGATTAGACTTTACCAAAATAGCCTCAGTTTTCAAAGGACAGGATCTACAAAATCAAAAATGGAACGAGCCCTCCTGTCTCGGGATATATATTCGAAAACCAAAAATTATCTGGCACATCTCAAGACTTCATTATCCATTGTGTCATATGTACTTGGTAATATAAAATAAATAGAGCGGAAAAGAGCTATGCATTATTGCCTTCCACTTATTTTGTCATGTGCCATAGTTTTCCTATCATACTCACTCCACTGAATAATTAAGCATGTCAAATTTGAATCTGAATGCACAATTGTGCTATTGAGGCCAAAACTGATTCTGATGCTATTGAACCATGGAACTCATGGCTGATGCAGATATTTAGCTGATGTAGAGACTTACAACCAAGGACTACCAGTTAAGCAAAGAAAGGTGAAAATAGAGGGGATTCAGTGTATGCCTTTTACTTACCATTAGTTTTGTGTGGTATAACCTTTATGTTTTTCATTGACCCTTTGTCTCAACCCTATTCCTCACCATGATTGTAAGACTTTATGCGCTGTGTTTGGAACTGACAGTAGAAGATTGAATATACAAAGACTAAAGATTTTTACATTTTGCCCAAAGTCAAATAAAACAAGTTTTATTTCTGTGAGTTTTATTATTAATTGAACAGTTATTGATGCAATTTCTTGGTCATTTATATGTCCATAGTGAATTTACATTCCAAGTATTATACTGATTTAACTTGGCCTTTTATTTTGAAAATAGGACATACTGTAGGTCACTCATTGACGTAAACTTCGTTTACTTTACACTCCATATTATTAATGCCATAATAATTATAAGGATTTAAAACAATAATTTCCACACGAACAATATGGCAGAATGGTACTGTGATTACTTTTCTTTTATGCTTTTATTGTCTTCAATGTGGTAGAGAAAACATCACCAGGTCTCTTCTATCTAGCTACCTAGCTAGCTGTTGAATTAGCTTGGTTACCTATTGTGACAGCTAGCTAACACCACTATACTAGCTTAGCTAGCTCGCTAATAATCTAAATAGTTAACTACATTTTGTTACGGTTATGGCTTGTCATTATTGTTTTTGCCTTAAGGTTGTGTATGATTAAACTATTTGCAATTGCCAGTTCGTTTGCTTCCAGGCTTCCTTACACCTCTAGCTGTTAGTTAGGTATCTAGCCAGCTAGCTCGGTACTTAACTCTATCTTGACTTTACAGAAAGCATGTTAAATGGCTATCTTAGCATAGTTAGCTTAGCTAGGCTAAATAAGTAGGTTAGCTCTTTAGTTGCAGGATTTGTAGCCTGCTAAATTAACGACAAACTTGAAGAGCATATTTGAGAACCATATAGAGCTATTTAAGTAGTATGTATAAAATATGTGTGTGTATATATGCATATGTGGTCAGTGCGTTTCAAACTTTTGGAATAATCCCATCATTTTATAGATAGTATTAGAGGGAGATGACACAATGGACGGTGGGAAGCAGGCCCGTCTTTCACGCCCACACCGAATCAGCGAGTCTTCAAAGGTATGCATTTATCCGCAAGGAGACAATGTTCAAACACCCGACGTTTAATTTAACAGTTATTTTCAAAAGGTATGCACCACCAGTATCACCCCTTTGCTTGTGGCAGGTATATCGATGGGCAGACCAAGCAAGCTACCTTCTGCAGGGTTTGAATGAACAGAGAGAGTGTGGTCAGCTATGTGATGTAATCTTGGTGGCTAACGAGCAGCGTGTACTTGCGCACCGGGCCCTACTAGCGGTCTCCAGCCCTTATTTCCAGGCCATGTTTACTTTGGGCATGCGAGAGGAGCATCAGACTGAGGTGGAGCTGGTGGGCGCCTCCTACGTTGGTGTGAAAGCAGTTGTGGATTTCCTGTATAGTGGTGAGCTGCCTCTGGATGGCGGAAACATCGACTCCGTGCTGGAAACTGCTCACCTGTTGCAGATGTGGCGGGCTGTGGATTTCTGCTGCCAGTACTTGGAGAAGGAGGTGAATGAAGAGAACTACCTGTATCTGCAGGAGCTGGCCCTACTTTACAGCCTGGATAGGCTGGATACCTTCATAGATCGCTTCATCCTGGAGCGATTTGCCACACTCTCTTTCACGCCTGAGTTCATGAGGGCCATGCGCTTGTCTAAGCTGTGCTCTTATCTGTCAAGTGAGCATGTGCAGCATGAGAGCGAACAGACCCTGCTGCAGGCTGCACTGCAGTGGCTGAGCCACATACACGAGCGGCTGGCATTCGCCCACCAGCTCCTCTCCAATGTCCGTTTCGCCCTGATCCCACCAGAGGACCTGGCGGAACGTGTATTGCCGGCTATGCGTGCACTGCTGCCATTGGACTCCAGCTGTGAGGCCCTTGTGGAGGAGGCGCTGGGCTACCACGCCCGCATCAGTGCCCAGCCCGTGCTGCAGACTGTCCTCTCTGGCCTGAGAGGAGGAGTGGAGCGCCTCCTGCTGGTTGGAGGGGAGGTGTATGAACGCGGGGAGGAGCTGAGCACCGAAGTGTGCTGGCTGGACGCAGAAGCGGGTGCATGGTTGGTGGAGACCCAGCTGCCGGCTCAGAGGAGCCACCACTGTGTGACTGTGCTGGGAGGGTTCATCTTCATCGCTGGGGGAAGCTCTTCACGGGACAATGGGGGAGGGGCTGCAAGTAACCTTCTCTACAGATATGACCCCCGAAACAACACGTGGGTTAAGGTAATTGGTTCCTGACAGTCTCACAAGACATTCAGTTTAAATTGTCACAACAAAATGGGCAAGGTAGTACAAGATAGATACCTGCATGAAGAAGGTTTAAGATTTTGCTATAAAATGTCTAGCTGTTATTTGATTTCTAGAGTACATTACTTCAGTGTATAAGTCTTGTAAGTTCTTTTTCCATAGGGTGCTCCTATGAATCAGCGGCGGGTGGATTTCTATCTTGGCACCATGGGGCAGTTTCTGATTGCTGTTGGGGGCCGCAATGACAGTGGGGCACTGTCCTCTGTTGAAGTCTACCATCCTGTTGAGGATTACTGGACCTATGTAGCAGGATTGCCCAGGTTATCTCATTTTAAAATCATTGGTGAAAGCTCATTGAAAGAAACATAACAACCTAATAATAATTATTGTTGTTAATAGCATTTAATGATTGGACATTAATGACTGCATTTCCTTTGCAGCTATTACACAATTACACTCCGATTTTTTTGTCTCTTTAGATTCACATATGGCCATGCAGGTACCATGCACAAAGGTGTAGTGTATATCTCAGGAGGCCATGACTATCAGATCGGCCCTTACCGGCGTGACATGCTAAGTTATGATCCCAGTGCTGGGGACTCGTGGACAGAGAGGCAGGCCATGACCCTGGCTCGAGGGTGGCACTGCATGGCCTCACTACAGGACAAAATCTATGCTATTGGGGGCAGTGACGACCACGAGGACAGTATGGAACGCTTCGACGTGCTAGAGGTGGAGGCCTTTGACCCACAGACGGAGCAGTGGAGCAGGGTGGCCCCGCTGCGCATTCCCAACAGCGAGGCAGCGGTAGCGGTATGTGGCGGGAAGATCTATGTGATGGGAGGCTACACCTGGGAGCACATGGACTTCTCAGAGGACACTCAAGTGTTCATTCCAGAAAAGGGCCAGTGGGTGATTGGGCCTTGCCTGCCCAGGTACATTGCAGGGGCCTCAGCTTGTGTGTGCACTGTTCGGCCTCAGCAGTCCTGCAGCCCAGAACAGGACAGGACAAGACCGAAGGGGGGTGACAAGCAGAATGCCAGTCAAGGACAGGACAGGTGACTATAGGAGGACATTGGTATTTCATAAAGTGCCCTAAGGGTAGGTGTGTTTATCTACTCAACATGCAGATTGCAACAGTAAGGGCATAAGCTGACCAGTGTCTGTGAACTGCTGATTGAGAAGGTGGAATGGCTCAGAGTGCTATATTCAGTGATTTCTGAATGTACTGGCTGCAGTAATATACAGATCATCTCAATATGCAGCCATGTCAAAGGTGCCTTTCCAGTCCTTTAAAAGAGTACGGTGAACTATCCTATCTGTACGATTAATGCTTTGTTATGCCACTCAAGCTCCTGGTGAATTTTTCATAGCACAAAATTACTAATATGTAAAATGCTTGCTTGTGCATTTAGCTTTTCAGACAACTTGTTATATATGTGGACTAACATGGTCAGTCATTTTCAGTATAGTATTAAAAATGTGACAGATTGTTGTTAGAAAGGCTTTATTCACTCAGAATTCACACAGGGTCTCCAAGAGCCTCAGCTTTTCAGTCACAATCACAGTTTAGCACTAACATTAGGTAAATAGCTCTCTTCTGTGTCACTTAATTCCTTTTATTTGCCAAGCAGATCGTTAATTTGATTGGAGCAGTAGCAGTGTATATTCCCTTGCTACCACCCAGGGCTAACAACTTTTCACTTAAACGGGTAGAAAGGATGAGACTTCACCCTGAGGAACAAAATGCACCATTGACAACTATGTAAATAAACATGCTTTGCTCCTTTGGGCCACACTGTGGAAGTGGTTTAACTGCTGCATGTGTGAGAAGTGCATGCTCTTACTGTTCTAAGGTACAGGCCTTCCAGTCACGATTGAGTGACCTGAGAGCATTCATATCCTCCTCATCCAGGACGAAGTCAAAGATCTGCATTCATGCCATACATTACTCTGGACCAAAATGCAGGAGCTCACCAATACGTTTATTATGAACGTACCATGTAGTTAGCAGGGTGCTGTGGAAATAGTCTTACTGTACACAGTTATCTTTAGCCACATTACAGTACTCCGGGCTTTTTAATTTTCTGTGTTAATATAAAAGGGAAAATGAGTTACCTTGGTGTTTTCCAAAATGTGATTGGGTTTAACACTTTTGGGAATCACTGCAATATTCTGTTCAATATGATACCTCAGTAAAACCTGGAAACAAAACCCAAGGTTCAAGATATTTAGTCACTATTATGTGTACACTGGAATCCATATAGACATTAATACACCCAAACACATATCTTCTGTCTTTATGTTAGAGGCGATATGACCTGAACACTGGAATATGGAAATATGGAAATATGAAATATGGAAGGAAAAAAAAAGCATTTTATGTCTTCTTTCTGCCTTGACTGCTTGAGCTATATAGTATTCTTGACACTAACCTACTTAAGCCAGCATGAGGATATGTTTATGGTAGAGACTACAGAGCACCTCTGTAAGTCATTCTAGACAACGGCTGAATACCGTAAATGTATGACCTGGGCGGGAGTTCGCCTGTGTTTTACAGCAATCTCCCCAACCACAGGATCTGCCAGGAGCTTTTCAGGATCTTTGTCTCCTTTATGACTGCACGAAGGGGATTAGATAAGAGTTTGATTACTACAGAACCAGATCAGTGTGCAACGGTCATTATGCGTAAAGGTTATTAAGAAGATTCCAGCTTTACTGTTTGATAAGGTGGAGTGTGACATCGTGCAGCATCTTTCATCTTAGCCTTTATGATCAAATATCAATTCATATCAAATAATCAAGCCAATTGTTGTTAAATAATGAACTCACAGGTCTTGAGGTCTTCCTGGTGAGCCAAAGGGACTGTATGCTGTGAGGGAAATGTTCTTCGACTTACAGTATTTAATCAGGTCAGACTGCACGAGGTAAGGATGAAGTTCTACCTACAGATGAAACAATTCTACTGAAAGTTGAATTGGGCTGGTGTGGATAGTCATTGGTTATATATTGCATGGAAAAAAGATTTGCATATCATGCATGGACAATTTAAGAACAGCATCTTTTGCTAAAAAAAGAATTGTCTTAAAACACACAGTTGGTAGAGGTATAACACTCAGCTACTCTGACCAGCAATAAGTCTAGATTCTGTTTTAAATTTACATGTCATTTATAAAATGCATGACACCTATTGTTATTTGACATGTTCATACCAGTAGTTTTCATAAAAGGAAATTTGGACCCGTATGTGAGCCACAATAGTTTATTGTTCTCTAAAATGTTTTAGTACCTGATTTACGGCTGGCGGAACTTTAGCCACAGACAACAGCCTCTCAAGCTGTTGGACTGAGAAGTTGGACACACCAATACTCTTCACTTTTCCAGAGGCCTTCAGAGCCTCCATCCCCTGAAGTAAACATGCAGTCATTCTTAATGATTTATAAGCAGTTTGAGTTTTACTGTTTACAGGTACATCTTCTTACCTTCCACACATCCACGTAGTCAATGTCAGACATGACAATCTCTCCATCCTTCATTGGAAAAAGCTCATTACCAACTTTCTATGGGTGGAAAAAGAGCAAGCTAACCATTAACAACTTTATTCTAGTGTTTGAAGTAAACATGGTCACAAGCCATGGATTAACCTCTGGATAACAAATTATTTGTTACATATACATACACAGAAAGTTGAAGCGTTGATGCTCAACAATTAAACAAAGACTTTGTGACTACTGTTTATCTTGGGGTCAACCAATCACGAAGATTGATTTGTATTTGCAAACTTTATAATTAGAATGTTGCTGTGGTATTACTACAGATTGTTGGTAGAGTTCTTTAACACAAATTTAAATATTTGACCATTTTGAACTGAAATAAAATGTTGACATTTGGTATTCTTCCATCTATTGCTCCCATTCAGCTTGACGCAAAACATAAGGTTCTACCTAATAATGCTTTGCACTTAGTGATTTGCACTTGACCTCAGGTGATTGCATGCAGTGCTACTGTGTAACCTGGAGTCCCACAGGGAAGTGCACTAGGTACAGGTCCAGGTAGTCCAGCTGTAGATCACTGAGAGATTTATTCAGGCACAGAGGGATGTCCTCAGGGGCATGATGAGTGCACCACAGCTTCATGAAACAAAGTGGAGATTCTTCGTTAGTCTGCCTGCTTAGATGCTCCAGCTTTTACCAGGGGTCTCAAGGAGATATCAGGGATAATCAGACATTAATAACCCCGTGACTCACTCAGGATGCCAAAGGAGCAAGCAGTGTCTTGGTCGACTAGGTCAAAGGTGGTGCAGAGAGATATTTTTTCTAAGGTTTTTCTAATGTTAGGTGTGCTTTATCAACTCGGGCCTCCTTGGACTATAATAGGCATAGTATAGCCACCACAGCAGACCATTGGGAGGCTACCTCACCTTACTCACGATGAACATGTCCTGCCGGCGAATAATGCCCTGCTGCATCTTGGAGTGTAGGGCCCTACCCAGTTCCAGCTCGTTCTGATAGCTGTAGGCTGTGTCCAGGAGACGGTAGCCAGCCGCTATGGCTGTCTCAGCTGCTCCTTGACACAGATCGGAACTTGTGTTCTGATCATCATGCAATAAAACAGTGAGAGCCTCAGTTTCACTCTACATAGTAAGATATGGAGAGGAGCAAACTTCTATTACAGACTCGTACTTATATACTTCAAAGGTTACTTTGAGAATATACTCACTTACATAGCTACTCTACATACATTACTTATATTTTGAGTGACTAAAGCTCAACTGAATTTTTTCTTGGTACATGATGTGCATATTCAAAAACCTGTTTCTTTATCTATTAATTGGATTACTTGTCTTCAACATCAAACAAAACAACAGTTGTCATCTGTTGTTGCACAGACCAGAGGGAGTCCAGCAAGTGAATCCTTCAGGTTAGTCTATAATCCACTATTATATTTGACCAAAATGTTGTCTATATTCATGTCTGCATTCTTTCTCAAGTCACTTAGGGATAAGGGATAGTCTTACAGACTTATAAAAATAAGGAATATTACTTGATATGTACTTTTTTTCTGTTTACTTTTTCTACCATGACTTTCCCACAATTTTAGATTTTACTTTTCTAACTAAGGATGATCATTCACTTGCTTGTCACCAGGTGGGTAAAGTCCTTCAAGGTGGATTTTAAATGCCTTAGAGTTAGAGAGGTTTGCAAACTCATAAACTGCCCAGTTTGATGGATAACCGTGTATTGGCAAAACCATCGGCACACTCTGTTCTAAGAACAGAACCATCCACCAAGTTGAAAAACTAAATGAACTACATTACAGCAAGAATAGCAGAGATACATGATGGTTTGACATTAAATGTAAATGCAGAGTCTCGTAGAAAGAGGTTAGAAAAATGCAGTGTTACCTTTCCCCTCCATGTCCCCAGCCCCAGAAGAGGCATAAAGCTGCCATCATTTAGCTCTATTTTCCTGGGCTGTTCGCTGCGATAATCCATGTGGGAACGATTTTTGTAACTTCGAACAAATGCCAAATCAGTAGGCTGGCTTGTCCTTCCTATGTTTCCTCCAATATGTTTCTTTCTGTCTTTCACTTTCTTGCTCTTCTCTGCTTCACTGCACCTCCCTGCTGCCTAATCTTTCTTTATCTTTACAGTTAATCATTGAACCTTATTGTGTGCGTGAGCGTGTGTGTGCGCACCTATGTGCACTTGCATATGCATGTGTATTCCTGTGGGTACACGCATTCGTGTATGTGCAAGAGCCTGTGTGTTGTTTACCACTATTGTGGTATCGTCTGTTGATAAAACAGAGGAAAGTGACCTTAACATCAAAGCTCGTGTGACAAACACCCCCATTTCCTCAAAACAATAGTAAAATCAGGAAGTTAAGTTTTCTCTCTCTTTTTCTCTCACTCTCTCCAAAAACATATTTCAGCACAATTGTATGATTATTGCCAAAGACAAAATCTTAATCTTCTTAATCAAAACCCTTCCCATGTTTAAAACCCTCAGGTCTATTCTTTCTTTGCACAATTCCTAAATTAGTCAGCAGAGGGCACCAGAGTTCTTTGAAGTCACATGTTTTCTCTAATTTCAAAAACCAATGCCATATTTTGTCTTGTATGATACCATAACAAGAGACTTTATTGCAAAAATGTTTTGCCTAGAAAAGACACCGGCCATATTCTGGTTTAGTGATTTACAGCAGCTAGATCAAAATGTTTTAGACTAGACCTCTAGCAGCACAGCATGGCAATGCTGATCTAGTATACCTGTAACAACTACAAGACCATTGCATTTTCAGAAATCCAGGTTTTTCCTTTTACTGACTTGACAGAACTTCCAGACAGGTGCACACACAAATCACAAACTTATTAACTTCACTGAAAAGGTTACTGGCCACAAAGCCAAGTGCATCTGACTGCAGGGCATAGGGAATATGGGTAGAAGCCTTACATAATGATTTGTCAGCAAGTAGGTATATAGATGTTTTCAAGGCTGGGTGTCAGGTTAGCCTGAACATGTCAGAACCTAGTTAGTGATTCAAGGGATACATTTTTAATTAAGGAGAAATCTCAGTTGAAGATTTCTAACCCTTCCTGTTCATTGGCATATCCCTGATCATTTTTGATTGCCTTTACGTGTGTAGAATATACATGTGTACACTTACTGTCCTCAAGGATCCCAGGAGATTGGAACTTCCTAAATATTTACATTCTTGAGTAATTTAGGAGTAGTATTTGGGTTTTTTGCAAGAATATACAAATCCCAGATGTAATTATATATAATAAACCCATAATTAAAATAGATAAACATAATTACTATTAATATAAAGTTTCCAGCCAACCAAATATATGTATCATTGGTAATTGTGCATAATATCTGATATAGTAGCATAAAATATAACATAATAGTATCTAGTTATTCTGTGCTCAGATCTGCTTGTGTTCTCTCACAGTAGCACTTAAAATGACAGCAAAGACTTGATCCATTACTAAGGATTTCTCTTACAAAAACTTTATTTAAATAGTTGGTATATAATTATATAATTCCAGTATGTAGGTTATTTTATATATATATATATATATATATATATATATATATATATATATATATATATATATATATATATATAATTAATTCATACACACGCATGCACACTGGAATTGAACTGACTACAAAAGGCTGTTGTTATATGACTGAGCATGCAAAGAAAGTTATTACACTAATAATAATTTCAGTAAGTAATGTTCATAGAATCAGGTATAGGCACTCTGCATTGTAGAGGATATAGATAACACTATATCAAAACTAAAATCCAACAGGCGTGTTTGTAGCTTCCAGTGAGCTAACACAGTGACCGACTTTGAGTGCCATGTGTCCTCTCAGAATGGATTTGAAGCAACATAATGCTATATACAAGATAAATCAGCATAGTTTACAATGATTATAACAAGTTTTACACTAGATACTTTAACTGACCCATGCAAATATAAATATTGCCAAAAACATTCCTTAAAAGAAGGGATAACAATTCAAACCATCCTTAGGTTCTTCTCCCCTTTCTACATAAAACTTTGGTTTCTGTAAACACCCATGTTAACACCTAAATCTGTCCTCTTTCATTTTGCTTTTTTGTGGGGGTTGTTTGTTTGTTTATGTGTTTGTTCACTGGTCCAGGTCATTGCTGCCTTGGCTCAGATGTCTGTAGTGGTGCACACAGAACTCCTTGATTCGGCCACACGCCTCCAAAAGCATTTCCTCTGGAACAGTCACCACTATCCGGAAGAAGTTTGGGTATTCAAATGCCTGATGATGTAAGAGATATACATCATGTATATGAACAGACATCAAACTGATGGTAGTTTAGATAAATGTAGAACAGACTATGAAACGAGGTACCGTGGCAGGTAAGCAGAACACAGACTCCTCTGTGACCAGCCGCTCGGTAAATTCCACATCATTTTGGAATTCTGGAAAGTGTTCCATTTCAATTCCAACCTAAAGTTGGGCACAGATGCATACCATTAAGCTGCAAAGCACAAGTCGCTGTAAAACTGACAAGCTAACAATATGTAGAAATGAAATATAACTGATGACCAAGGTCAGTTTCACAGCCTTCTATAAATGGCTTAATTTTTATTCCCCAATTGTTAAGAAATTTATATTACCATTTACTGGAACACAAAGAATACAAAGCTTACCATGAGGTACATTGCTCCAGATGGCATCACTGGTGTCAGTCCAGGAATGGTTGACAACTCATAGAAACAAATCTCTGAGTTGGACTAGAGGAGGGGACAGTTGGACTATTAGAAAGCCATGTTCACACCTCAACACATCACCCATCTTCCAGTGAGACACATTGATTTTCATACCTTTAGAAAGCTGATGGTATTTTGGTAGAACTCTGCTGGGGTACTGTTTAATATGCTTTCTAGGGCCCCCTGGACAACAGTGCAGGCACCCAAAATGCGTTGGCTGAGCCTCACAAGAGCTTCTCGGATCTTAGGAGACAATCAGGTGGAAATATGGAAGGTGAAATTAGAATGCCATGTCTTTACTGTGACCAAATAAGGAAGTGGTGTGGATTAGCGTACCTCTGGTCCAAAGACATTATTACGATCATGGATGAGGATCCAGCCCATCCTCCAACCAGGCACAAGCCAGCGCTTAGCGAGCCCTCCACAGGACAGTATTGGCACATCTCTGGTCAGAGGGGCCAGAGAATGGAACTCACAATCAGGAAAGACCTGAGTGATTATAAAAACACATCATAGACATGTTCACTACAATATTTTGCAATACACATATCAGCATGCTTCTTGTCATAAGAAATGGACATCATATTACACAATATTAATAGAGAATATAACACTTTGTAATAAAAAAGCAATATGTAGCTAAATTTAAAATAAAAGAAACAATGTAACAACCTTTAGTTAGAGGAGAACACTTTTTTATTCAGAAAAAAATTATAGTCAAGATTTTAAAGGTTAATATTTTGTGGTCCCTTATCTACACTCATGGGTTTGCCATAGATGCAATAAGTGAGATATAATAAATAACAGAAGAGGAAAAGGGACACAGACAGAATGAGGAAAGGTAGCGAGAGAGAGAAGGCAACACATGGTTCATTCTTTTCATTCAGGCTTAATATAGTTTAAATAGTCCTGTTGATCTGTTAAGCAGAGAGAGAGGACCCTCAGCAGTACTGCATTATCACAGCATAACACTGGCAGTCATGGCACAGCATTCTGCAGCTTCGAGGCTGTGTACATGTGCACATGCGTCTGTGTTTCTGTGTCGTATATATTTGAGGTATGTATATGAGAAAGAGATATGTGCCTGCAGCTGTCTGCCTGGCTCTCATTAAAGCTGGACTTGATGTTGGGCGTGAGGATCGGCCCCACATCTCATTGGCTGAGACACCACAATTGCAGTTTTGGCAAGCTTCCTCCTCACATATGTGCTAATCACAAACATACGCAATGAAAACTGCACTGCCATTGTGGGAGGAAACTATAGGTTTCACAACAACAACAAATGGCCCCTGCTCTCCATGTTAAGCAGACCTGGATCAGAAATGTAAAAATATGGTAATAATTGTGCCTTCCTTTATTCTGAGCCTTCAAGAGCTCGAAAGCTGAACATGGCCACATAATTGAAGCTTATACATTTTACTGAGACTCACTGTAGTTAATACATTTGATTCAAGGTTAATAGGTGATGTTACTCAATATACTCCATCCCACCAGGATTTGATACAGGACTTGATGCCATAAATGTATATTTTAGGAACTCTCCTGTGCTTCTTTACTGAGGCACCAATAAGCTTTTCTCCAGTTTCCTGTGCTTTTTTTCATTCATTATTTTCCTGAAACCAAGACGTTAAGAGTGTCACAGGGAACGACCACATTCCTCTGACTCCTGGAGATACAGAGATGTTTATGCAGCCAGTGTTTCTACACTGTGGTGGGCAGAGCTAATGGCTGTCCACTATAGACCTGAGCACCTGGCCCTCTTCTAGCTCCCTTTCTCTGTCACTAAGAATAGGCCATGCTGGTATTATATGGTACTTGTGATGGCAGCACCTTGCAGCTCAGCCCTGAAGTTCCCACCTTACAAGTCAACTGATAGCCTACTGACTATGTATAAATGACAACAGTTACAAAGCAAACTAACACAAAGACTTAAAAATCCTATTGTAGTCAGTGTTTATGTGGATATCTCACCATGTCTCCATAAATCTCATCTGCAAGGATTGGGATGCAGTGTCTTGAGGCAACTAGACCACAGAGGAAATAAATGTGTTAGTATTATAGGACACATACTGTATATACATACTGTACATACAAATAAATACATCAATAGAGATGAGTACAAATACAAAGTGAGTTGCATAATCATATTGATTGAGTTGTAACAAAATGAACTGAACTGAATTGAACAGAATTGCATTGCACACACCGGAGAGAATATTACACAGGTGTGTTTTGGTAAATACAGAGCCGCAGGGGTTTGAAGGGTTGTTCATTATCAGGCAAGTTGTCTTGTCATCAATCAGACTCTCCAACTGCTGCAGATCAGTCTCCCAGGACTTCTCTGGCTAAAGGCACACAGAGGTACACAGAGTCATTCTAAAATGTATTTGATGTTTGAGATCATGTATAACACACCACACCTGATGTTAACCTGAATGTTCACTGTTAGATCACATTTTTACCATTCAGCACATTGTAGACATCTCTATTTACTTATAGAACACATTGTGTTTTAGCAAACTGCTATGATGTAACAGCGCTTTTCACACTACCTATTTATCCATGTCTTATAATTGACGTCAGTGCATACCCTATATGTGAAATATCACTGTTAACTGTGGTAAACTTTTGGAGATTGTGGTTTACCTCACAGAAAAACAACTGTCTAAAAAGCAAACTGGAGCTTACACGTAAGGTTAGTAAAAGAAAATAGCAGCACTCTTCTATAGGAACATCTGTTATCTTAAAACAGTACATTAAAAGGTATTGTTCCATTTCTATTTCATTGATTTAAAGAAAAATCTCAAATTAACCAAGTTGTATCTTATAATGAGGTATGTTGGCATAGCAACTCCATCACTTCCTGTTAGTACAAAGTGAAGTAGTATATATTTTATGTACTAAGCTGCCAAATCCTTACTATTTAGATTTGTGTGTGTGTGTACAATTGGGATACACCCATTACGTTCAGTATGGCTTTGTAGACTGGAATGTTCTTAATGACAATGACTCATAAACCTCAGAGTTTTCACATTGACATGCACACACTGGCCTTTATGAACCCTGCCTAACATGACCCCTCCAGCATTCATTTCCTAGAATTAAAGGCATAAAGTATTAGTGCAGAAAGACAAGCTCCCTGACTGAATATTGCTAAACATTTTTACTTCTTCCCCAATGTACACCATGGTCCTTTTCATCACTTTGCTTCTTCTGTCCAACCCTCTGCAAAATTCATCTGCAGTTAAACACTCCAGGATTTTGTCATTTGGAGTTACTCACCAGGAGGTTGTACAGCTTGACATGGATGCCCATAGACACTGCCATGGTTTTGTAGAGGGAGAATCCAGGGCAAGGAACCAGGATGTTGTCTCCTGGGTTACATAATGCACTAATGGCCAGCTCTATAGCCTGGCTACAGCCACTGGTCAAGACCACATCCTGTAGTTGATACAAGACAGAATTAGGAACAGTTTTGTATTTGTTGACACTTTGATAAATATACATCCAAATAATAGCCAATTAGACTGGCACAGGGAGTTCACCTTAGCCTCCAGAGGAGCACCTGGTTGGCTGTAGAAGTTTGCCACAGCCTCTCTGCTTTTCTGGTAACCTGATCAATGTTTAGACGGGAGATATTACCAATAGCATTTTGCCATGTTAGCAGCCTACTATAATATTTGGGTTTCTGAACTGCTTGGCTATTTATATAATGAATCCATCCTGTGGCTGATCAAGTTGTATTGTCTCACCTACTGAGGGGGCATATCCATTATATTTATGGGAATCTATAGCATCCTTCATTGCTTGTAGAACACTTTCACTTGTAGGCAAGTTTCCAAATACAGTAGGATCACCTGGTGGCCAAAAAATACGGGAGAAACACATATAAGAAATGACAGACGAGTAATTAACCTTATTTTATCACTTTCTATTCAGTGGGAGTGTATTACGCGGTTATACCAATGGATAGGGCGATCATGGATTTGTGAGGGTTTGGAGTTAGTTTCATGCCATCGACAATAGCACGGATGGGATTAAGCGTGTTCTTCGACATTTCGGAGGGTCTGACGTTCCATCGCTGCCTGCGAGACTTTAGCTTTGTAGGGCTGACAGAAGGCTGTGCGCTGATGAGATGGACAGCGTTCAGATTTACACCGTTCTCACTGACTGCGTGCGCGTTGGCGGAATCTTCATAAAAGTCATTGCTCAGAACCCCGTTGCCAGTCATCTTAACGACTTTTCTTTTGGTAAAAGCGAATAAAAATACAAATTAATGATTAAACAAACATTACACACAACATAAAATAAACACATAAAGCACCGAATAAATAACTGGTACTATTAAAATATTTACAATAATCCCAAAGATTTTCTAATAATTTTGTTTTCATCAAATTATTCTGCACTTCTGTGGATCGTTATGACACAAACAAATGGCAAAATAGAAAGCTAAAAAAATTGAAAAAGGACCGTTTTCTATGTACAAAAGATGAACAGATTTGACGCATGCTGAGTCCAGCCACGCCAGTCAAATCATAGAGAGGTCATAGGGGCTTCAAAATCTACTGTACAGGCGTAACTTGAAGAATATCTTATATTAACTTCCGTAAAACTATAATAATAATAATAATAATAATAATAATAATAATAATAATAATAATGAAACTCAAATATAATCATTCAATAGTACGATAAAATGAGAACTAATTGAAAGGAATGAAGTGTAAAAATATCAATCATTTCAAAAGAACATTAAAATATACAGTACTAAATGCTAATGTCAAAAACGAACGAGCCTACCTATTGCATCAGAAAACACTATTTTGTCTAAAAGTTAATCTAAAAATATTAAATTGTTCTATATTTTTATCATTGATAAATGTATCAAAAGTGACTGTGAATAACCAGAATAGATAAATACCTCTACAAGTGGCTGAAAAGAATTTCACCTTGCAAAGGCACGGATTTGTATATACAAAATTTGCACTAAAATGTGTGCCTAAGCCGGCTTTATAGTGAGACCCCAAAATGGGTGTCGATCTCTGCACTTTTTTCCATTGGTGGAGCCTGAGGGCTGCCCCAACCCAGTTACATCACGTTCAAAAATCACGTCTTCAAACAGCACCTGGGCAAGTAACGCTTTTCAGCCTTCTGATTTTGTGCGTAAAAGCCCACAACCCCCCTCGCTAATATGGTGGAGACTGACTTCTCTTGTTGAAACGAGTGAGATTAAAACAAGTATCTTGTGGGGCAGCAGCTCTTCCATCAATCTCAATACACCATTTCTTACATGGCATATTAATAAATCCCCACACTTTATTTTTATAATTCCCATTGTCCAAGTTGAACAGACTATTTCAAGCAGTAAGCAATAATTGATCATTCAATAGTAATGTTTGCTATTTTACACTTTTTAGTATGTCCGATGAGCATTCATTAAACTGAGTCTAAACAAACAATCTGATGCCAAATCTTTTATTTCTGGATTAAGTGAACAAAATAGAGATGATCCAAGGCAGATGTGTAGATATTATGCTGATCTGTGCAGTGAAGAGTGAATGTCTTGAGCACCACTTCACACAATGTCAGTGATAACTGTCAGAGAACAAGAGACAGAGACAAAAGGTTAACTGTGGGGCTCATCCAGCACTACAAATACAAAACATCTGCCCTGCATGAGCAACACTTACGTCAGCTGATGTTATGTTCTACGGAATTACGGATGCTATACCCATGTAAACAGTGCAGTTCTTGTATCTTACACAGATAAAACCTTGGGTTAGGTGCTTGTATGAAGGCCAACTTAAAACACTCAACCTGGCAAACACATTTAAAAAACACAGGACAAAATAGTGAAAGTACCAAATAAAATACAAATAAAGCATTTTATTATTTCTATCACAGAATGAAAGTGTTTCAATTGTGATTGCTAAAATCAGAATTTTCTGCAATTAAGGGGAATAGTGGTTGAAAGTGGAATTGAAGTTGAAGATAAAAAATAAATAAAAGCAGTGAATGGTGAGAGAACTCAATTTATTAAAGTTACTGAGTGTTTAAAGGCTGTTTCCAATCTGGGATATGTGCTATTTATTATAACCATTGTTTAAAAATAATACTCATCAAATAATTACTCATCAAATTTTCATTAAAAGAAACAGCTATATTAGGGAGTAAATATATATGAATGATGCAGCACCTAACGAGAATTGCATCATGCCCTTCATCAGAATACATTAGAATAAAAGTTTGCTCTAAAAGCAGATAAGTGAACATCAAAATAACACTGCTTTAGAGATCCAACACACCCAAATAACCTTTACCATTCTGTCCTACACACTCCCATTCAAACACACTAACCCTTTCCTTGTTTATTCTGGCTTGATTAAAGGTTGACAAAATAACATCCACAAGTCAACATCACACATCAAATGACCAAATCTGAAATTGGTTAAGATGTGAAACTGTAACATTCAATATAAACTTTTACTATGTTTCATTGGGTCACATAATTTCTCTTCCTGCCATGAAGATATTCACATAATGCACGCCACTAATAGAACAATGACAACATGACACATGGATTATGTGGTGACTTTCTGTCACCTAAAGACAAATGTACACATCACTAAACTGGCAGCAAATAGGCTCCAGCATAGGATGCGTGCAGTTTGCTCACAATGTTGACACGGTGCTACCAGAGTACATACATGCTGAACCATGACTTAGCAAAAAAGGTAGAACCATGTCAGTAAGAAGTCAATACAAATGAGCCAGGTACAACAGGGTTTCAGCCCTTTCCTCCGAAGAGTTAACCAGATAAAATTTCAGTAAAGTATCCTAAAATCTGCACTGCCTTGTCAGCTTGCCTTCATATTATCTTGTTAAAATTGTAATGTTTGAACATGACATACAACTTAATGTGCAATGTAATCTAAACTATAACTTAAGTCTACTGTCTGTGGAATAGTACGGAAAGCTGGTAGAACCACAAACTTGTGGTTAATATTTAACCTGATCTCAGCTTGTTACATAACTGCACGTGTCATGCACCAAGGTCTCTTTCTGGCAGTCAACCTATGCCTTGAGTCTCTTGGATGGAACATAATCCGGATCATCTGAGTCATGCGTGTCCGATTCAGAGTAAGAGTCCGAATACAGTAAATTCATATCAAACGACACATTTTCCTCCCCTTCTTCCTCCTCTATGTCCAGCTCACGCAGGTTGGACACCTGGCCCATGGCTGTCCTTGCTAACAAGACTGAGGCGCACTCCTCTTGGCTTAGTCTACAGAGTCGCACGTGTGGCTGCAACCATCTGCACAACAGGAGGATGGCCTGTGTCTCAGAGGACAGCTTCAGCTCCCCAACCAAGACTCGGCTCGGCTCCGAGACAATGGCCATGTCCGAAGAATGAAGCACTGCACCTCGTGCCTGTTCTGCGCTGGCTGCTGCCAATGAACCTGAGAAAGAGGACGATGATGAGCAGGGCTCAGGACCTAAGGATGGTGGTGAACCGATGTGATGGAAGGAAAATGTCGAGGAGGAAGACTGAGGATAGACTGAGGACTGAGACGTTGCTGAAGGTGAGATGTGATGGGCTGTGATCTGCTTCGCTGGAATTACTGAAGGGCAGGCTGAAGATGAAGACTGTACAGAAGCTGGGATTTGTGGGCTTGAAATTGCTGAAGATGGAGAGACCTGACAGGGTGAAAACGACAATGCTGATGACACATTGGGCTGTGGGACTGGGGATGTTCTAGAAGTATTTTGCTGCACCGAGGAAGAACCCAGGTCTGGTAAGGATGCTTGTGAAAGGCTGGCCTGATTGGCTTCAGCCCCTGAGAGATTTGTGGTGGGGGAGTCTGGGTGTGAAGAAAAGGATATGTTTTTAGATGACGAGTCTGGGAATATAGATGCAGAGGCCTGTGTCAGCCTGTGTGGCGTGGACTGGAGAAGAGGTGTGGGAGGCGCCAGAGGAGTACATTCTGCCTGTGTAACAGGAGTGTACCTATCCTGAGCCTGAAGCTCCTCAGAACATTCCAGAAGGATGCTCTTCATTCTTTTGCCATGTCTGGAGCACAAGTGCTCTGCTGAGTCATCCTCAGCTTCCTGCTGTTGTGAAGCCTGTCCATTGGCCACCTCCTGAGGAGCCTCCTCTTCTGGCACACATGGATACATTGTTTGGTCTATTTCCGCCCTCAGACTTGGCTTCTGCCTCAACCTTATAACCGGTCCATCTAAATAGGTCTCTGAGCTTTTCTGCAGCAATGAGCATCTATCCAGCCATGTGCCCTGGAGGTTTGCCTTTGACAGAGTCTCATTTTCTGGCATTTCTTGAGATAGCCTAAAAGCTATGGAGAAAGGCTCAAGGCCTGGTCTCACAACTCTGGCACTACTGAAGTAGTCTGTCATGGCTGGAAGAAGGGGAAAATGATTAATTCATCGTGTCTTAAGATTCTCTAGTTTATTTGTCACATACTATAGTAAGACCTAATACCTTACCACATCTCAGTAGTCTCTTTAAAGATGTGTGTATTGATGCAGTGTTACAGGTAAGCAATTGCTGCAGTAATTCCTCTTTCTCCCCCAGTGCCCATGGCTGCTTTAGAACCTATGTGGGTATCATACACAAAAGAACATGTAAATAGATAATCTCTTACTATGTGCTCACAAATACATATGTTAACACATGCACCTACCTTCTCAATATAAGTGGGTTGTGGAAGGGCTTTGTCCAATTCTTGAAGATAATGAAATAATCTCTCCTCCAACTTTAGGGCATAGCACTCACCATACTGCTCTTCCATTAAATCCTTTAAAACATGATAACACACACAAAAAAAAAAAACCTTACAAATTTACTAATAAAAATCCATCTTTATTTTAGGACAAAGAAAAAAGACCTAAGAATACATTGCATTTAGAACAAGGAAGACATTTTCCACTTACTCTAATATAGACTTTGCGCATGTCTGGGTTGCTGGCCAGAGACTGAGCAAAATTCCTAAAGTCCTGGTGAGTCCTTTGCATCAGCTCCATATGTCTGTGACTCTAAGCAATGCAAAAAAAGAACTGATTTAATGTTTTCTATATAACAGACATTGAAGGTGTGTAGTATTTTTGCCTACCATCCTTGTTTTTCTCTGTAGATTTAGTGCCCCCTAGAGGAGCGAGTTTCAACCTTTACTTACACTTCTGTAATACTGCGGGAGGCTGTCAGGAAAGAATTTTATAATCTTGTCAATGATGCTAGCCACATCCTGGTCACCCCACAACATCCACATAATAACCTGAGACACACATGGTTGTGCAAAGTTCAGAAGTACACTGGATAAGCCTTAACATAATGCTATGAGCTGGTTCAACGTCTACAGTCACCTTGTCAGTAATGAGCAATGCCAATATTTATCATAAGAGTCAGTTCATATAGTGCAGATAGTAACTAAATAGTAACATATTTGTAATTGTTTTGGCTAGGTACACTTGTTTTGAAATCAAACAATGAATGAGGGTAATGTGCAGAGTGTCATTTGGATTAGAGTATATACGTCAACACTGGGTATGTCACTTAGGAATCTTATGGCCATGAAAAGCATATTTGCTTTAATAATTGCACACTTCAGACTGTCCCACTGCAATAAAAAAGTGCCTCCCTATGACATTTTAAGCAAACTGGTCACACTGACTAGTACAGATGCCTCTGTTCACTTTATATTTTATTATACTGGTTTTGGATTGTGAGCAATTCATTTTCTCTACACATTCCTCATTCCATCACACTTATACGGGTTAATCTTTGTCTTAGAATGTATTTTCAGGAAAACAAGATTTTATGTTCATGACGTTTAACACTCTGCACCTTGTGTAAATGTCATGTAGGTGCACTCTTCTCTTTATTGTAGTTTTTGACATATCTAAGCCTACTTGTAGAGTTATTGATCTGATCAAAAGTTTCTTCCTCACTGAAAATACTGAAAGTAGTGGGTTTTGGTCAACTCACTAGTCTGGTCTTCCATCATGTGCCACGATGTTTGCACATAAGCCCTTTCTTGCTTTTGACATCATTATTTTCAAATATAGTTCTGATTGTTTATTCTGTTTGTTTCAGTCTCATTCATTTTCTAGAATTCTTGTAGAATTACTCTGAACATGAATATACAAATTCACCCCATCAAAGCTGACTGAAAATGTATTTTAGCTTTAAAATCATGGTTTTAACTTAAAATCTAATATTCTAGAACACAAAGCCAAAGCAATATCTCTGTATCAGAGAATTCAGGTTCTGCACTGCACATATAGAGTAGACTGAATGTATATTAACCACCTCGTGCCTCCCTAACCTAATCAGAGTCCCAAAATGTCTTACCAAAGTCTTCAGGCCAAACATTATCTTCATGTGTTTAATTGAGGTCACTAGGTGAGGCAGTAAAATCTGAGTGACATCCAGGAACTCCATCAGTCTTTCAAAGTGTTTGATATCTCTGGTCTGTATGACCATCCAGGCTTCAGCTGACACCGCACGGATGCTGCATGGATCCTGAAGAGTCAGGAGGCCCAAGTCCCCCTCAAACCACAGAGGGGGGCCTAAAACTTTGACAAGTCACAACAATAAGGCTTAAGGACTGCAGGAGCATTAGTCTTCCTTAACCAAAAGTGTCTAAATCTTCAACATCACAAAGACATACCCCACACCAATTTCGTAAAATGAATACCGACGGAGTACAGTGTCTGTACTCAATGAATAGTGATAACTAATAGCAAATGAAGCAGTGTATATCATTAGCTGTTATTCATAGTAAAGTATCACATCATACAAATAAAGTAAATTAAACATGGATTGGTTTTGACAACAACAAAAAAAACCTTGTCACATATATTAGTGTGTCTTATAAGCTAATCATTTAGTTAGAATATAGCCAATAAAGTAGCGCAAGAATAATTTTGTTTTCAATAATGGAACCACTTTATAACATCTTAACAACACATGACATAACACAATAGGTGAAACGGAGCCTAACTGGTGTAATGCTGTATTTACATAGCTGTTAGGTTAGCTATCTAACTAGCTTAGCTAGCACAGCACCTTTGTGAGAAAGTAATATTAGTATGAAACTTTCGTGAGGCCATGAAGAAACAGTAAAGAAAAACAGGTCCACGGGTTAAAACGGCTAAAAAAGAAATAGAAAAGGAAATAAAACAGACATGATGTTACCTTCTAAAACGTCCACCATTCTTTTACTCCAAGCATATTCAATTATCCATAAGGGTAAAGCTGATATTGGGTTGGAGGTATTTTCGGACAACAAACTTTCTTCCATATCAAAGAAAAGCTCAAACTTGGCTTTTAAGGTTACTTCATACCTCATTTGTCGGATCCTAGCTTCGTGTCATCATTTGGTATGATGACACTCAAAGGAAATCTGGTGCAGTAGGGTAGTAAATGTAGGTTTGGGTCTACCATTCTTAAACGACATTTCGGGAAATATGTTCTGGCAAGTTTAACCAGTTGAGTCAAAAGAACGATACCCAAAATTAGCTACGAAAATTATACAGGGTTAGCTAAGATACCTAGGTTAGTTCATTTATCTTTCACCAAAACGATTTCTAATTTGTTCGAACTTATTCTGCGTGCCCTACTCGCTACTTGAGCTCAGAAACAGTATCTTTAAATGATATTTCAGAGCGAAACTGGTAGCTAGCTAACTAGCATTAACCAGCTTTAAATAGATTTAAATATGACTTTTTAGAAATGGCCACCAATGACGTAGCGAAAAGCCTTTTCACCGTAAAAGTATCTTAAATGGCATTTAGAAATTAAGTACTATTAAAGAAAAGTTTTAAGAACTGATACGAGTTGGTGAGTCAAATAAACTTTAATAAAATGTTATGAAATTATATAAGTTCAAGAATTCAAGTATGGTATTTCATGTTATCTATCTATCTATCTATCTATCTATCTATCTATCTATCTATCTATCTATCTATCTATCTATCTATCTATCTATCTATCTATCTATCTATCTATCTATGTCTTTCTGTCTGTCTGTCTGTCTGTCTGTCTCTCTGTCCTTACCTTTTTAATAATAAAAACAAAACAAAAGCAAAAGGACAAACAAAGACAGAAAACAGTAATCTATACCCCAGCTACATTACTCTCAGAAATAGCTGCCTCTTTAATAAATGTAACAATGGCGCAAATAGGAAGGGAAGCCACTACATTTTTACTGTATGACTATTGGATGAAGAAAACAAGATATTTTTATTTAAAGAGAGGGAAAATCATTAGAGATATCATCTTATGGTCTTTTACCCAATCCTATGGGAGGACTTTAATACTTTTCAAAAACTACATTTCACTCAAGCTTTCGTAATAATTATGATTACTTTTTAAATCTTAGCTACTGAGAAAACTTAATGTTTTAATGCACTTGAAGGGGGGCGGGACACGACTTTTATTTTGACTTTTATATTGCCTCGTCACTGTCGCCATACCTTTATATGGACATCATGCTATTGGGCTTATATACTTGTTTATCTTATTTCTAGTACACCACTATTTCTAGTTTTTTGATGTATCTAGCTTAACGGAATGGATGTAACGGTTACTCCCTTGCCCATTTAACGCTCTACAGATCTAGGTCTGAAGTTTGAATTCTAAAGTGAGTAGGCTATTTTTGTGTTATGCTATGTAACAATGAATTGCTTATACGATGGGCCAACAATACATCCAATACAGTAGAAATCATGTTGAGTCACATTGCCCTGTATATATTTTTAAATGACCTATTTACTTGTTAAGCTTTAGGATTTAATTTAATGATATATAATGTTTATAATGGTTTATAACTTTCAGTGCATATCACTCACTGGCCGTCTTTTCCACAACAGAAAGCAAAATATCAAGGACATTGATTGTCCAAAATGTCACCACGCATTGATGATGTGATGAAGCTGTGCTGTGAACTGTCTGCAAATCAACAAATAAAGACTACAGTGAAGCATTCTGGGAAGGGGGCATTAACGGCCGGAGGACTTGCTTTTGCAGGAGGATTAGTAGGGGGACCGTTGGGTATTGCTGTAGGTAAATATCCTTATTGGAAAATTGCAGAAATACAAAACATCTCACAGCTGTTTATGAATTCATATGTGTTCTATACCTCATTGAAAGGTGGGGCTGTTGGAGGACTTCTGGGATGCTGGATGACAAGTGGTCAGTTTAAACCACTGCCTCAGGTTATCATGGAAATGACAACAGAACAACAGCAACACCTCTATGAGGAGATCATGGTCATCTTGGGTTCAATAAATTGGACTGATGCAGTTCAAATAACTGCCATAGTAATGGGGGATGCATCACTACAGAAGCAGGTGACTGCTGCTTTACTGAACTATGTTCATAGAGAGCTTCAAGCTGAGGTACATTATGTGGATTGACATCAGAATTTAAAAAAAACGTATCGAGACTATTTTACAGAGATGTATAAGAATTGTTATTCAGAACTGTTTAAGGTCAAATAAGCCTAGGGAAAATGCTGCATTTCTAGTCTGGACCGATAAAGGAATGGATCACAGGAACAGAGAATTGATCTGTTTCTATTTAAAATGCTCTGTACTAGCCATTCTGAGAATATGAGGAATGCCTGTGGATTATAATACTGATTGTGAGGATAAATAAAATGAATTACTGGATATTTGAAAGATAAATGTATTTTGTTAGGTGTTTTTAAAGCCTCTAAACTGATCTCAACATGAGTTCACCTGTGACATTATGTGGATTAAACAGTTTTACTGTGAAATTAACCAAAGTGATATCAGTTGTTCACTATACACAAAGGGAAATGATATATATTCTGATTCACTGTTTTGTAATATTTGACTAGACAATGAGTAGCTTGTATTTGAAACTTCCCCTACTTCCAAACATTTCCTCCAGTTTTGTGGAAATTGGGGCTAAACACCTCTCTGAATCATTTTCTTGAGAAATCAGATTTATCGCATATATTATGCGATATATGGCCCAAAAATGTCACGTTTGATTGGTTAACAACAATCGGGAGGGGACACTGCTGGCTCCGACACATTTTGGAGCAGACTATGGTAGGGCTGGATCATATTTTGGCATAAAATGCACATTAAATAATTCACTATTTGGATTGTATATATAATTGTAACTATAAACATTATTGAGAATAATTATGTGACCTATAGCCAGCAAACGATAAACCTATAGAGAATTTCCGGTTCTGATAGCTGTTTGACTTTTGTTTCCGGGTTCTGTTTCAATACATGTAAACAGTCGTACTAATATTACGCAAAAGTCTGCAAAGAATGGGTGCGCAACTGATATTTAATAATGAGATTAATCCGTAAAAAAATAGCGATAGTTGTTGTGTTGGTTTATGTGTTCTTTTCACTGTATGCTGCATACAATGTGTTTTTTAATAAGAAGGTTATTTCTCGCGTACACCGAGTGGTGAAAAAGGGTTCTGCAACTTCAGGTACGATAGCCAATATTAGCTAGCAAGCGTTCTGGCTAGTTAACTGCTAGCTAGTTGGCTAGCTAGCATGTTTAACGTCGACCTGTGATCTGTGGCTTATATGATTTGTTAAAAAAGCTTGGCTACTAAGTCGAAATCAAGCCAGTGAATGCAAGAATGTAGCTAGCGTCCTTTAACAAATGTTTCATATAGCGATAAAGATTGATACAGCAAAACTTTCTGGGTGCTTGATAACTCATTTTTTGTATTCCACACATTACATATTCATAAACTCAGTTGTAAGTTAGTTTGCCAACGATGTGTTCCAGAGGGAGGAGTCCACTGCATGCTAGATGAAAATGTGTAGAAAAGTAACGTGCCTGTCTAGTTAATTGCAGGTATGATTATTGTATTATTGACTTCCCAGGAATTTGTTCGCACGATGTTTTACGTTTGTTTAATATTTTGCATATTTCTAGACAGTGCCAACGTGGCAGAGGAGGAATGGAACCCATGGGAGGAGGATGAGCGAGTAGATTCTATCAATGTGCTGCAGAAACGAAGAGAGGCTTATAGATCATATCAAGAGCACATTGCTAAAAGTAGGCCCAAAAGATACAAAGTTCAGATCTGGGGCAAAGCAGCTATAGGTAAGTGCCTACCTATCTTACTGACCTTTCTATGGTAGAGGTTACTAGTACTGTGTGATTGTTCAACAGTTAATTCAATAGAGTAAATGTTTCTGAAGCAATCTGATTTAGACTACATAAAGTGACTGTTTCAGTCATTGACATGTTTTGATTTTAATCTGAAGATTAGCCCATGATGAATAACATTTCTGTTTCTGGGTCTATAAGAAATGTATTTAAGATGAAGTGAAAAAAGTTTTCTTCAATCCATAACAGATATGTGATCTCTATTTTCTTGCTTTTAGGACTTTACTTGTGGGAACACATTTTAGAGGGGCCTCTGAACCCTACTGTCAAAACAGGACATTGGAGAGAAGGAGAGATCCAGTCAGGGAAGATTAATTTCAGGTATCAGCTGTCAGCTATTTACTTAACAAGGTTGTTTCCAAATAGAATAACCATCTACCATCTATTAAGTTTGTGCTTCCATAACTCAACAGGAATTGGACTGAAGAACTCTAAGTTTGGTTCTTTCTTTATGAAGCATCTTTCCTCAGTTGAAATGTCAATGATTGATACCACATTTGTAAGCATCCTGATATTTAGAGCAATGTTTAAAAACATCCATCAACCTAAGATAATCTTTTCTTACAGTTTCTACACAGGGCCAGCTGTGGTGCAGGGTCATGTTCCCCTGGACACAGACAGTGTAGTTTTGGTGTTGAATGGACGTGAACAGCAGAAGATCTCCTACTCTCTCCAGTGGTTACAGCATGCACAGGCTCTAGTGCAGGCTCACACAATCTCTAGAGTGGCTGTAGTCTTGCTGGGCAGTGAGCAGTGCACAAATGACTGGATTAGTCCATATCTGAAGAGACAGGGGGGATTTGTGGATCTCCTTTTTCTTGTGTATGATAGCCCCTGGGTCAATGACAAGGATGTCTTCCAGTGGCCACTTGGTGTAGCCACGTAAGATCCTTTCATACATTTTTCAGTTATAAATTGTTTGGTCTTGCTAATTAATTCATACTGTTTTACTTCACTAATTCCTCAAATTACTTTAATACCAGACAAAATGAGGGATATTATTAGCATATTTTATAGTCAATTTATAATGACATTAGAGATTAGCTAAATGATGAAAAAAATCATACTATTAATTCCCTTCCTTTTTTGTAACAAATGATGATTAAACAGGCTTTTTTTCTTGGCTATCAGGTACAGGGACTTCCCAGTTGTAACACCTAACACACAGATGGTAAGCTCTGCAAGACCCTATGTTTGCAACTTCTTGGGTACGGTCTATAAGAACTCCTCTCGGGAAATTCTCATGGGCATCCTGAAGCAAAATGACATGGAAAAACAATGTCTCACAAATGCTAGAGAGAAGTATGCATATTTTTTTTCTTTCTTTCATGATCAAAATAGAAGGCTTATGAAGCATACCAGTCAAAATAGTACTATAATAATGTTTCCTAGCTCATTAAACATATACTTATTAGCTTTCTATGGCTTTATGCTAGGTGATCTGATTTTGATCTGTCTCTTGTGTTTAGGTGGCTTCCTCAAGAGACAGCAGAAACTTCCAGACAGTACCACACAGCTCTGGCTCAGAGTGACCTGACCTTGTGCCCGGTTGGAGTCAATAGCGAGTGCTACCGCATCTATGAGGCCTGTGCCTATGGCTCTGTACCCGTGGTGGAGGATGTCCTGACTCCAGGGTCCTGTGCAGATGGCCGCAGTTCCCCTCTCCGCCTGCTCAAAGATGCGGGGGCACCCTTCATCTTCCTCAAGGATTGGAACGAGCTGCCTGCTCTCTTGAAGAAGGAGCATGTAATGACCCAGGCAGAGAAAACTGAGAGGAGAATGAGGCTGCTAGAGTGGTACGCTGGGTTCCGTCAACAGATGAAGGACAAGTTCACGGAAGTCCTGGAGGAGGGCTTCTTTAAACTGAGCTAAGGAGAGAGAAATAATCTAGGACAAAAAAAGAGATCGGTCAACAGAAATACTTGATTTTGTGACTAGGTATGTTGGTCACTGATTTAAGTGTGTCATGCCAACTTGCTGCTTGTTCACAGAATTTTATTTATTTAGATGGTAAATACATATTTGTGTTGTTATGTAAGATGCTGCCTACTAATTGCTAATGTGCAATAATGCCTCTTTATGGTGTTTTTTTTTTCACTTTGTACACTGATCTATCAAGGTGCTGTGGAATTAAAGTAATTTTATGAAAAGTTCTTATTTGTATCTGGGTTATTTGAAATAAATGAATAAATAAACAATTATCATGTTTTTATATATATATATATATGTGTGTAAAGAAAAAAGTTAATTATAACACCAATGACAAAGTAAACGGAGCTCTGCACACATTTGTTCCAGTAGATGTCCGATTGTGCCCACATGCAAGGTCGTCACCAGGGGTCGTAACGAGTTAAAAGATACGATTCACGCGGGTGTATCAGTGCATGAGAATAGTAGAGATGAGTGACTTCAGAAAATTGAATTTGAATTTTTATATATCTTGGGATTTTCTTGGTCTATTCGCTTATACTGGAAATAATCTCTAACGATTAATTTAGTTAAGTGAAATTCTATACATTTGTAAGGTTACTTTTTCTTCGTAGAAATATATTTAAAGGCATTTTATTAAGCGGTTCCCTATCTATAACTGACATTATCCAAAGACTTGTAGGTAAAAGTTGTAAAGTAGCTAGCTAGTTTGCTGCTTTGGGTTTTCGGACGACTAATCGTGTAAGTTGTCGATCCGTTCAGCATTTCCGCTCCGGAGCCCTTCGATCCCTCCCATTCCCAACGAGTCGCTCCAACAGCTGCGCTGCGCTCAAATCTGGGAATGAACTAGAAGTCGAGGCAAAGCAGTGTGCTAGCTATTACGCCGATACCGCTAAAATGATATTTTAATCGTCTTTTTTCTAATAGGTTGCTGATGAGGATGTTCGAATGGTTTGTACTACCTAAACCAACTGTAAATTTTTGCCAGTAGCTAAGTTGGCTAACCATAGCTAGGTCACTTACGGGCGATTCGTATGTTGTTTCGTGGTTGGAAACAACATTTCTGGCACATAGAACCTCAAACGTTTTTCAGGGGTCTCATTGGACGCAGATCCCCTTCGATTTGAACCGCTTACGTTATTTCAGTTGGAGCTGCAGCACCGCAAGTGTATTTGCAGTTTTCTGCTCTCCCGATTTCAGTCAGAATACGTGAAAATCTACGGGATGCTTCGGCTGTAGGCGAACTTCGGACGGACTGAGCAGTTTACAAATAAACCAGTTAACTGCTGGACTACAAGTAAATCATCATCTATCCGGAGGACGAGCCGAAGATGTCGCATCCTCCATCGAAGTTTAAAAAGGATAAAGAGATTATCGCAGAGTATGAGAGTCAAGTGAAAGGTAAGCAACAAATGCAAGAGCGGAAACCTTTCACTCTCCGAGTTTAAACAGATCTGTCAGCGAGCAGCGTCTGAAGAATCCCTTGCTTCTTCTTCTTATTATACGTAGCCTATAGCGCTGTAGTTCTACAGCGCCAAACAATTAAAGTTGTTTTAGAGTGCTGTTTTTGTGTTCAGCCTGGTGTGCGTGGTGTCTTAAAAATTTGGAACACATTTTTTTAGCAAGGCAAACGCATAATTTCAGGCTCTCATTATCTCTTTAGAACATTTCTTTCCCGGTGTGTCGCGTGCGATCATGACCCACAGTCCAAGTCCCACATGCGCACACTTTCAAATCATCTTCCACGAGTGCTCTGGTCTTTGGCTGATATCGTAAAACCCGGCATTGCTGACGCATCAGAAAACTGGATTTTGCAAGTGGCTAGATTATTCAGATATAGCTGGAGAACATGGTTATCAAAAGTTTCCCCAGCATTCTGTCCTACTTCCTTGCAAACCGAGGTGCCTGTTTCTTTCTTTTCTCCCTCTGTGGCTAGCACAGGAAAGAGGCAGCTGCTACACTGTAGTAACCATGGGGATTTGGCCACAGGCCAGAGGCTGCGTTCTCTGTGGCTGTTTGCAGGATGAAATCCGTATTATTCATGTTTCTATAGAAGGAAAGAGAGAGACACGGAGGAAGAAAGGGGGAGATGTATAGTCATGACTTGTTGTTTGCTCAGCAGTCATGTACCAGATATGTGCTGCCCCCTTTTCCGGTGATGACTAAGGCCTTTAATAGTAGCGTCATGCATTCAGAAATTCATTATCCATACACTGCCAGCGAAATAAAAGCATGACACTTTGTAGATGGACATAACATTCTACATAGCTGCAGTACATAACTACTGTGTAAAAAATAAAAGGGTTGTAACAACATGTGCTTTCTAAGTGTAGATGAAGCCTGATTATTATCCAAGTATCCAATTAAGATACTGATTTTGTCCAAATGAGGCTGTATTGATTAGTTATTTGTTAACACCTCTTTTTTGGACAACGTTAAACTGCTCTGTTAACAGCATTGTAAATAATCTCTAACATCTTCACTGTAGCTTTTGTTCAGTTTATTTACTTTGTGTCCCATAATCATCTATTTCTCGACATGTACTGGGAAAGGGACTGATACTGAGTGTGTCTGTAACACTGTGGCAATACACAAGTATTATACAGCTATACAGCACAGTAAGGGCAGCCAAGGGGATGAATGGAATCTGGCTTTATCAGCTTATGTACAACCAAGATTGGCCTGAGAGCTGTGAGGGGGGGTTGGACTTCAGTTGCTATGCGCACACTCTCACTGGTCTCCTTGCTCTGGTCATGGCCTAGTTATGGCCTTAGTTCAAGAAGCTTGACACGTCTCTTTATGCGTGTTTTTGATTTTGCATGGTGGAGCTATCCTCTGAGATGAACATCCTAGCCTTATCAGTGCACAATATGATAAAGGGACAGGTGGTCATGTGTTTCCAGATGCTTCAGAAAGGTCATTGCATGCCTGCTGCTCATATTGTCCTGGAATACTATTATTTCCCACTGTCTCATCATGATGAATTTAAAATGGAGACATATAATTTTAGAATCTGTCCCTAAGGTCTCTGTCCAGTAAAAGGTGGGACTTGTGCAGACATTGACTGTATGGTAAGAAACAACTCAGTACTCTTGCCGGACATGGCAGTGTTATGTTTGACTTGCTCGCAAGGGGTACAATTCCGTCCCAGGACGGCACACGGCATAGTGGCCACATATGAGCCTGGGCTCCTGGAGTGTCCCAGCCCAGTGCACTGAGCTGCAGAAGGATCCAGGCACCCCACCTCTCCAGCACAGCGCCTTGCCGTCCCAATCACCCGCGTTCTGCACAGCATCCACCGCAACCGGTCACTCTAGAGAAAAGTAAAGGGAAAAAAAGGCTATTTTGAGTGCTTGCTTACCACTTCAAATTGATTGTGTGTGAATAAATGAATGAGTGAATACATATGAATGCATATGCAATTAGCTAGTCTAATTCTGCATCCTTGTGCAAAATAAAAGTGTAGTTTGTAGTCATGCTGTTCCTTTTAACATAAAGTTCAGAGAGGGTAGTGTTAGGGTGAAGAAGAGTAGACTGAAGCACAGCATGCCTCATGCCTAAAACAAGTGAGAGAGAATTACTCCATATTGGCTATGAACAAAATGTCCCTGCAGCTCTATGGGATGGTAAGTTCTGATTCATCAAAGCCTTATACATTATTTTTCTAAACAATGATAAAATCAAAATTTGCATGATTAAATCTTTTTGCCCATTGGAAAAGCTGTTCTAATGAGTTATTCCGTTCACGCTGAGAGCTACTTGCATCATCACCCAGGAAGGTTTCACCTTTCGTTGAGCGTGGTCGCTTTCCACTGCAGCATGTGCATAAGTGGGGGAAGCGTGTGGTGCGGTAGGCTGCCTGGGCCCGCCTGTGTTTTGTCTTGGCCGGGCGCCGGCTTGGATTTCACCATGGTGGCATTCCATTTGTGACCGGGGGTCATGGTTTGCTGGCTTGCCCCTACCAGCCTGTCTGCTGACAGGGGAGGAGCCCCCAGCTGTGACGGGACCGGCCCAACCCCGAAGTGTACTTGATGCTTGCTTCTGCAGGTTGCTGGAAAGCTTCACCCACAGGCAGGTTCGAACCCTGGTTTTATTTTGCTGACTTCCAGGAATTGCAGATGTTTTTGCACTTAATGCAATAATTGGAGATAGAGGAGTCTTATGTTCAGAATAACCTGATATGTGTGGGAGCTTTCCCTGCCAGGATGGTAGCAAACTGAACTTTCAGGGCATGTCACCAGCTACTCCTGGGCCTCATCATTCTGAAGTGAGCCACTCTGAATCATGACCATATCATGAGTGCTTTCTTTAAATATGGCTCAAGATGTGTACCAGATAAGGGGATCCACTCTGTGCACATTAGTCATTGGTGATGCGTCTGTTCTGATATAATTTTATTTGCAGTGTCTCTGCAGGGTTCAGATCATTGTCACATCATTATCGTGGCATGTTAGTAATTTGTAGTCCTACTATATCGACGCCCTCCCCAAATTTCTTCATTGCATGGAAGCCTTCAAAGATGCGTCTTCTTTGCCACTGTGTAGACACACAGCTAAAAAGTAGGTAACTATGAAAATGTCAAAATGCAACAATACAGTTTTTTGTATGTTTTAATGCTGCTGATTTCACCTACCACTGTCTTATCATTGGGATTATCTTACCTACAGGTGAAGACTTACTATGATGTAATAATTCACATGATAAATTTTTATGCATATGCTGAGCAACTGTTAATTTGCATATTTTATCCTGTGAATATTATTGTCAAATTATGATATGAATTGGACAACGTTAGAAACTTAAAATGCAGTCATTTATTTCACATGGAAAATACACTGAGGGAGACATAATGTGCAATCCTGAGGTATAATAAAACCTAAACACAAACACACTGTCTTACCTTCAGGCTAAATTTGGAATACTCTGATCTGTCAGTAACCTAATTAGAAGCAATTAGGCTGATGTTTGACTGACATCACTTCTTGACAACTGTCTTCATCATTCATTAATTTCAGCTCCCAAGTGCTCTGGAGTCTCTCTCTCTCTCTCTCTCTCTCTCTCTGTCTCTCTCTCTCCCTTTCTCATCAGCTCAATAATTCCTGCTGTTGACACTTTAGATTGCAACTCTCTGCTGTCACACAAACACACACAAACACACACACACATGCACGCAGCTACCTACCATCTGCCCTAGTCAAGCCCCTTAGCTTTCACGCTACACTCAAGTACTCTCAGGGTGTGTCTATGTATGTGTGCATATTCCCTCCTGGTGGCATTGTGAAGGGTTTGGGGTTTATTGACGGCACCATCTGGGACCCCTGTCGCTCTGTGGTGTTTGATGGACTAGGCTGAGCTCATGCTTGGCTTTGCTGTGCACACTGGCATTTTAACCCAGCTAATAAAGCTGAGTCACCTCCATAACCCAAAGCCAGACAATAGCAGTATCATTTAGGTAGCATTGTTACAGGATGCTGACACTAACCTACATACAAACCTTTGTTGACAATGCAGCTGGCACTACATTTAAAATGTTCTGCATGTAGTAAGTCTTGGAGGTAATAAATTAAGCGACTGTATTATCTGAGTATACATAGTATACAGTGGTTATGTCCTCAGAGTGTCATCTGTAAGTATAAATCGCATTGTATCAGGTGTAGTTACAAATAAATAAACTTTGAATATGTTTTTCCACTTCTTTCAGCTTTATATATTGCTTGGTTGATGCATAGTGGACCTGAACTGCTGGAGGTTTGCACTTTTGGATTCTGCAGTGAGGACAAAGATGTGTTAATGGAATTGGCCCACATTGTGATTGGGTGCAGGTGTCTTCTTCTCTGCATCCTGTGAACGGTGGTACCTCCTAGTATTTTCTACTGAGAGGGACAGCAGAGAGAGCTTGGAAGTGAGAGGTTTCTCCTGGGGGCACCGAGAGGGCTGCTTACTGCTCTAGTTTCAGCTGCCTTTCTTTAATCTCCCATGTCCTCTGTTCTTCAGCCAAGCAAGCTCTTCCTGTGAAGTTGAGGTATTTGTGTGTTATGTGGTGGAGGGCTTCTTTAAAAGTTTGACTGCACGCAGTCTGAAAGTGTAGGCCTTCCTGATTTCCTCCATTTTTTTAAACAATGTGACATCTGCCACGTTGGCTTCCTTTTCCATTTTTAAAGCCTGACTGACCACTACAGTATGTCCCCAAGCTGTTACTCTTCCATCCAGGTAGGCAGTCGTACAGTCTGCAAGGTTTTACCTAAAAGGAAAGGCAGTTTACAAGAAAACCATGAGGCTGTCTAAAAGAAAATTATGTCTAAAGATCTTATACCTTTTGGACACTTAAGTTTCAGTGTGGTCAGAATGTCATGGTGAAGTTATATTGGTGGTAGAGTTGCAGTGTTAATCATACACACCAAGAGTCCAGCCTTTAAAAATACTTTTTTGTTGCTATGCTTCAGAACTCTCTGGTTTTGCTGAACACTCAGGGAAGTCACAGGCTGTCTGAGAGAATCATGCATCATGCCTGTGTATTGAAAAGTGCTAATCACCAAATCGATTAATAATCACTGTCACAGAATTGCTCAGTATATTCCTTCTCACTATTTGCAAAATGGTGTGGCCCCAATTGCTATTTATGTAATTATCACAGTAAAATACATGCTGTGACTCTAAACACATGATTAAAGGTGATGTTGCATTACATTTGTACATTTGTCTGGCTACACAAGTATCTTTTTCTTTCCAGACATATCTCTTTTAGGGAATATCTGAGACTAGTTCATCTGCTTTCTATATATGAAATTAATGAGACTTTAATTAATGAGAATGCTTTGAAGTTGCTGGTATGATCTATCACTGTATGAAATGTTTAAATCAGCATTGTGATGTTTTATTTCCCCCATTGTGCATTATGCTTTCCTCATGCTTTATGCAGTCCCACATTTGTATTTACGAGGAATCTGACAGACGTAACCATCTTGACATTGACAAAATGCACCCCCCCATATACCATCAACATGAAGGGTGTTTCAATAAGATAAAAATTTACAACTGATTGAGTCACTCACACTCTAACTGTGTGTCATTTATACGATGTACTGTTTGATATAAATGAGTCATTGGTTTTGATCATCTTTGATTAGCTAAATTATTCGCCATTATGACGAGCAGTGGAGAGTCAGCCTAATCTGGGTGCTTTATTAGGTTTGGCAAACACACTTCCTACCACTGACCACCCCATGTCTCCCTCTCTCCATGGCACAGAAGCAGGTGCTTATGGTTGTGAACATTCCTACCTGTGCTGATCCTGCCCCCAGCACAAAATGATTAGATGACACTGGTGTTTGAAGGTTCTTTCCTTTAGAAGGTATTTTTACTTGTTTGTGCAAACATATGTCCTTCGGTGTAGTTGTCAGTCAGTGCAGTGTCAGTGTGTGAGTCAGCCAACTCCACTTACCTTGCTGTGCTTCCAGTCTCCTGGCATTCTGCCCAGTCTGCCTCTGTCTATTCCTCTGACACAGTAAGTAAATGGGATTTCAAACAGTCCAACAGTTGGCAGAGACAGTGGCCTGGCAGGTTTTATTGTGCTAACATTACTGCCTTTATCAAATAGCTGGTCATATTTCGTCTGTGACAGTCAGGCTGAGGACACACTGAATTCTCAAGCAGTTTGCACTTTTTATTGCTTTAACATTCAAATGAGACTTCCAGAGGACTCACTTGCATCACCCAGAGTTGATTAAAACCAGGCACTGAAAATAGCAGTTTTGTTTCTCCTTTGAAATATAGTCAAACCTGCTGAGACACAGGAGTTTACAGTAGGGTGACTGTAAAATATATTTTTTCCACAGTTACATCTGATCTCTGCCTCCTTGATTGATATATCCAATATCCATCTTTCCAGTTTCAAATTTCCACTGTATTTCATTCTGCTGCCTTTTTGAAGAAACTCTTTGCTTTTATGTGGATTTGGGTAACCAGGGAAAGTCCCACTGATTTAAACAGAGATGTATATTTTTTTGTCATGAAGGTATTGTGCCGGTGCTGCTATTTTTCTCCTCAGTTTATGAATTGAAACGTAGCATAAATCATATGAATAAAGCATTGTACAAAAGGCAAAAATAATTGGAAGTGTTTGGATCTGTGTGCAGTGGTTAGGCGTGTTTCCCAAGAACCTTAGAATGTCCTGGTCCAGGCTAAGAGTTCCCTTCAGATGCAACTCCCATGATTAATCTTTGCCCCTGGGACAACTCTGACCCCCCTCCCCTTTCTCCTACCTTGACCTTTTGAACCTTAAAGGGGGCAGTGCGCTTAGGTCCAGCATAATCAATAGCCGAAGGCCATCCATTCAGCATGATTGCCTTTAGAAGACGTTAGTGGCCAGTGCACTGGGTAAATGGCGGAGCGGATCTTTTCAAATGCAGTGGTCAGTGAAATGGCAGGCCAGTGTCCCTTCCCCCGACATCTCCCTTTGTCTGTTTTAGGCCTGATTGATTGTGACCAGAGGCAGAGGTGTGGCCCTGGCCGTTATATATGCACACCGGACAATATGGCGCTGCCCCTGGGTAGCCAGCAGTAAGTCCCCCATGTTTCCAGTGGCTGCCTTCGCCTGCGGTGATGTGGCGAAGTGTTGGCCATGGGATCTCTCTATTTTACGCACAACAAAGCGTTTCTTTGTGGTCCTGGGTTGGGGGGTAGCCACAGTGTTTGGCTGAGATCGGCTACACCCTCGCCACAGGCCAAAAGCGGAGCTGGAGTTCGGTTTCAGCTGCAAACATAAGGGGCACTCCCATATAAGCGCCCATTATAAAGGCCCATTTGCAGATAGAGATCAGCGCCCCATGCTCATATCCTCAGTGCTACATCCAGCAGGGCCACATATGGAGCTTTAATGTGGTGTCTCTGTTTTCCATTGTTTTCTTGTCTTTTTTAATATAAGAAAAAACCTGCCTATTTCAGAATTCTTAACTTTTATTTAGGATGTGCCGCTGTCAATTTGGAATAGTTATTTTTGAAGTCATTTTGGAATATGGAGAATGTTAGGTTGTTGGTTATCCTTAATTCCCAGGAGGTTCCTATTAGAGATGTATCTTTACAATTCCAGTCCTCCATAGACAGAGCCAGTCCTCCTATAGTCTACTCTGAGCTGCAGATGGCCCATCCAGCCTCCTGCCATTAGACGGATTGGTAATCTGTCCCCATAACTAGGAATCCAGGAAAGTCCACACAAGAGGCCAAGCACAAAGAGCCAGATCACGATCATATTTTAAATGTTGGAGTCTCTCCTAGTCTGCAAAATTGAGTCAATTTTTCCATGATGCCTTCAGTGGATTCCCCCCATCAATTTGAACCTGCTGACTTTGCTTATTCTTAAATAAGTGAGATTTTTTGGCTGCCTAACAATGAATTCTCCTTTCAATAACTGCATGCAAAAAAGCTTTGTCTAGCTTTCAGCCTCATTGCACTTTGTACTTTTCATTTCTTCACTATTTATTTGGAACTAGAAATCTAAAATGACCAACTAGGCACAAGATTATCATTTGCTTTGCTATGTTCTTCCCACAAGCAGTCAAACTTCTCGGTTTTCTAGGGTCCAACTCAGAGGTTTTTTATGCCACTGCTCAGTCTGGAGTGCATTTTAGTTCAAATGCAGTTTGCTTTGTCTCCAGACATAATTATGACTGGAATGGGAACTGTATAATTCAGTAATGTCTTGTCTACAACCATGTAGTACCTTTGTCCTTATTTCACTCTGGTTCAGTTTCCCTCAGGCTGGCTGTCCATTGCTGTGGTTGTTATGTTTGCCTCCTGCTCCATGGGTGCGGCCTCGGGCATGGACAGCTGTTACTTTGGATATCTTGTGGCCGTTCCCATGTATTATTTATCCTTTACATCAGGTTTGGCACTTATCCCATAAGTGCAAGAAATTCCTGCTTTCTCCCAAGCCTTTGGTCAGGAAAGTTCCGCAGGAAGCTATCAGACGGCCTCCCTAATCATCGCTTTCCCCCCTTCGTCTCCTTTTCTGCTGATTGAAGGGTAAAACAACCCGGAGCACCCCCCCCCCCGGCAGCACGAGGAGCAGAAGTGGGCAGGCGCTACTCGTAGCTCCAGTGTCTTCTCTGTGTTTATGTAGGTCTGCACTTACCAGGTCTGTGCAGCTCCTTCCTGCCAGTGTTCCCAGAAGGCACAAGTCATATCTGTAATAGTTTTGAGGCGTGCGGGTGAGGGCAGCGGCGGGGCAGCGCGCACCAAAAATAGAGCGCGCTTGACACCGAGCTTGCCGTTAACACGTGGTGCTCCTGCTGCTGGCCTGGGACTCGAGTGCTGCTCCTTTTAGCTGGAGGAGAGCCTCTTGAGAAGGAGCTAGTAGAGACACTCTGCAGCTCACGCTCCTCCTCAGATAAGGGCTCGAGAAACATGCTGCGCTTTGTGAACTGTGGCTTGTTTTAGATCATTTTTATCAATTGTATCTTCACTGGGCCTGTCTTCTGGGCCCCTACCCGTCTTGAATTTGGCCATTTTGCTCTTTCAGTATCAGACTTTGTAGACACAATGGTTTTGCTTACAGCACCCGCACCTGAATGTGTGTGTGTGTGTGTGTGTGTGTGTGTGTGTGTGTGTGTGTGTGTGTGTGTGTGTGTGTGTGTGTGTGTGTGTGTGTGTGTGTGTGTGTGTGTGTGTGTGTGTATGTTTTGCTGCTATGTGAAACACGTCTCTGTCTGTCACGTCATGTGATGTCAACGAAGCAACGTCTCTGTCCAAGCTTGGCTAATTTGCGGTATTTAATGATGTCAGTTGATGAATGGTCCTCACACCTGGTGGCACATATATGACCACATAGTACAAGTCTGGCACATGAGAGAGACAGTGGACAGTCTTGTTAATTGTTAAATCTGTATGGCTCCCACCTACAGAACAGGCCCAAACACTGTCTTCAGCATGACAAAACCCTACACTATACCTTTCTCTTCAACCCATCTCCAAAACACATGCCCGATGCTGCTTTAGGTTTACTTTAGGGGTGAAACATACCCAGCAAGTATGCTTGCAAAGTAATTTGCATACCATTTGAAGTAGAATTAACCACAGATTACATTTTCTTATACTTTGATGTAGTATGTATGTATAGAAAAAAAAAACTTCTATTAAAATATTATAGTAGTAGTGTATTAATTATAGGTGCAATAAATGGAGGTAGTGTACCTTAAATGAGTCAAGGCAGTCAATTTCCTAATAGCATGAGGGTACTAAAAGCCTGAGCCTGCAGATCAGGGTCCTCGAGTCCTGCAGATCTCTAGGAAAGAGGGGGGCAGGCAACAGAGGCAGCAAACATCCCCAAGGCCACTGTTGCTCCAGAGCAGGAGGATGTGGCTTTTCTGTCACTTCTTTCATATTGCTTTCCACTGTAATTACCTGGGAAACCGGTCGCTCTGAGACCTGGCCTCTGCAGATTCCTGGAGCCTGATTGGTGGAAGAGAGGGGTTGGTGGTGGGGTTATGGTAACCATTTATAGCCTAGGAAGGCCGGTCAACACAGTGCAGTCAAGTTTGTGGTTTCAAATTCTATCTGTGGATTCTCACCACACACTCTGGTTTAACAGAGGGAGATGACCCCCGACAGTCCAGTTGACTGTTGGTCAACAGTGTGTAAAAGAGCAGTTAGCATGCCCTGATGTTTTTATCATGTTTATTTGGTTTTGGGAAGCTTGCTGGCCCAATCTTTTCTAACCAGTCAGAAATATGCTGAACTCTTCCATCAGACAGAGCATCACATCCAGCATTGTTGCACTATGGTGTGTGTGTGTGTGTGTGTGTGTGTGTGTGTGTGTGTGTGTGTGTGTGTGTGTGTGTGTGTGTGTGTCTGCCTGTGGCTCGTCTTCCAGCTGCTCCTATGAGATAAGAGAGTTTCATTCACATCGGCCTGACCTCTGTAAAAGCCCTGTCCTGCAAGCCCAGCCTCTCTTCCTTAACCAAGGCTCAAAGATGAAGTTTTTCTGTACTTGGTGTGTGTGGTGTGTGGCACGATGTTTTTGGAATAGTCTGTCCTTTTTGTTAGCTCTACTAGGCTTTACAGCGATTAGAAATGCCTCCTAATGGTAAAACTATCCACAAACATGACATAAGGTGATGACTCTTTCTCTTTGGCTAATCATGTCTACTGCTTCCTCTGATGGAGAGCTTTAACTCTCAGGAAACAGCCACGTCTTCTACGGCAGGTATCATTAGATCCTGCTTACTGTTTGGATCAATTTGACAAGATCTCCAGAAGAATCCTGTGGGCTTCCTTCAGTCTTCTGCACTTGTGAGGTTGCATTAGTGCAGCATGGTGGATCCTCTGACACTACTGCATGCTTCTCCAGTATAGACGCTGCCCTTCCAGGCTTGCTCTGTTTCTCATGTGGCCCATTCAAAGACATGCTCTTCTTCATCCTCTTTTTTTCTTTTCTTTTTTTGCGGGCAGTAGTGTGAAAGGAGGTGAGGATTATGGAGATAGGGAGAGGGGGTGGGTGGGCCAGGGCTGTTTCTAGGTAGGTCTATGGGAAATGTCCTGAGGTAATGGCTGGGTAATGCCCCCTATGTGGCCTGTAGGTATTCAAGTCCCATTGTTTGCCCTTGAAGTCTGTAACAGAGAACAGCAGTGTGCGGTTTTGAGGTTGTCTTCTTGGCCCACATGCTGTTCTGCTGTGCATATTTTTGGGTAAATAGCTGCAGTCCATCTCTGGTTCATGTGCAGTTCTTTGCCTTGCAGTGCTTCTAGATGCTGCTTCTCAGTTCGGCATTATTTGCATAATTTGTAAGTTGTCAGTCATGTCTGTTCATGGTTTTAAACTATAACATCAGTTCATATTCAGTCAAAAATAATATAAAATAAAGATTTCATGCACACAAAGCAACATACAAACAAATGACTCAGGCTGATGTCTTTAGGTGACATAATGCTAGATAGACATTTCAGTAAGGACCATTGTTCTGCTATCTTTTTCATTCTACAAAGAGGCAAGCTGCAGGACCCATCCCGTACCAAGGGACAAAGGACCGCAGATCTTTACCAAGACAGAGCGTGGAAGAAGTGTGATAAGATGTAATATTTAGTTGCTTTAGAGCAGAGGGAATTAAGTTTCAAGTTGGGTTTATTCGTCACATTACTCTCTAGCATTAAAGAACTCTGGCAGGCGTGATCTGATTAGACCAGCCACTGTCCTAATGTTGAACAATACGCAACCTGCTCTGTGATGGTCAGTGAGCTTTACCTCTATAAGGGCCTGAAACAGAGAATGATGGGAATCAGGGAGGGGCTGTTCAATCTAATCAGCTCAAATGGATGATCGTTTGCTACTCTGAAGTGATTAGCCTGGTTAGAGAATGGATGCATGGGCAGTCTCTGTTTTACTTTTCATAACTTCAGATGTACTGGATATGTTTAAATGGGTAGCTAAAATAGTTAGACTTTTATTCAAACACTGTGTAAATCTGTTCCAATGAATAATGTTATGCTTTTTGGTGCAGCCCATCATTAGGGTGGTGATTCTCAGCCATTGCCCTATTAAAATCTATTAAGAGTAGTGCTTTGAATAAGAAGTGCTCAAGTTGCTATCTGTCTAATCTTCAGGGCATGCTGGGCTCACTGTAAGCTCCATTGAGCCTGGCACAAAGAATATGACCTCTCTGCTGTGTCAGCGCTTTGGCTCCAGGGCTCCTGGGAGCATCAGTGTTTGGTGGTGTTAGGTCAAGCCATGGGACTCTGTGTCTCTCTTTGTCCATTCCTGCCTAGACTGGTGATGGGTGTGGGGGGTTGTGGTGGACTGAAATTCTTTGCTTATATCAGAGTCCACAAACATGCTTTCTCCAGATTGGCAGAGGAGGAAATGAAAAAAAAACAAAGGAGCCGCTTGTGGAGTCTCAGGAGAGCCCACTGACTGGACACCTTCAAGCCAATAACAGGCTGTATGTGGCGGAGAGCATGTACAGCACATTTAGAGTACTAGCTGGCTTTAGAAAACCCCAGGCTGATTGATTTTGTTTTGGGGCAGGCTCTAACTCCATGGATCAGAGCATCAGACCCCAGCACATTGCAGGGCTATCTTTCAGATGCTGGGAAAAATTCCCTGATGATTTGTCCTAAATAAAAATTATTAAAACAGAGTGGAATAAATTTCGATCTTTGGTCAGACTTAGTTTGGGTTGCCTAAGGCTACCCTGTGTGAGATCCCTTGGTCCTGCTAGGCCTCTGACTTCTTTCATCGGTAGGTTACAGGGTGTTTTCTAAAGATTTTTCTCACTTTGAATAATCTCTGATTTTTTTAGGAGCTGCATGAATGGTTTCTTAATTACCAATAAAGGGGTCTGTTTAAGAGCATCTTTTTTCCTGTCAGACCTCATTTTGATCTCAGGAGTTTGGCTAGGTACATGAGTTTTAAGAATGGGAGTAATCTTTTGGATTTGTTTGTAATGCGTTCTGGTTTTTAGATGCCAAGGAGGGAAAACCTAACTAATTAAAGGAGAGCAGCCAGTTTTTCTCTTCAGATGGGTTTAGCTCATAAAGTCCAGGACTTGCCCTGGCAGGTTCTGGCATCAGTCCGGCCAGCAAGCAGTTTTCCTCGGGAGGCAATCTGATATTCATCCCCCTAATCTAGCCCTCCTTGTAACTGTTGATAGATGTACCTATGAAGCTAAAATAACCTCCTGGTGATGGAGATCATCGGAGTGTCACTGTGAGATCCAATTTTATGCGAGCTTTGGCAAGTTGTTTGATGGTCTTCGGTTGTTATTAAAATATAAAGCACAAAGTGAGGTAGAACTGCTCTGGAGTTAAGTAGTCTGTAAACCCAGTTTTTCCTCTGTGCATGTATGCTCATGAGAATGTGTGTATATGCACATGCATGGGTATGTGTGCGTGTGCTTGCAGACGTTTCAGGAATCAGTAATGGCCTAATAGCCGCGAACACTCTCCTGAGTGTCGGCCCTGCTGATCTGCGTGAAGTGGCTTAGCAGACGTGCTGTACTGTGGTAGGAAGTCTAGACTTAAAAAAGAATCCAGGCCTCATGGTTATTTTTGTTACAAACCATCACAGCCACCAAGAAACACACTTTAAATTGGATATTTTTAGAGTCTCTCCTGGTGACCTATTGTTCATAATAAAGCTGTAGTGAAGCGTGGCAGGGTGAGCGCTGGGTCTCTTGGAGAGCTCTGGGGTTTGACACTCTTGTACTTCCCAGTCTGTAATGGCAGCATGTGATAACTGTTTCCATATCTTACTTAAATCAAAGCACCCTGACTGTCCTTTCTTGTTTCTTTTTTTTATTGAGTAAAAGTCTCACGACTCCAAACCCAGTCATTATCAGGAAGCTGCTTTGGGCAAAATTCCCACAGTTTTATAAAGTGGTTTTCTTTCTTTCGCTCATTCTTTCTTTCTAATTAGATTACTCTACCCACCTGAACACCCACTTACCGCCAATAACTGCTTTTAGGCAACCAGATTGAATAAAGGTTAAAAGAATGGCATTTCCTGATGACATCATAGGCATTTCAGATGGTAGATGTGATATTACTCATTCCCTTTGGGTCCAGTAGATAATGGAAGAGTGGAAGAGCTGACTCCTCTATGAGCGAGTGTGTTAGGCTTCACATGCCAAAGTCATGATTGCAGTTCGTTTGACCACACTGAGTCATTTATGACTCTCTATTACTATCACTAGCTTTACTTAGGCCGTAAGCTCTGGGCAAATGTGGCCCAAACTGCATTCTTCGCTCAGTCTCCCAGTGGAAAGCAGGATAAATCAGGGTGGTGTTCTAAGGCCCCTGCTGCATGCTCAGAGAGGCACTCTCCAGGCAGGGTTAGAGAGGCTTTCCCCAGTGCGGGGGTGCCCGGGGCAGGACAGTGTGGTCATGTCTGTTCCTCGAGATGTAAAGGCTTGCATGGTGATGGATGGCCTGGGAAAGGAACAGAGAGCTTGTGGATATGAGCCATGGGGTGGGTCAGCACCCAGTCTCTGGCACCCAGGCTACTTAGAATGGGCCCATGTTGTTAGCTGGGGCTTCAGCTGCCCGTCTACCTGTTGTTCTCGCAACCGAAAACAACTATGGGTTATGTTCAGTTTTGTGCTTTTTGTTGTAGTGCTTTTACTTCCTTTCCACACTTGAATCAAAAGTTGTTTTTTTTACTTGTCTTTGTAACCTGAATACTGCTGATGTGTGTGTGTGTGTGTATGTGTGTGTATGTGTGTGTATGTGTGTGTATGTGTGTGTATGTGTGTGTATGTGTGTGTATGTGTGTGTATGTGTGTGTGTGTGTATGTGTGTGTGTGTATGTGTGTGGGGGCTGTTGCCCCAGGCAGCATTGTTAAGCAGATGGTGGTGTCTTGCTGGGTGGCGCTCTGTCTTAACTGTGCCGTGCTGACAACTGTTGCTATTTCAGGTGTCACTGATGGGACTCTCCATCACAGGGCTTTGTGGTACAGCAAAGCCCACTCTGCCACTGTTCCGCACTCAGAGCCTCCCACAGCCAGCACAGAGTGTGCTGCTAACCCCCACCAAACCCCACCCACCCACCATCAACAGCTGGGAAGGGGAGCTTCTCCAGGACCTGCATCCTGCCATGAGACTACAATTGTGAAGCAATCTGACATTACAAATGCATTCTGATGGTTCTACATTGTCATTCTTCCCAACTGCATGTTCCAGGGTCCTTGGCAAAAAAGCAGAGAAAGTGCAGCTTTTCTTTCCTGACTTTTAATGTTTGAGAAATCCGCCATCAGTGGATCAGGAGAGTGGCCACTCTGGCCCACTGCCCATAATGAAAGAGGTAGTACTAAGATTCCTTTTGTTTAGGGTGTTCTTTAAAGGGATGTCTAGTCAGCAGAACAAAAGGCCTTTTGGTTGAGCATCAGTTGTAGATTTGGTGTCCACTAAACAGACGTGGTCTTGGGTGGATGGTTCTTGTAACTACACCCCATCATTTCTGACAGTGTCTCTGATGTCTCATGGGATGGGCTGTATCCCCATGCCAATCTCCAAGCTGTTGGCTCATCCGGTTATGCCCCGCCCCCACGCTCTCCTTCATGTTCAGCTCTTCTCCTGCATGGCGTATCAGTGTAGCTCTGATTACTAACTTCAGAGCCAGAGGGATAACAGCTCATTTGTCTGGGCTACTCTGGGCTACACTCTTCTTACATGTCTTGTTTGTATAAGATGGGACTGGTGCACAGGTGTTTTCATCTGTGTCTGCGTTTGAAGTAGATCACAGGGGGCTTTGATCATAATCACACACACACACACACACACACACACACACACACCCGCCCAAACCCACCCAAACCCACACACTCAGATCCCTAAGCAGTATGGCTTTGCACAGATGTTTACCATACAAATGACTTCATGGGTTGAGGAATGCACTATGTAATCACAAAGGGTCACTTGATAGCAAGAGGTGATGAAGGAAGTGGGGACCAAGTAAACTTTACACCAGCACTTTGAAGTACTTCAATATATTGTATACATAAACAAGAACATTCTCATCCCCACATACTCAGACTGCCTACTAGTTTTAGTAGTTTTTGTTTAACCTTGTCACCTCTTTCAGGTCTGTGGTGTGATTTGAACAGTTGACTATAAGAGCCATCTGGACAAACTTGCTTGTACTTCAGTGACTTGGTAACTGGAGTGGACACTGAATATCAGATCTGCTGCTTGAATGTTCTCTGATTCCAAAACTTCCTGCATTCGACACTGTTTGGTCACAGTGTTTTTAACAGAAATTGACTTGTGTTGGATGCCAACCATTTTGAACATTTGATTGGAAAGTGGTCCCACATGAGTGTCCTCCATGGCAGCACATCCCTCTGGTTTCGCTAGAATAGTTTGTGATCAAGGTTTCTTTTCAGAGCCCAGGTGATATCTGAAGCAGAGTAATTTGACTAATGTCATGGATTGTGTACTTTGTGTCATCAGTTTAGTGGTTTATTAAGAAGCTCATGGCAGTTCCTGGGTTAAATCCTCACTGTTGTCGACTAAATTTAGCAACTGGTGTTCCGTTACAGTAATCTGCCTAAAAGCTTTGAATGAAGTCACTTTCTTTTTCCCTTTTATCTGAAAGTATGTACCCTCAGATCATCCCATTAATCTATTACCTCCCATAGTGGAAATGTCAGGAGCAGATATCCTACATTATGAGAAATACATTAAACATGGCATGCCTCTGGAAGAAGGGAGGGGCTGTTGTGACAAGAAGTGTTCTTAGTGTATGGTGTACAGTATAGAAGACCTGCTGCAGCTTTTAATGAGCTTTGTTTTTTATGAAAGATGGTGGTTTGGCTGAAAAAGCTCACATTGAAATGTAGCCAGACCCAAGCCTGAGCATAGCCATCCATCCTGGAATCACAAACAAGCAGGCACACAAGCACATACATTCATACCTACATTTACAGCATTTAGCACTCTTAGCCAGAATGACTTTTGAAGGTGATTTTGTTGTTTCTTCACATGGCCAAGTTGCTTCTTTATTCCGACTGCTGATGTTGCTCACAAATGTCAACATCAGTTCCCGATACCCTTTGTAAATAGCTAGCTACATGCCCACAAACTTTTCTCAACCCACCGCATTCAGGTATTAATAAAGGTCTCACAGACTAGTCGATATGTTTTAGGACACAATGTGACTCCCTGTGAACTATAAAAGTGAGTAAAATTTAACAGCTACAGGCAGTGATCTCGATGAGGTTTGAACAGGCTTTTTGAACAGAGTTTGTAGACATGTAGGGTTAGCTAGCTAGCTAACTACCAATGCTATTATCATTGCTTTTGACTTCCAGCATTTGTTAGTATCGTTGGTGGCTTTTGTCCTAAACTAAAGAGGCAAAATTTGAACTCCAAACATGTCTCGACTGATTGACTTCATCTGGAGCAGGTACATTTTAATTTTCCCAGACCTATTGCTTTATGATTCAGTCAGGTAAATACTGATCATAGTGGAACCGGATTTCGGTACCCAGCCCTAGTCAACAAACAGGCAAGGCTGCTGCTCTGGGAGGCTAATGAGTATCACTGCTGGCTACAAAGGTGCTCAGTGACAATAAACGAGTGCACAGGGTTGCAGCTGTCCAGCTGCTGCATACTACACCTGTAGAGCCCCGGCACCCTGCGGCCAGCTCCACAGACAACATAGTTTTCACTCATAGGTGTGTACTACAGGAGTACTGAGTCTCAGTGGCTACCTTTTATAACAGTTTTGACTGAAGCGGGTCATCCTCGTGTGTGTGTGTGTGTGTGTGTGTGTGTGTGTGTGCGTGCAGAGATCCGAGCTCAGCTGGTGGAGCAGCAGAAATGTCTGGAGCAACAGACAGACATGCGGGTGCAGCTGCTGCAGGACCTGCAGGACTTCTTCAGGAAGAAGGCTGAGATTGAGACGGAGTACTCCCGCAACCTAGAGAAGCTCGCAGAACGCTTCATGGCCAAGACCAGGAGCACCAAGGACCACCAGCAATACAAGTAAGTGCTCTGTCAGTGCTTGACACACTCTGTTGATGGTTACTTTTCTGCTCAGTTTGTGTAACTATCTCTTTCTACCACAGTATTTTTAATTAACTAATTGTGCACTTCCTGATTCACTAGCAACAGGTACTTCTGCATATGGATTAGAAACGTTACTGAAATGTGTACAACATGCTTATTGTCAATCTCTGCCTTGGCTTAGGAATGTTCATTTCATTTAAAGACTAAGGATGGATATGTAATATGATTCTACTTGTCATCTGTTATCCATTTACTAAATGACACCCCCAGAAAATTGCATTTTGAAAATTGCATTTGATGCCACACTGTTCATTTCCTTGTCTGACCTGGCTGAAATGGATTTTTCACACCAGTTTAAAAAATGTATTTATTCCTTTATGAATAAATAAATGCAGGGGAAATGAGGTGCAATATCGTGGGAGGACAGGCATGACTGTTGGGCCTCACACTATGAATCCATATTCATGCTTTCCTCAGCCCTTTTTAACAGGTCTTTTTGTTTTTTGTATTTTCTTCTCAAAGAGACAAAAATCAACATGAAAAATGGATTGTTCTTCATCTTGACTTTTCATTATTGCCCTTTGCCTCTCCATTCTAAAGCTTATGTACTCTAAAATGAAGGATTGTATGTTTCTAGTGAAGACCACTATAAAGGTAGTGAAGGTTCTGTTTCCATATTAGTCCTTTGATTTATGTGGTTATTACTGGGTATAGCAAGCATGGGCACATAACTGAACATTAGTGTGGATATTGCAATGACTCAAACCATTGTTTTGGAGACTGGAAACATTTCTGGATTACAAGAAAAAACAAAAATCAGTTGTGACTCCACTCAATCCTGTCTTCTCTCAGCATTAGACTGTAAGAATCTTTACATGTTTTACGCTGAACCAGTATATTTCTTTTCAGTTCATAAATATCCTTCAGTTGACTGTAAATTAATGTACGTTTTAGAAGCAAGTGTTTGTTGACAGTAAAAAAGCCCTTCCCATATGGGAAATATTGGAGCCTGACGCTGCTGGACTGTAGCAGTTCATTTCTCCCTTGGAGGTTTTCTGATGCTGCTGGACTCCAGCTGTTCATTTCTCCCCTGGACTTTTTCTGCGGGTGGTACAGCAGTCAGCCCCAGCTCCAGGGCGCCAGACCCGCTGGAAAGTCGACATGCATTAAAAGCGAGCCTGCGGTCTCATTTCCTTTCCAGAGTCCGCCGCTGCCGAGAAGACGGGACCTTATTCTCGCTGAATTTGAGCTAGCAGCAGGGGGAAAACTCCAATGCGTGTTTGCCCTGTGGCATGTGTAAATAGAGCGGGTGGCTTACTATCCACCCTGACAAGTCCAGCCCGTTGCCCTGTGCCTGGTCTGAGACGCGGCAGTGCAATGGATCCCCAGAACATGGGCATTCTGTCCGTTTCACTGCCTGCTCTTCAAAGGCTTGCAGAGGCTGTTAGTTGCTTGGTGAGGGCTAAAACACCCAGCAGTGCTCTTGGTGAGAGGGTGAATTAGCATTAAAATGAGTGAGCAGATTGGATGGTAATTAGGTGGAATTTCTGCAGCAGAGCAGTGAGAGCTGAGGCGAGAGTAGCTCAGAAGTTTTTAAAGGATTACACTGCCTTACAATAGACTTGCCTCAAAAGGGCATCTTTCTTGAGAATCAAATGAAATAATATTAACAAAAATAGCAAATCTTTCTCACAGTCTGAAGGATAGACCTCTTGCCATGACTTATAACCACATACAAAGGTTACCATGTAACCCAGGTCGCTGTACTGGGGGAAGGATATTCTTAAGGTTGAGCCTTGATGTATTGTTTAAATGCACACGTCCATATCTGTAATCTGCAGTCTGCACCACTGCTTGCCTCTGAGCTGCATGTGGGGACTTAACACGGGTGCCTGCTGTTTACATCTGAACCTCACGAATCACATGTGCGGATGTGCAGAAAGCAGCTTGAGGAAGCATGGTAGAGAGTTCAAATACACTGGCCTAGCTCCTCCACAGCACTTTGCGCTGGGAGTAGTGCACAACATGGTCTCCTGTGAGTGCGTGTTTATGCAGGCGCCTAGTCACGTATCCCCAGCGCGCGCACACACAAACACCACACACAGACGCAAATGCGAACATGCACACAGACCAATAGAAAAGAGCTGGTTGGATCAGCAGAGCTTTTCTGCTCGGTGGTTTGTTTTCTCCTGTCACCGTGACGATGCGGTGGTCTGCTCCAGGGAGAGAGGGAAAAGAGCCAGACAGAGAAAAGGACAGAGAGAGAAAAGGATGGGGTGGGGGAGAGAGAGACACAGAGAGAGACAGCGAGAGGGATAGAGAGAGAGGGACAGAGAGGCTGGCTCAGAGGCACTGTTTGCTGAACTAACACATCAGGCTCTGTTTGTTCGCAGAGGTACACAGGGACAGCAACAGCGACGCTCTGATTATGTCTAAAATCTTCCTCCCACAGCGAGTGGCTCTCCCCCAGAGAGACCAGATTTTGTTTGCCTGGAGTAGAACATGTGCCAGGGCTTTGCACTGCTGCGGCACCAATGCAGTATAGGGGTGTTTTGGGGCATGTCAACTTTGTCCAGATCAAATGCCACCGGCTGCTTCCTCAATAGCTGCTATTATACGTATGATACTGTATTTATCAACGTGGTGTCTTTTATGGTCTTGCTGAGTCTTGATTGACTTTGGGCAGTCAGCATCAGAGAAGCATCAGATTTGGGAAAGACCCTATCATGAAAAATGCTCTGTGCTGCACTGGGGCAAAACCGCTTTTCCAAACTAAGGGATAGTCATCTTTAATCAGCAATGTCCAGTGTTAATTTTGCTCCTTTGTTCATGTAAGACTGTCAGAAAGTTTGAATTTGCATAGTCTTAGTTTCACACAAGCTTCCACCATCAGGTTAGACCTTTGACGGCATCGTATTTGTTCTGTTTTACTTGTGTGTCACTGAAGGATTTAGGAAACGAGTTTTTTTCCATCCTTTGCATGACATTGTGAACACCACAAACCCATATCCCTGTAGGTCAATGCTGTGTGGATGTGGAACACTTTTCATTGATGCAGACGCGCACTGGGAACATTCAGTAGCTTCTGGTATCGAGGCTAACCCTAGCACAGTTTGGGTGCTTGACCCATAAATGCTGTAGTTGTCAAAAAGAGAGGTCATTTAAATGATGATCCAGGAAACTGGGAGTTCAGATTTTGTGGCGTGTCATGTGACGTTGTTGTTGTTCCTGGCTGACCTTTCTCCAGCCTTGCAGGGCTGTGTGGCTGCATGTGTGAGATGTGCCAGCATATCCTGTGTGAGATGCAGCCGGGGCATCATGGGCTGCCCCCTGTCTCTGTGCCACTCTGGCAGGGCCGAATTGCTGTCCTCAATCTCGGTTGCTTCGACCTGTTATTTCTCCAGCAGTGGAAAGCACAGAGCAGCACTTCTTTGGCTTCCCCAGACTGGGTGCTAGCTGATGCAATCTGACTGTACATCTACCGCCGTACCTGCCTCTCTGCTCCACAATCCCCCAAACCCACTCACCACAGCTGAGCACTGAACTCATTTAGTCATCATTTTAGTCATTTAAAGTCTTTGATCAGCTGTCTTGCATGTTGAGTAAAGCGGTGGCTCATGCAGATTGTGCCATTGGTGGTTTGAAAGACAAAGACAGGAGAAATGTGTGCAGTATTTCAGAAGCTTTAGTTGGTTTGCGTTTTTCAGTGCTTGTCTATGTTCATAGAGTTGGAAATAAAACACTAGTATCCTCGATTTAAATGCTGTGGGGTGTAAAATGTATTTGTTGTTTCTTCTGTCACCTTGTTTTTCTTGTGGTGAGCTGCATTAGTAGGCTGTCCATCTTTCACTGCCTAATATAGGTTAGATAGAGCTTCATCTGACTGCCATGTCTCCTCTTTAGCTCTCACCAGCAGTGCTTAACTTTGCTCCATGCTCTCCATACCTTCCTCTGCCTGATGGGCTAAGAACAGTATGCCTGCCCAAGAGGCTGGTGCAGCATTGGGCAGAGATTTATGCAGCCTTCAATCCAGCTGGGCATGTACACGCTCCCATAACTCACACTGCAATCTGAAAATGCAGTGGCAGCAGTCATGTTGTGAGCCAACTTTTCTGGGCTTTTAGCTCAATTAGGTTATCCGTTTGATCCCGCCTGGCATGACTGACACTGCCCCCGTCCTGAATTCTTAGTTTTGTCAATGGCCCAGGAATGTTTCTCACCTCTGCCGCTTTACGTGTTTGGTTGTTCCACTCTAGAGGATTGCTTCCTGTTCCTGTTTTTCAGGGAATGGTGTGATTTGCAAAAGCATGCTAACATTTTTCCTTGGCTACTCAGGAAACAGGTTCCAGTCTCTCTCTCCCTCTCTGTCTCGCACTCTTTCATGCTCTTGCCCTGTCTCTCACACTGTTGCTCTCTATCTCTTTCTTACTCAGTCTCTCACTTTCTGTCTGTCTGTCTCTCTCTCTCTCTGTCTCATTCTTTCACACTGTTTGCAAGGCATGTGGATGTCCGTGTCATGCAGTTCAGGGCTGGGCCACGGATTGGCCAGTGGGCCCTCAGCTGCTGTGTTGACACGTACTGCCTGTTTTACAGGCCGATGTAAAGGGAGACAGCAGCAGAGAGGCAATAGAGAGGGACAGCTTATAGGCAGTAAAAAGGACAGCAGAGCCCCAGGCTGCTTCCTGTCCCTCCAAGCCAGCCTCCTTCCTCAGTACTGCCATATTAAAGTTCTGCTTTACATTACCCTGTGGAAGTGGCCCTAGACCCAGAGCACGTATCACACAACTGCTGCACCTCGACCTCTAAGGTAGACCAGCTTTAAACTGTAGTGTGAGCTTTTATCTTTTATTTTTGGATGTTACTTTTGGCTTTTCCTTGCCTTCAGTATAACCAGTGACTTCTCAAGTTCAACCAGTGACTACCTTCAGTTCAAAGGACAACAAAACTTTGTTTTCTAATTATGTCCTGGTCTTGACTTGACTTAAAATTGCTTTATAGAGCACTTAGGCAAGGGAAGGCGAGGCAAGATTATTTGTATAGCACTTTTCATACACATAGGCAATTCAAAGTGATTTACATAAACATATGAAATTAAAATACTGAAGAACTGACACCACAGAAAGGTTTTTGCCCAAATAAAAAAAGAAATAAAAGGTTACACTAAAAGGTATTTAAATGGAATCTAAACTATATAAATATAGTTGATTTAAATATGAATTAATTCGACTTAAAAAAAGGATTTAAAAGAGGGGAAAAAAATGATGAGGTTATATTTAACACTTAAATGGAGGAGTTGAAAGTGCCTGTGAAATACTGGCAGATCTACTTGAAGCTCTCATAAAACCTTAGGATGGATGAGGAAAGGTGCACAGAGAACTCCATCAGAACTGTCAGTGGGCTCCTTCCACCTACAGGAACACCACAGATCCTAATCTCGATACACAGACAGACCTGTCTGCCTGCAGGAGCACTAACACCACAGCCTTTGACAGTGGGATCTAATTTACTGATGTTTTTTACTTTTTCTTTCTCTCTCTCTCTCTCTTTGACAGGAAAGACCAGAACCTTCTGTCCCCTGTGAATTGTTGGTATCTGCTGCTGAACCAGGTGCGGCGTGAGAGCAAAGACCATGCCACACTCAGTGACATCTACCTGAACAATGTCATCATGCGCTTCATGCAGATCAGCGAGGACTCCACCCGCCTGCTCAAGAAGGTTGGGCCCACCTCCCCTCCACCTCTTCTCGCCTCTTCCTCACGCTCTGCCCTTGGCCAGATCAGAGACATGTAAAAACCTTGTGCTTCTTTGAGGACTTTCTGTTTCTTGGAAATCATTGGTCGTCAAATCTGCTCTCAAATGTCCAAATATGGCCTCGTGTGCCCTGGGACAGGCGTCCGCTGCAATTTGTTCCCACTGTAATTCCTCCTTTTGTTTGTGTGGTTTTTTTTTTTGTTTTTGTTTTTTTAAGTAATTCTCACCATATCCCTCTGTGTGCTCTATAGCCAGCCCCATGCCAGCTCCATGCAGGGCACAGCTGCCCTCTCTGCAGTCATCCCTGTCTAAAGCCCAGCGTGGGGCCGACTGGGGGTTCTGGGGTATGCGCAGTCTCCACGCCTCTCCAGACCCACAGGGTGGATCCGGCCAAATGGCATGCTGTGGTCGTACTCCATAGGGCCCCTGGAGGGAAGCCCTAATGTCAGGCCACTCAGACCTTTTGATCCTTGCAGCATGCTGGTTGAGGCGGCGTGGCCCTGTGTGGGCAGGGGGCGGGTGGAGACTCCCACACTGAGCACACCCTCTCACACAGCCCAGTTGCCCTAGGCCACCTAAGAGCTAAATTACAAGGCCTAGATGTCAGAGGGAGATGGCTGTTCTCAGGCGAGGCTAACTGAGGGGTTCCTCTGGGGCGTTCTCCTGTGAGGCCCTGAATTTGGAGGGGTGGCTATCTTGGGAATGTAAAAATGGTACCACCCGTGCAGGCGTTCCGCTTCTGCTACAGGTTCACACATGATGGGACAGTGGTTATTACTGTGTATGCTGAACGACCTGCTATGACAGAGCAGCAGATGTGCCGTGTGTGTTGCACAGCTGTTCTTCAGCACTGTGAGTGCCTGATACTGGAGCCCCAATAAAGGAGAGCTCTCAGGCTCCTCATGACTCATGAGTCATGACACTAACCCACAATGTTTGTTGACTGTTGACTTCTAGACTGATGTCTCTCTCTCTCTCTCTCTCGCTCTCTTTTTCTCTCTCTCTCCCCACTCTCTGGGTTATACCCCTGAAGGTTTTGCCTGTGAGGGTCAGTCATTCCTAGCGGGGTTAATGTGCCGTGGTCTGTAATCAGTGACATTGTACCTTTGATCGTGACGTGGTTTCAGTTATGAGCCCCACCCACATACCCTTCTTCTCACCCCCACACGTCCTCCACGCTCACACACGAGTGCTAATATTCTAAGCATTAAAGGCAACATTGTTGTCAGAGATTCTAAGTAGGTGTTTTGTAACTTGCTGTGTGCTGAGTGGTGTATAAGCACAATAAAGGGTTTTGAGGATGTTGCAAATTGGCAAACAAATTTTATTCATCCTTTTATTTATTTTTGCCCTTTATTTTACAATTTTACCTTTTCCTCTGAAAAGGTTCCTCTCTAAAAGTTGTTTTTGATTGTGTAGTGGCCAACACACAAAACAAAAGCTGCTTCTGATTTGAGAAGTAGAGATCAACCCCAAAGGTACATACTAGTGCTGTCAGACATTTAGTGTACTGTGCTATATAGTAGTATATAGTATACTGCGCTATACAGTCACTGAGGTGATAGAAAGTTATGCGTCCCAGTATGCATACAAAAGGTAAATTCTGTATTCCTTAATTCAGCCTCAAATGGAGCTTGGCATTTCTGGAATGCGCAACCCTGGCAGAAGCACATTTCCAGTGTGAAATTCCTTCTTGGTTGGACAGGGAGCATTTGGTGTTCATTAATTATTCGACTAGCATTCTCCACACTGGTGGGTGATTTATGAAAGCAGTGTTCCAGTGGGAACTGAAGGTGAATTTTCCTCAGTTTCCCAAGCCCAACAAAGAGCTGATTTAGAACTGAGTCGAAAAAACAGCAAAAACACTTTTTAAATCCAAATTGTTTTTGCAGATTAATTTCCAGTAGCCTTGTTTCAGCAAATAATATTTAGTCATTGTAATCACTGATTACATGTGGGTTTTGTGGCTGTAAATTGCTATGAGGAGGTAAGATAGTAATTGGTATCATGTACATTTCAAGCACAAATGCAAGCAAATATGAACAAGAAAGTTCTTCTGTTGTTGTTGTTGTTTGTTTGTTTGTTCCTTTTTTTTTTGTTGCAGTATGACACTAAAAAGGCATTGGGTACAATAGATTTTAGGAAGCACTTAAGCAGTACCAGTGGTTGAACACCTCATTTGTAAAATGGCTCTCCAGTATATAGGCCATTCCCTGCTTGAGGAAGTGACTGTGTGCTGAACATTTGACCTGCACTGATTTGTGATTGGCTATGTGATTTGTGATTCTGGCTTAGCATCTGCCCCCGTTAGCACTTTGCTGCTGTATTATGTAGACATTTAGGATGAAGCTTGCCAGCCTTTGCTGGAGAATTGTCCAGAATCGTCTTTGCTCTGGTCCTGCTTTTAAAAGCATAGTAAACCATTGTGTCTTCTTGGTAAGTGCTGACCCATCAACTTTTTTTGCAGTCCATTAGTCAAGGGTGGTGCATGGTGTGTTCGCTGACTTCATAGTCAGCTTCACACCAGGAGCTCCATCCAGTAGCTTGCAGGACGCGCGTGCAACAGCCCAGCCCTTCGCCACCCCTGCCCCTGCTTCCACAGCTGGGATGCATGACCACTTAAATAGGCTCAGCCACCTTGGTCTGCTGCACACCCCTCACTCGCTGCGTGCCACTGGCTGGCCGACAGGGGAGGTGGAGGGAGGGCAGGTAGGTGCCTGATCTGGGGTCAGGCCGAGGAAACGCGGGGGCCCTGGCGCAGAACTGTGATTAAGCTCCTCCCACTCCTGACTTTGCCAACATGCTTGCATGAGGTATATGATGTCATTGAGAGGAAGTGTCAGGCTATTGCATGGCTGAGTGCTTGGAGCTGACAGACGCTTCACACCCAACACTCACCTGCACACAGGTAAACCTGAGAAACTGAGGGCGAGAGCTGCATGAGGAGGGGTGCAGATATTTACGTGGATTGGACTTCTGACCTCCATGTGACACGTGGTACCCGCAGTATGCTTATGTTCTGAAACCCTAGCTTTAAATTACAGAGTTTGCCGAGGTGCCTGACATAGACCAAACCTTCACAACACAGCTGTGTTTAAAAAAAGATAATTAGTCATGGAACAAACGGAGGATCATTCGAGTTTACCCATGTTATTAGAAGGGTCTGGCCTGGAGATATATTCATGACAGTAGAGGAGCAACTGACATGCTGACTCCTTCACCATTTGCTGGGAAAGGCTGTAATCAGAATTGGCTGAGTGTAGCTCTTGATAGGGTTAGTGAGAGACTGGAGTACGGTGTAAAGCAGGAAGACCTCCCTGCAGCACTGCTCAGACACACCAGCTGATGTTTGGTGCAGCAAATCTCCAAAACCAGTGTAAGCCTGAGCACCTGTGCTTGAATGATGTTTCATAATAGTGTTGTAGTTTGAAGTTCATTGTGACTTGTTCAGTATGTTTTTGTTTTTTTGCTTTGTCATTCTCTCCTTTGACTTGCTTATTAGGTATATAGACCTGGCTCTTGTAAAGCTGCTTTGAGACTGTAGCTGTTAACAGCACTATGACTAAAACTGAACTGAACTGAATTAAATTTTCAGTAGTGGGCTCCTGGCATGTACAGGTGTTTTAGTTTGTTTCTGTGTTGAAGGCATGTGGCTGGTGGCTGTACTCATTTGTTTTGTAGTGTTTTATTTCTGTCAGAATATGCACTGTTGAGTTATAAATCAGATTTCAATTTCAATTCATACTAGCACATGCCAATTAGATAAGTGCTCCTTGTGGAGTGAAAATTAATCCCTGGGACAAACAGCAAAGCCTGGCTTCACTGTTTTAACTGATTTATTGTTATAATGAATGTAGAAATGTTCTACATTTATCAGTTCTGCTGATTGAATATGTGTACTTGCATCAGTTGGACCGGGTGATACAGGTCATTGTTTGTCTCATTAAGCACCTTCCGTGAGAACACACACACACACACACACACACACACACACACACACACACACACACAACCATGTTGAGAGCTTTGTTCTGTTTGATTTACCAAGGACAAAGCAGCTGTATCAAACCTTCTGTCAGTTGCTGTGAAGAGGGCTGATAACAAATTCTTTTATTTTCTCTCCTTCTCTTTCCATGTCTCTGACTCCCCCTCTTTCTAGAGTAAAGAAATAACCTTTCAGCTGCAGGAGGATCTGATGAAAGTCCTCAATGAGCTCTACACGGTGAGTGTTACGATAGCTTCCACCACTGTCTCACTACTAACCTGCTTGTCACAACCGCCCGTGCTCTGCATCTGTTTCTAAGAACACATACTTGCCATTCAGACGTTTATAGTTGGCAAGGCAACAGTCCACGTAAGCCAGCAGATGAGATCATACTCCTTTCTGCGTAGGGATGGCCGTGATGACCGCCAGCCTTACCTGCCCCTCTCAACAGAGCTGGTGTGGTCTTAGGACCCAGCTGGCTCTAACCCCAGGCTATGAGCAGCTATGAGCATTAATAACTGCATCCCTCTCTGCACCATAAAAAGACATGTATCTCTGTCCCTCTCTCCCTACCAGATGCGCTTGCATGCTAACGTTCTTATAAGGCACTTGTGCACAGACGAACAGGCCCCCGTGTTTGTTGGCCTGTAACGTTGACAGCTGTACAATTACGTGATGCTGGCTTATTATTCCGGCAACGCTCAGACGTCCGTGTCCCTCCCTGAGTGCTGGCTTTAAGGAATCCAAGCCCAGCCTTTTGTTTATACGCCACTTGACTGTAATTCACTGTTAAATGAGCGCCATAATTTGAAAGGATCCATTTACCTGCGGTTGCAGCTTACACCGCAGCCATTGGGCTGCACTCTACCGCCTCTGTATCTGACCCAGCTCACAGACGTCCACAGTCAAGTAATGCGCAGCAATAAATCAGTATCACGGCTGTTGAGCAGAGCAGATAAAGTGCTTCCTGTGACCTTGTAGCTTTGGATATTGTTCCTCTGGCCTTGAATGGCCCGCCTGTGTTGTCACCATAGACGTGTTGCCTTGGTGTACGGGCTTTGTTTCCTTCACTCTCAGGGACTTCATAATTTTCCTTCACATGAGGCCGTTCTGCTCAGTTATCTTAACTGCCGGTGGAAGATTGCAAGAACACTGCAGCACCTCAGTTGTTACATGGAAGCTTCCTTCATGTTGTGCTTCTTTGAGTGCATTGCTTGCATTACTATTGCTTTTGCAGTCATTTTGGAGGGCCTTGGTTTTCGAGTAGCGTGACATCTCCTCTTTGACCTGTCTTAACCTTTTGGAAAGGAAGCACTCCCCTGGGGCTGTTGCATCAGAAACCCTTCCCCCTCAATTCAGGCACAGCCACAGCTAGTTAAATAACAGGTCTTGCCATCGCTAAAATTGGTCATTCTAAAATGAGAAATATAAACACAGTTCCAGTACAGTAAGTGGAGAGTGAGGCACAAGGTTTGGTCAGCCACCATGTTTCCAATTACACAGCTCTGGACAAGAGAGGCAGTAAAGATGTCTGCTGTAGATGTCTACTGAGCGGGTTTGTTTTGATGGCCCTTTTATAGGTAGGCTGTGTTTTGAGTCTGCTTGAGGGTTTAGTGTAGCATGTATTATGATTATGGTGATTCGGTGCAGTGGTTTTGACACGGCCTGACCCTCTCTGACCCTTCACTGCTCTTGGGTCAATACCTTTATGGAGACAGAGCAGAAGACCTGAAAGCTCATCAACACAGCCAACGTTAAACTTAATATTTAATCTAAACTAAGTTAAAAATCTTTGACATTTCTCGCCTTCAGCCTTTTCAGATAATTTTTCAGGTTCTTTTGTCCTGTAATATATTCCCCATACTCTTAGCTTTCATAAAATGTTTTTTATTATTTTTAAAGCGTCATTATGGCAATTAAACACACCGTCTGTCTGAATGCCTGTCACATATCATTCTTGGTTCCATTTAAAGCTACTTACATTGGCATAATTAACTTCTTGATACCTGCTTCATACTCTCTGAGTCATATCCTAATGCATGTTATTGAAGTCATTCTAGCATTGCTAATAGCCCACTAACAATAACAATGACTCACACAGTAGGAAACAGCTTTGGGAGCACATTGTGACTATGACCATATGGCTTTGTATGTGTGGGATCTCCCTTCATCCCTGAGATCCTGAAGGCAGTATCATCAGTCAGATTGGTGACATGTTGCCTCTTCTCTGCTTGAGATGCCTGGGGTGATGGCATGGCTGAGAGGGAAATGAGGAGTCCCTCTGTGGCTCGTTAGGGATATACTGTTTCTCATATGGCTGGAGGGGGAAATAGGAATGAAATGGGAATATCAGTCTGTGTATGGTTACAGTAACTCTACACTGTATAGTAATTCTATGCATGGCATTTCTCTCATCCCCCCCGCCCCCCCCCCCCCCCCCCAAGCTGACTGTGATGGCACTTGAAGGTCAGGCAAACATGTGGTTTGGTGATCTTCAAGGAGTGTTTAAGAATGTAAGCTGTCATACACACGCTCGCACTCATACAAACATGCCTGCAGCTGTAGAGGCAGGACAGTTAAAAGTGTGAGAAGTGCACCGTCAAATACGCATCAGCTCGAAGGCAATAAATTGTGGCACTCGAGTGTGGATGACCTGGCTTAAACTTTGACCTCTGACTCCCACCCCTCACCCTCTCAAGGTGATGAAAACCTACCACATGTACCACACGGAGAGCATCAGTGCGGAGAGCAAGCTGAAGGAGTTTGAGAGACAGGAGGAACGGCAGGGCATCCGCTCTGGAGACCCCGTGCTCAGCATGCGATCCGAGGACAAGCACCAGAGGCGCAGCTCTGTAAAGAAGATTGAGAAGATGAAGGAGAAGGTACTGGTCGCCAGCACGCCTCACTCCAGACTTCCCCACGCTCTCCTGGGGGCTCATCTGGCCTTGGCTTCCCCCACTCTGATTGGCCCAATCCCTGTTGAGGATGACCTCAACAGGGATTGGGCCAATAAGGTTTAGAGAACTTTAGAATTTAGAACTGTATAAATATCCTCACACTATACAGTTTGAACATCATATAGCAGTATTTAGAGGATACATCAAAACCAAAACCGCCTCAGTGCTTAGTTGATACATTTTTTTTTAACCCTTTAGTAATAACAAATTTTTTTCTCTTACCACAACTAAATATATGAATGCTATTCATGTTCTTCTCGTCTCCTTCGTTGATGTCACTGAGGCTAGACTTGTTTTAGATGGCAGGCCTTGTCCTCCACAAAACCAGCGTTTCAGTGAGAAGGCAATGCTTCAAGCTGGCCTGCATTCCCTTAGACCCTGTGACTAATGGCTGTATAGCCCTGGCAAGAAGTGTGCTTTTATTTCTTTCTTTGACTCCTCCTGGAATGCGGGACTGTGGACTAGTGAAAATATGGAAGTCACGGTCTATTACTCAGTCCAATGCCGTTCCATGACTAAGTCACTATTACCGCTGGGTGGTGAGAAAACCCAGGAAACAGCAACACACCAGAATAGTACCGGAATAGTATCAGAAAATATTTGTTAACGTTTTGATGTCTTACTTCTGACTCCTGGTTTGTTGTATTTCCTGAAGGAACCATCCGCCAGTTACCTTGGTCCAGAACTGAAAGCATGCAGTATGCAGGACTTTGCTTAATATGCACTTTTCCAATCTATGTGTTCTCTCTCTGTTTTTCTCGCCCATCAGAGGCAGGCCAAGTACTCTGAAAACAAGCTGAAATCGATCAAAGCTCGGAATGAGTATCTGCTGACGCTGGAAGCCACTAATTCTTCTGTCTTCAAATATTATATTCATGACCTGTCTGACTTAATAGATGTAAGTACTGAGCCAGTGCAACCATTGTAACGTCTACATTAAAACGTGCTGTGCTTGACATGTAGAGCAGTTTAAAATAGAGCTCCAGAAAGAACAGCCATGTGGCTGCTGTTTTTACTGCAGCCAGCTGGGGTAAATCTACATCTGTTTGTTTTCCTTTTGCATTCACTTTGATCCCAGTATATGCTTCAGAGCTGTGTCAGGCTGTTTAAAACTGAAGCTCATAATACTTTCACTTGCACTTTCATACACAGCAAAAGGAGTCTTCACAAACATTTCACATGAAATTGCATTTTGTTTAAGGTTCTCTTCCTCAGAGAGCAGTACAGACCTGTTATTGAAAGGCAGTCCCCGGAGGCTTTGGAGATTTTAATATGTGTGCTGGGAAGGAGTGATGAGTTTAACAGTGTCTCTGTGAAATGAGTCGAGGGAGAGGGGAGAGAGTTCAAATTCAGGGAACAAGTGACACTCACTTCCCAAGAAAGAAGCAGTGAGGTTGCAGTACTGTGGGTGGACAGTGCTAAGAATCGCATACACTCCATATTGCTTCTGTGATTTTGATCTTCTTCTTATTATCATCCACAGGCCTTTTAGAAGGGCTGTAATTACAATTCTGTGACATGCTCAGTTATAAAACTAATAAATACTTTATAGTTGTCTGCAAAGTATTCGTGCATGACGATTTTTAATTTTTTTTTGTCTGTGTGGACAGAAAATGTCTGTCCTTTAAACCCAATTTTTGTGAATTACTTGAGCTTCTCTTTTAGGTCACATGAGACCCCGTCGAACATTTTCCTGGCACTGTTTCTCTCTATTCCCAGTACTGCAGCCTGAGACCCAACTGGCCAAATCAGTTATTTATAATCCAAGCATTGGTCAAATATTATTTTTCACCTGCAAAGCAAATGCGTCCCTGTGGGAGTCTGAGAGGAAGTAGCGCTTTTGGGTGACACGTTTGCATTCGGCTTTCAGGCCATGGCAGTGTGACCTTGCTTCGATGCCTAGCAGTGGTCGGTCAAACGCCCCCCAGCCCCCAACTCCACCTGGCCAGCCAGAACCAAGCTCTGCTTGGCCCGTTCACTTCGGATGCCTCTAGGATATTGCTGCTTTGCCTGAGAGGGAGAGCGAGGGGGGAGAGTAAAGGGGAGGGAAAGTAAGAAGGTGGGAGATACTTAAAAGGAGAGGGAAGATTAAATTCAGCCATCAGGCCTGAGGGGAAGTGTCTGCATGACTCAACTGCCTGTTCCACTGAAAGCATGTGCTGCTAAACCACATCAGCAGGCTGATCTCAGTCTTGTACATGCACACGCGCACAAACACATACACGCACACGGATGCCACACACATGCATGAGTGCACACAAACTCCCTCCAGTGTAATCGGTGACACAATCAGTTTAAACAAGATATAAGCACAAAGCCTATTATTATAACTCTAATGAGCAAATTTAACTCAGAATAAAAATATGTAACCTGTCACTGACAAAAAAACTTAATGGGGTGCTGGTCGTGATACTCGGACAGGCTTTTTAATTCCTGTCATGTTACTCAGTGTAAGTGCACTTGTGTCTTTCTTGGTTTCAGTCCCGATTGCAGTGGCTTGCTCTGGGTCTTCAGGATTCTGCTCTGCCTGAATCAGAGACAAAATATGATGAATATTGCCTCCCAGGCCAGACCAGTGTGTCTGTAGACCAATCACCCTTCAAGGCCAAGTGAAGTCTGTGCATGCAGTGTAGATCTCTCACCCAGGATGAAGTCATCTGATGCTGGGTTAAAGGCAGGGACCTGATTACTGTCAAGGCCACTAAGACTGAGTCATACAGCCCTGCTTGGCGCATACCTAATGCTTTAAAAATGTCCGCTAGCTGTGCCCAAACTTGCGTTGATAATTCAGATGTGGTGGGGGGATGCTAGTGCTTCAATTTATAGAGCCATATACCTTGTGATGACAGTGGAGTGCAAATTATGTTATGGAGTGTTATGGAGACTTTTTGTGTACTAAATGCACAATAAGTTCCCAGGTAATTAGCACGTTTGAAATGTGAATGCTGTTTGAGTACAGTGTGTGCGCATGTGCATGTGTGTGCGCATGTGTGTGTGTGTGTGTGTGTGTGTGTGTGTGTGTGTGTGTGTGTGTGTGTGTGTGTGTGTGTGTGTGTGTGTGTGTGTGTAACTGAATGTCTGATGTCGCTTCTGGTTTATTCTATGCCATGTGTGTGTGGAATGAGCAGTGCTGTGATCTGGGCTACCACGCCTCCCTGAACCGGGCCCTTCGGACCTACCTCTCAGCCGAATACAACCTGGAGACTTCGCGTCATGAGGGGCTGGACATAATTGAGAATGCAGTGGACAGCTTGGATCCTCGCAGTGACCGCCAGCGCTTCATGGAGATGTACCCCACTGCCTTCTGCCCTCCAGCCAAATTTGAGTTCCAGCCACACATGGGAGATGAGGTTGGAAGCTCTATCTCTCACTCATGCATATTCAAATGTGCACACACACATTGTATGAAACACCTAAGGCTGGTTTTTGTGTATTACACAGTCCTGTTTATACTTCATATACTGGAAAATGCTGTAAATGAGCATACTTTCATATGGCACACCATAATAACAGCCCTTTTACCTTAAACAAGCCTACAGATTTTAAAATCACAGTAACCAAAGCATCTCCCTTAGGGTTATAAGACACTGAAAAGGTTTTTAAATGATTAAATTCAGTGTTGTGCTTTTCTTAAACTCTGGCGACACAGTGAGGAAAAAGTTATGTTAGTGAGAAGCTAGAGTAGGCATGGTTACACTTTTCCAGTTTCAATATAGAATACACAGAGCCACATTCGCACAGAGAGCTGAGAACGAGTCGCACTGTACTTCTATCCTAAGGGTGTGTACTTGTTTATTGCAATTCTGTTATATTTTTCCTTCCTAATTGGCCATTGATACCATGCCTGTTCATGTTTACAACCAACTGGTCTATGGTGGTAGAGTACTTGAGCGGCAGTAGAGAATGAGTAGCATCAGATTGGATTAAGTAAGTGTTTTTAGTAGGTGCCTCTTGTCCTTTCACGACAAGCAGCCCTGCAGCCAGCAGCACCAGGACTCGTTCAGATGGGCTTGAAGCCCTACTGCTTCCAGGCATAAGGGCTGGGCTCGCTAGCCAGAGCAGGGGATGCTGGCCTTCCTCCAAGCAGGACACTGATGTGTCTATCTCTCTCTCTCTATCTATCTATCTCTCTCCGTCTCTCTCTCTCCCCCTCCCCAGGTGTGTCAGATCACGGCCCAGCCCCCCGTGCAAGCCGAGCTGGTGCTCCGCCTCCAGCAGCTACAGTCCCGCCTGGCCACACTGAACATCGAGAATGAGGAGGTGAGCCAGGCAGAAAGCCTCTCCTTCCCCATGCTTGGAAAACAGTTCTATTCTATAACATTAGCACCTAGCAACACCACTGGCCTCGGCTCTGTGCATGATGTGCACTGCATGCCCTTGCATTACCGAGCTTTCGTGGAGATACCAGAAGCGAAGGCACACGCAATAGCTTCCTGTTGCGTTAGGCCGAGGCAGCATTGCACTAGATTTCTCTGCCTAATTGAGCACTAATTGAACATGTGGCTTAGGAGGGCTTGGCAGAGGTTGGTTGTGTAACTATAGAGTTTCTGCAGTCCTCTGATGCCCAGCTCTCTCTCCTCCACTCTCATCCCCAAACATTGCCTGGAAGTTCTTCTATTCCCACACCGTTACCGGGAGCTCGTCTCAGGAGCGGCTGCCTTCTTATCACCTGCCATGCCACGTTTCCAGGCGCCTGCTGAAAATCCAGTAGGCCTCTGCCTGGTTGTTACAGGCGAGCGCCTGCTGCTCTCTCCTCTGTTCTTCGTCACTCCATCCCTCCGCTCACTGTTCCTTCAGTGTTGTCTCTCTGCACCTTTGTGGGAATGGTGAATGTGATGGAGCGTATGCATTCTTGCATATATTTGTGGTGTATTGGCAAACACACACACATAGAAGGCTGCGTCATCCCCCTGCTGCTGTGTGCCTAGGAGGCTGTTCACTGCGGATTCTGTCTCACCTGTTTCTGAGAGCTTCATGACATTAGGATCCTGGCAGCCTCTTCCAGGATGGGCCTTTGAAATGTTTTGCTTTGAAGGACTGGTGGCCTGAGCTGGTGTCAGCGTTTACGTGTTGACCAGGGCTTCGTGCAGGATGAAAAGCACAAAGGGCTGACTGCAGACTAGTGTAGCAATAGCCCAGAGGGACATGGCTTAAGAGCTGGGCATGTCCTGGGGTGCTGACATGGCTGAGGGGAGTCTCCACAGTCGAGATTTCCTTTCTTCTGCTCACAGTGCTGTCAGTACTGGTGGAAAAGCTTCGACAGCCAGGGGACGCGTATACCGTGCATCCCTGACACAGGGCAAGGTCTTCCCCTGCCCCGACACTGTTGCTGTTCAGTTGAGTTGGGGTGCAGCTGTTTCCTAAAGGCCACACTGCACTACAAAGCTCATGAAGAGACAGAGGGTGAATGCTTTAATGGATTTACTGACTCCATGACTCTGAATCCATCACACACATGGGCAAAGAAAGCACTGAGGACTCTATCATTTCAGCTTCTTTCTGAAGTCATTCTTTATCCCCTACAGAGCTAATAATTTGATAAGATACACATAGTGTTTGCTAGAGACCTCAATGAGAGTGAAGATTTTCCACATCTTTTCCATTTCTTTCTTTCTTTCTCCTCGTTTTACCACTTGCTTTTCTGTTACTTGGTCTCACCCTCTCACTCTTCATTTTTCTAGAAGTTCTTCTTGTGCCTTATGCGGAGTCCACTCCGGCCCCCTGCCGCGGAGGGAAGTATCTGTTTGTTTTGTGGAGATAAACCTCGGGGAGGCACATCAAAGCCAGGCAGCTGAGTGCACTGCACGCATAGCCGTGTGAAACATCTGATTGCTGATAGCTCGTCTAACGGGCCGCCTTCTGCTGTTTAACATCCCATCCCAGCCATGCTGAAGGAGTGCTCACTGATCTGGTTGGCCTAGGGGCTTCAGCTCCCACATCAAATGAACTTACGGGAGAAAAGAACAGAAATAAAAGCCCATGTGTAAATGGTGCAATCTAGATGCCCGCAGAGGTAACTGGTATTTTAATGAATAATAGATCAAATCTAATGTTTTTTAAGCTGGGAGAGTTTCTCTCTTCGGTGATCATTACAGTTCTTGTGAATAAGTAGGCACTGTTTTACACACACACACACACACACACACACACACACACACACACACACACACAAAAAAAAAACCCTGAATGAAGTGTGTCAAACATGAAAACACTATTAAAGTTAATGACAGTTAAAGTTGTTTTCACACAGACTTCAAACTCATGCCAGGGCTTCTTCATTCTTCATATCAATGTTTTTTGTCCCCTAATGGATTTGCATGAGAAACACTGCCAGAGGCTCCACACTTAGAGATGTAATTGATGGAGTTTGAACTCCTTCTTATCTAACAGCACCTCTTCGAGGTCCTTTAATTTGACACTGCTCTACTTTTTCCTTGTGCAGTTCTGCCTGCTGTGACTTGCTGAAGTTTGGCTCTCTGTGTTGGGAGGTCTGAGGCATGCCTGGCCTCCCTTTGACTTCCCCATGCACATCCATCCAAAATGTGTACATTTACAGGTGTGGTAACTATGGTGGAGCCTACTACTGAAACTGCACTACCCAGAGGTGAAAGGAACAGCATTTTTCCTTTGTGGTTGGCTTTCTGTTCAGGTTGAAACAAAAGAGACTGAGTCATGCAGCCTAATGGTAGCTGGAGAAAACACAGCAATGTTTGAGATGGGACAAAGCTACTGGTTGCAGTTAGTCATCTACCATTTTGAGGTCACCTGCCATTGATTGGTGCAGGAGGAGGAGGCTTTACGGCAAGGCTTAGCCTGACCCGCCCAAGTTAATGAGTATGAGCCCACTGTACCAGTATACAGTTATATAAGCTATGGTCTTATATTGGCAGAAAAATGGTAATGCCCATAAGTGATGGTAATGACCACGGAGGTTACTTAGTCTCTCTCTCTTTCTGTGTGTGTATGTGTGTGTGTAATGTGTGTGTGTGTATCCTTGAGAGCTTGGATTTTATTAGTTTTCCCCTGAGACAAGAAAGGCTTGTAAGGCATATGAGCTTGATAGAGCTTGATTTTAATACTATTTATATACACTGAATGGCCTCTTTTTATTAGTGACACCTGCCCTTTCATGATTGGAGTTTCCTTGTATGGAAATTAGACATGGGACCCCGCAGTGCAGCATAAAATCAGACGATCAAGTTTTCCGGGGATCAGCTTCAATGTGAATTCATAGTAGAATGGGAAAATCGGGCAATCTGAGCAAGTTCGAACAAGATAATCAGTGCTGGACTAGCCAGGGCCAGTATGTCAAAAACCTTGTGGCATTTTCTTGTGCAATGGTGTTGAAAGTATACTGAGAATGGTGTGATCGAGGATAAACATTCAGTGAAAGGGGATCCTTTCCAAACAACTCTTCGATGAAAGGGTTCAGGGTAGGATGTCAACAATCGCTCTGATGAACATGTGGTGCACAGTCAAGCAAATTGTAGCCAAATACAAAGCTGGTGCGCGAATGTACAACACATCTTTTCTTAGCACCAACAGGCTAAGACAGTAGACAACCAATTCAAGAGCCATTGCTGTTTAAGGGTAAAAGTGGGCAAACAACTGCATAAATTGGATTACTGATTCATCACCTGGTCAGATAAATCCAGATTTATTTTGCACCATGTTGATGGGAGGGTCAGAATTTGGCACAAGGAGCATGAATAAGCCCTTCCTGTGAGGTGTCAACAGTTCAGGCTGGTGGAGGTGGAATAGTGAGGTGGGGAGTGTTTTCTTCACACACCCTGGATACCACATCCTCTGATACCTCTATTTGGGCATTTGGACAGTAGGCCTTACCTCTACATTGTGACCGACCAAGTTCGACTCATAGCAGCTGTTTACCCTTTGGCAAAAGGGCACTTTCAGCAGGACAATGCACCATGCCCCAAGGGTCATATACAGTGAGTATAGCGAGTTTTCCTTGCTTCTCTGGCCTTCACAGTCCCCAGATCTTAATCCTATAGAGCATCTCTGCTGAGATAGAATGAGCTGTGCAGAGAATGTCAGTACCTCCATCTAATTTGCGGCAACCGTGAGATGCTATCATTTCTGCATGAGCCAAGATTCCTACAAAGCGATTTCAACAGTGGAATCTATGCAATTATGAATTACTGTGGTTCTGAAAGCCAAAGAGGTCCAGTGTGCTAACTGATGTGTGTCTCTAATGAAGTGGCCATTCTGTGTGTGTGTGTGTGTGTGTGTGTGTGTGTGTGTGTGTGTGTGTGTGTGTGTATCAGATTTTTTTTTCTCTCTCCTGGGTCAGGAAATACCACGTTACTATTGAGCATGCCATTCTTGCTTCTCGCTTCTCTCTCTCCCTCTCTCTCTCTCTTTCATTCTCCACATATCCCTCCTTCACCCTCATCCTTTGGTTATGAGCATGTGCGTCCCTACCTCCTTATTTTTTTGTTTTTTTGCATTTGAACAGCACAAGCTTGTGTTGGTGAACCCAGACCTAGTTTGATGCCTGACATGCTCAAACCTGCACTGTCCTCTATGGCTCCACATGGATTTCTAATTGTCTAACTAAGCTGAATCTTGGGCTGCTTGTAGGTCAAGAAGACCTCTGAGGCCACACTGACCACCATACAGGACATGGTGACTATTGAGGATTATGATGTCTCCGAGTGTTTCCATCACAGCCGCTCCACAGAGTCAGTCAAGTCCACTGTGTCTGAGACATACCTGAGCAAACCCAGCATTGCCAAGAGACGCGCCAACCAACAGGAGACAGAGCAGTTCTACTTCATGGTGAGAACTAATTCCCTCATCCAATTAGAGCTCAGTTTATTAGTCAGCTGACCAAGACAATGATCATTAAACTCAAAGCTGTTTCCAACTGTCACTCAGAATTTGCCACTTGGAGGAGTTTGGAGAGTAAAGCTGAGAGACTGTGTTAAACGACAGGGCTTGTTGGTCCCTTGTCTTTCTTCACCCCATGATATTGCTGGCTAATGTCTCCATCCAGTCAACAGCCTAATTCCAGTGGTGTCATGCTGCTCTTCCTCTGGTGTCTCTGCAGAAATTCCGTGAGTTTCTAGAGGGCAGCAATCTCATTGCCAAACTCCAGGCAAAGCATGACTTACTGAAGAGAGCCCTAGGAGAAGGTAACCATCAGACATACTGCAACTGATGAATTCTGCACGTGCTTATATCTTGTGGTTTTCGAATGAACATTTTATGCATTTTGAGTGACGCCAAACACTAATCACAACACTACTCCATGGCTGGACCACGTGAGCTCTGTAGCTGGACTGCATGAGCTCTGTGCAGCCCATGCATAAACGGTCTTGAAGTTGTCAATCAGACTAAGGGGCAAAATTTCCCAAGCAATGCCAGGTGCATTGGGAGATAGACGTTTAAGACCTGCCAGTTTAAAAGCTCCAGAGAGGGGCAAAAATGGTAGTTTGAAAAGTTTTTGATGTGTGTTAACAAGCCTTAAATGTCGAATGTGTGTGTGCCCAAAACTGAAGCAGATGGTTGCCTGCATATGCTTTACTGAGCATGTGCATGGGCCACTGCAGAGGCTCTGACAACTGAGTCATCCTATCACAGCACTGACATCTCTTCGTTCTCTCTCTCTCTCTCTCTCTCTCTCTCTCTCTCTCTCTCTCTCTCTCTCTCTCTCTCTCTCTCTCTCTCTCTTCTCCCTCCCACTGTCTACCCCTGTCTAGGGCACCGAGCAGAGTACATGACCACAAGGTAAAACTCATTCTCTACCCTGTTCAAGCTTTTAAGGCTAGTCTTTTCAAGAACAGATTAACAGTAGGTCAGAGATCAGGTGAGGCTGTGTTGGGAAAACACAGTTTTTCAGAAGACCTGCTGTCTGCTTCTCAGTCGAAAGCTCTACATCGTTTTTCATTAGCATTATTGACTTCCACTTCCTTGGAAATCTAAAAAAGCACCCTAAAAAGTTTAGTATTTGTGTGGATTTATGTTGTTGTTGTTTTTGTTGTTCAGTAATGGCCCAAAGTGGCAGGCTGAAGCAGTATTTTGCTCTCCAGGGTGCAACCTTTCTGCACTGCGCCAACAGAGCTTTTTAGATTTAATTTCACTCAGAACTAGAGAAAGCCTGCAGGACACTCTTTGCAAGTGGATCAAAGTGCTCTCTGCCTGAGGCAGGGAGAGTGTAGCTCTGTTGTTTTACACGTGGAAGGTGACCCAAAGAAATGGCTCTAATGGCGCTGGCTGGATGGCATTCACACAAGAGAAATAGTTTCTCCTTCGATGCACTCTCGAGTTGCCTTTGTGCTGCCAGTGTCCAGGAAGCACTGCCAGATCTAGTCTCTTTCAGTCACTGTAGAATACATTCAAGTGAAAGCCATGGGGAATCATCAATTAAGCTCTGAGAGAAAGGTTTAACAGCAGATGTTAGCAGATAATACAGATAACTTGGGTTAGGGTGCTTTGTAGTGTTTTGCGCTTGGGTATTGGCACCACTTTTTGGTAGGATACAGCAATATTCTGGCGTTCTGGACAAATTCTGACATCAATGAAAATCCAATATAAATGGGACCCATCAATGCCCCCAGCCACATGACACCTCAGCAATGAGCACCCATGCCTAGGGCCTCGTTAGCGCACATGACGCCTCTCACCGGTCACCACTCCCACACTCCCAGCGGGTTAGTGTGGCCATGGCCATGATGTCGCATGGCAATCAGGTGTATGCCCACATGCAGCAGGCTGAGCTGGGTTGCCTCCACCCTGGCAAGCCCTCCCACGCATGCCCAGCTCTCTTTAAGGGCCAGGAGATGAGGGCCCTCCTCTGTTTGGCTCATGGTGGTGCTTTCTGAATCTAGCTGCAGAACTGAGTCCTGTCAGTGGCAGCTCTTTAGGGAGTCAGCAGACAAATTACATGCTACCACATAGTGTGTTCAGAGTAGAAACATATGCTAGAATAAATAATGTTTTGCTAATAAATGTCCATATGCTTTTTTTGTGTGTGAAACTTTTATGAAGAAAGTAAGAAAGTATTAAAAGCAAAGTAAATGACACTCCATGTATGTGACCCTCTCTCCATGTGTTAGGCCTCCAAATCTTCCACCTAAACCATTTGGCACAAGGAGGTCCAGACCTCGGTCGCTTTTTAACGTTAAGCTATTTAATGGCAATTTGGAGGCCTTTATTAAGGTACTACGTGTAGCAGTTGCAGTAATATGTTTGCCTACTCTCTGTGTCCTACTGTGCCCCAGGCATCCTGCTTTATCCTCACCTTTTCCTGAGATCATTATGGTCTGGCCATTTGGTCTATGAACGCAGAGTCTTGAAACCCAGGAGCAACATGGGGCTGTGTGTGGCTGTGTGTGTGTGTGGCTGTGTGTGTGTGTGTGTGTGTGTGTGTGTGTGTGTGTGTGTGTGTGTATGTTTGTGTGTGTGGTGAAAGGTCAGGTCTGCCCCCCTGTGTTTTTCTTTTGGAAGACTGACTCTGCTAGTGCCTTTGGCAGACTGATGATAGCTTCATAGGCTGCTATTGGTGGCTTGTAGTGCTGGGACAAAATAACTCGGATTTTGCTTCTTTCTGTCTCCTCCTTCCTCCCTGTTCTTGCTTACTCTTCTGTGCTTGTAGCCGTGGACGGCGGAACTCTCATACCAGGCATCAGGTAGAGACTCTGTCATGCTCTGATTGGCTCATGCTGCCTGTTTGTCTCAACCAATCCCATTGCCTTGCCCTGCCCCTTAACGTTTCCTCTGTGTGTGCATGTGCATGTGCATGAGGTTTTACAGACCCAGATATGCCTTGCTCATTTTACTTTAATATGAGCAGTTAAGCAGTAGCATAGGTTTTTGCTTTCCAGTTCCTAAGGTCTTACAGTTTAAATATGTATGAGAGTTTTGTTATTAATATTTATAATTTGATTTGATCTTTTTTCATGCTAATCATGCTATTTATTATTACATTTTAGTTACATAAGAAGCATCAGTGAGCAGCGTCCCATATTCACTAGGTCCCTGTGAGCGTCATATTAAAATAAAACCAGTCACACTGTTCCTCTACTGCTCAGAGCATTCAGAGCTGCAGCCTAGGCCATCTAGGTCAGAGCTGTAAAAATCTCACTACAGTTAGAGCAAAGGTGTCATTTAAAAATCAGTGGAAGACCCCTGAGTATTTCTGCCTGTTCCAGGCCAGAATGCTATGGATGAGGAGCTGGGAGTCTGATGCTTGGCCCAGGGGCTACGCTTGACCAGTACACCGGCCTCACACTCCCTGGGCTGAAAGCAGATCACAGCATTATTAAAAGCATGTAAGGGAGAGACTGGCCAAGCCTAGAACAAACAGGCCTGGCTTTGCCAAGAGGCAATCCGATCATGATGCTCCTGCAGTTCGAGGGGGTGAGCAACAGTAGTGCCCAGCTGGGTAAAGGACGTGGCGGTGGACACTGTGTTTCTGCTTGTTAGTACAACTGCTGTGTCATTGGGTTGTGTAGCCCAAGCTATTAAATATGATTAAATATGACTCATTAGATATGTCTAGGAATAAAATAGACACATTAGAATGAAAGCTTGATTTTGAGCTTAAATGATTTTTCTCTGGGTCTGTAATCCCTCTGCCTTATGTAGTGTTCTCTCAACTAATAAGTGTCAAAATGCACAGCATGTGTTATGGTTTAAGGGGAATGCAAACTGTCGCAAACTGTTTCTAACATGATCTAAAAAATAATAATGCTCTAAAATATAATAACAATGCTAAAATATAATAATGATGCTAAAATCAAAGTAATGTTATACTTTAGTGAGTGTTCAGACACTTCACCCGTGGACTTCTTTTTTTGCAGGACTCTGGGCAAGCTATCCCACGTGTGGTAGAAAGCTGCATTCGATTCATCAATCTTTACGGTAAGCTGTACTCCAGTTCAACTCTTACTGTGTCTTTTTGCACCCACACAACGTACATGGCACAAGCTCTGGCCCCAGAGCAGCTCTGAGGGGAATCTGATCATAGTGCTCCTGTTCTGGTGTCTCTCTTGGTGACGGTCCTAAGCTCACTGCCACCTGTCCTTTCTCCAGGCCAGCTGGCTCTCGGCTCCAGGTTGAGGGCTAGCCAGTGCTCACCCTCCCCTGCTGGGGCATGGGACAAACCTCTTAGATCTGAAGGCCTGTGTGTACCACAGAAATAAGGATCCCACATAGGCCTTTTCTGTTGCATGCATGGTTGTAAAGAGTTGATGCTCCATGTGTGGCCAGACCTGCAAATGAGATGAAGGAGATGATGTGACTAATCTCAGAAAACCTGGACTGCGTTGCTTATTAAACGCTAATCCAGGCCTTAGCAGCCTCTCTCTGCCTCAATGATGATCTTTGATTTGCAAGCGGGAGCTCTTCTAACGTGAATAAGAGGCCTTTTCACATCACATTTCACGCTCCCTCCCGTGAATCAGCTCACTGAACGGACATATATACTCAACTAGGCACGAGTACTCACTTTTCTCTCATCTCTCTTGCTCTCTGTCTATCTCTTTCTGTTTCTTTCTCTCTATTAATTTCTCTTTCTCTCTCTCTCTCTTTCTCTCGCCACAGGCCTCCAGCATCAAGGCATATTCCGTGTCTCAGGATCTCAAGTTGAAGTCAATGACATTAAGAACTCATTCGAGAGAGGTGGGTGGTAAAGTGTCGCCCACGTGTCGAGTTTTCCACCAGCTTACATGGCACGTGAAGCGCCAACTCTTCCAGCAAAGTAATAAATTGCTTCCTTAAGCGCCCATACCTGCTGCTGCCACTACACTGGTGTTGTCTGCTTTCTGGACCATCCACCAGGTGTTCTGGGTTCTATTAACATGCATTATTGTATGTACCAATAGCAGTCGCCTTTGTTTTTTCCATTTCTGCTTGTGACAGTATGAAAAGGGAATGTCATTCTTCCGTGGTAGATTATGTACTTGATCAGCACCGCACAGCACCAGTGGTTATGTTTTGGGGCTGTTTATCTCAGTATAAACAATCTGAGTGGAGAGTAATGTATCATATTAAAACCTGTTGTGTCTCCTAGGTAACGACCCTCTGACGGACGACGAGAGCAACCATGACATTAACTCAGTGGCAGGTGTTCTCAAACTGTATTTCCGGGGTCTGGAGAACCCCCTCTTCCCAAAGGAGAGGTTTAATGACCTCATCTCCTGTGTCAGTAAGTGCATACATTTCACCCTGCAGGTTTACATGGCTACGAAACTTAAAGGTGAAGCTCATGAGACATGCGTGAGACATAAGTAATTTAGGCATAAGTTTGACAATTTGTTGATCAATCCCTGCTTACTTACTCATTGTTCACTATGTTTTTGTGTGCTTCCGTTACGGCTTGCTTACATGTGTTATAAAGGCTTATTCATTCCTGGTCATCAGTCTTTGTGCTGTGCTGGTGCTCTCATTCTAAAGGCCTCCAGTAAATAAAGAGCAGGCAGTCATTAGCTCTTCACCCTGGCCATAACAGTGGTTGCCTTCACTGTCGTTGTGAAGCACTCCACTGCTCCAGGCTAACACTTGCAGCTTCACACACACAGTGCTCTGTGCAGCATCAGCTAGGCTTTGTGCTGGCGTGAATAGCACATTGTCAGGTTGCTCAATTGGAAGGACATAGTGATTGCTGTACATCAGTGGGATCAGGGAGGGTTTTATGCTCTGCTGATTGATTTCAGCATTAGTGTAATGGAAACTGTGTTGCAGAATGGGACATCACTGGACAAAGAGGGAGAGAGTTAATGGCTACTGTTGTGCGTGTGCGTGTGCGTGTGTGTGTGTGTGTGTGTGTGTGTGTGTGTGTGTGTGAGACTAAGAGAAATATATGGGTTGGTGTGTGCGTGTCTGGGTTTGTGACAGGCACGTGGGTCCAACTGGGGAAGCCGGTCAGTGTAACTGATGGAAATGTCTTAGACTTTTCATTCCCCCACTTGCATCCCCTCATAGGCTCAACTTGCAAGCACTGTTACTATGGCCACTGGGGATCATCTGAGCTACAGTGGCAGATATGTATGGATCACCGTGTGTGGGTGGGTGCACACGTGTGCCTGTGGCTATGTGTGTTCATGCTTTTGGGCAAAGGTTGTGCCACTATTCTCTGTCTGACAAGTACTGAACTATCAGACAGGATCAGAGCTGAATGTTGTGGCTCTTTTTGCCTTACACCTGTAGCACAGATTAGAGTGGCAGCAGGAGAGGAGGCTGGAAAGGGCAAATGCAGAGCAAACAGTGTACAGGAACACCCAGAGTAACACCCCATGCACTGAAGAGCTGTTCGTAGATATTTGGGGACCCAGTTGACTTGAAAACTCAAAGCTGCAGTAAAAAATTAAGTTCATTAAGTTTCCTGCCTCGCCTCATTCCCTGCTCTGTTAATCAGCTTTATTAATGCCATAGGGGAGCTGTGGGTGCAGTCGCTGGTATAATTAGAAACAATACCTCTGACTCGCTTAAATAAATATTCAGCTTCCTTTAAAGAGCATTTGGCTCTAGTGCTTGGCTACTCCAGTGACTGGACCCTGAGATAAAAAGACTATAACTTAGTGCTTGGTGTTGCATGATGATGGTGTTACTACATCTGTGCACCTCTCCAGTATGTGAAGAAATTGCATATGTGCACAGCATGAATGTGTGAACGGCTGTTTACCAGTTGTGATTTGAAAGCAGTAATGTGGTAATCTCAAGCAACAATGAGCCTGAATCCACCCCTCCCCTTTTAGACTGGAAAAGGAAATAACATGTCTCTGAAATGATGACCACTCTCCAATGTTTTTTGTGAAAAAGTAGTTTTTTACATGCATGTTAATTGGAACCAGTCAGGATGAATTCTACCCAATCCCACAGTAAAACTGGCACATTCTGACCCCGCTTTTATCTGCAGAACTCTGGAAGGGAGCAGAACTCTTTTATGCTTAGACTGCAGTGTTGGGTCCATGTTAGCTGCGACGTAAACCCCAGTCTTAAATCAGGGCCAGAGCAGGCCAGCAGTGGACACGCTGAGATGGAGCAGGTGTAGTGAGAGATGCAGCATGCGCAAGCATGGAACACTGCACAAGGATGGGTCAACCATATCACCTGCGCTGCACGACAGGACAGAGGGACAGACAGTGACTGGTACTGGAGCGTGCATTTTGTCTGAATGCGGTATATAGCACTTCAGTGTCGGGTGGATTCATGCACGTTTCCATGCATTCCATCAAACCTGACTCGGCTGCCAAATGCTGTAGCCAGTCTCAGCACTACAGACGTACAAAGCCGAAGAGTTTTGGGCTGAGCTCAGAATTGTTTCACTGGATTTCGTAGATCTGATTACTCTAAATGTACAAGTGCCAAGATAATTTCTTGTTTTCGCTGCATCAGTTGAAATTCTTATGTGTGACAGGTATGACTGATGATTCATGTAACACCTCCATGTTTTGAGGTCTCCTGATCAGGAATGGAAAGAGCTGCCACACTCTCTGCTTTTACGCGTCACACCAAGCAGTGTGAGCCAGAAAATCCAAAGCTGCTTCTTATGAGTCAGGGTGGATCTCAGATGCAGACTTCCCTAAAGCCTCAAACTCCGCTTCTCTGCTGGGATTTCATGCTTGTTCTTTGTCAGCTCTTCAACTTCAAACAGCTTGTCTAGACTGTGCAGTGTGTGACATGTTCTTAGTGTCTCGAACTTTCTCTTTCTTTCTCCTCTCTTTGTTCTGTCTTATTTGTCTCCCAGGAATAGATAACCTGTATGAGAGAGCCCTGTATATTCGGAAGATCCTTCTGACAGTTCCCAGATCTGTACTCGTGGTCATGCGCTACCTGTTTGCTTTCCTCAACCAGTAAGTTGAAACATATGCACATGACGTGAGATGCTCCACACGCGTACGCACACCACACACACCACACACATACACACACATACACACACACACACACACACATCTATATATAGCTCTGAAAATACTGCATAAAAGACTCCACACAGTGACAGACTTTCAGAAAAATCCTTATTGCCACTCCCTTGCATAGAGGCTCTTATAGTAACAACCAGCGTAAAGGGCTGAGTGAAACGGTGCAGTGCGGCAGGTGGAGGACCCCAGCTAGGTGGCACTGGCTGCTGTGGAGTTGGTGGTACTGACTGCTGTGGCTCACACACACACAGTGCTAGCCTCGTCTGCCCAGTCGGTATGGGTCCGATCAATTCAGGTATTCATGCAATCAAATTAAAATGTAGAGAAAGACAACATCCTTAGGGTAGGCTGTATTGTCTTTTCAGTCAAACTAGTTGGTGATTACCACAGACACTGCAGGCTTCAGTGTAAGCTAAATTAAACCAAACAGGAGTAGAAAACAGCACAGTGGGGGGAATGAACATATATGTGAATTTAGATGGTGATTCTCTCTCTCTCTGTCTGTCTGTCAGTATAATTTGTGCATCACTGTGCCCTGGCTCTTGCAGTCTCTCCCAGTACAGTGACGAGAACATGATGGACCCCTACAACCTGGCCATCTGCTTTGGCCCCACCCTCATGCCCACCCCTGACACCCAGGACCAGGTGACCTGTCAGGCCCACGTTAATGAGGTCATCAAGACCATCATCATCCACCACGAGACCATCTTCCCTGATGCCAAGGAGCTGGACGGGCCTGTGTATGAGAAGTGCATGGCTGGGGGAGACTACTGGTGAGACATGGCTTAGCAGCTGAGCCACGACTGGGCTGGCCCACTGCTTTTGTGTTTGCCTGGTCTTACTGGGACTAGCGAGAAAGGAGATTAGAGCCCATAGCTGTCAGAGGGTGGCGCTTGGGCCTTGGTTGTACTATTAAAGTCATGGGCAGTGCCTGGAAGAATAAAGGACCTGTCTGACCTTGAGCCCAGTTCCTTAGTAAATTTGTGGCTTTGCTGTAAGCTGTCTACAGGACTTAGATCCAAAATTTATCAAGGGGAATAGAGTGTGCAGTTGCTGCTGATAAAGCAAGCTAACATAGGCTCAACTATAGATTACCGATTAGCAGCCCCCTTTATATGTTCTATAGTAATTTGCCTGGAACGTGCAATCCTAAGGTCAGCTGTTAGACACTCAGACAATGTTTAAGTATTTCTCAGTGCTGTGGGAATTTAGCAGTAGGCTCAGAGCCAAAGGCCTTATTATGCCTAGATTGAGAAAGCTAGGTGTGCGTGTGCATGTGCGTGTGTGTATGTATGTGCATGTGTGTGTGCATGCATGTGTAGAGTACTTGGGCTGGTTCTGGAATCAGTGTGGGTAATTAGAAGAAATGATGAGGTGTCTACAGTAAGCGCTTTTGACAGGACAGGAAGCTTTTATTGTGAGTGGTTCAGATGTCTGCCTCCAATAGGTGAGACACACTGAAACGATCATGAAAATTACAGTCATTAAGGTAAGGTAAGCTTGCCAACAAAGAGATGGTAATTCCTCTCTGTGCTGCTTAAGGAGAAGTACAGGAAAGGACTAAAGTCTTCTGCCAGCGTGCACGCGCACACACATATACACACACACACGCGCGTGCGCACACACACACACACACACACACACACACACCAAACTTATCCTTCTTTCCTGCTTTCCTACCTGCATGCATACAGCTGTGGGTGGTTGGTGGGTTATGTGTATGTGTGTGAGACAGAGAGAAAGAGAGATAGACACAGAGATTGTGTGTGTGTGTTTAGGTGTAAGTGTGGGTGTGCCTGTGTGTGAGCGGGAGAGAAGTCCATTACTCTGTCATCTCATAAAAACACCCCACCTCTGTTCTCAGCAATGCTTCATCTTTCACCTGAAGCAAGTCTCCTATGTCTCCTTGCATCTGTCCTTGAGATGTCTAGTGCTCACACACACGCATACACAAACCAGACTTATCCTTCCTGTTTTCCCTATATCTCTCCCCCTCCCCCTGTGCACACATGCGTACACACACACACACACAAACTCATTCACACTCACTCACGGATATGCATGTAACATGTACACTGATTTGTCATAATTTTCCTAATAGCATAGTGTGCAGGCAGTGTTTAGTTGGAAATGGTGCAATTATGTATCATTGGTAATCAGGTGGGATGTAAGGGGCATTAATGCCAGAGTTCATGACCAAATAGCACTGCAGAGAGCATCACAATCACCTTAACAGCACCCTGAATGCCTAGAAATGCCAAGAATATTAATGACAACCTTCCTCAAGCCCACAACTCATGCTTAAACTGTACATTTACTCAGTGGGAAATCATTTTCAACAGATGGCAAACAAAAACCAGTTAGAACTTTGATGCCCTTTACTATAAACCTCAGGCATCTGTAATCATAGTCTTTGCACCTGGTTGGGTAGTTCGAGCCATCCATTGTCCTATAGCTAGCTGCAGAAGGGCACTGAGGTTGATCATGGATCTGATGCTGTTTTTGCCATCCTAAGTGGAGGTCTCTCCAGTGATCTGAGTCTTAACCGCATGCTGATGTCTTCCCAGTGAGAGTCCCTTTAGTGAGCATGGCATTCTGGAGGAGGTGGACCAGGATGGAGGGGTTGAGACACACACCAGTGAGGATGGTAAGTTTGCTTTTAATGACCACTCAAGCAGTTGTCTGTTGGAGGCATTGACGGAGGCTAAGGTGTAGCTCCCAGTTTGTTGCTCATTCAAGCTGCATGCTGCTCCATGGCTGCAAGCTGATACCTTGCATCCCACGTGGTTGTGGAGACTTGATACAGTGCAGAATGCCTGTAGAGTGCCTGTGGAGTAGATTGTTCTTTTTCTCACTGTAATCTGACATATCCACTCCACTTGCTGAGAGGGATTCTGCAGGACTTATGTTTTTGTTTTGTGAGACAAAAGCATAAATTAAGATTCCGGGATCACGCCATTACGATCTTAGCTTTGAAACCAACTTTGTAGCTCTTCTTACCTCTGAAACTGTAAAGCACTCAAGGCTGTAATCGAGCTGACCTACATAGCTGAGTTCATGCTGCTACCTGTCTCATATGCTGTGATTCAGCAAAAATATCTGGTTTTGAATCTAAGGAGCCCACTACTACTTTTGGTAACGTGCCATTTGACCAACTTTTGGTCTCTTGGTCGAGTTCATCCACAAAGGGTATTGAAAGGGATAAGTGGAGCTCCTACTGGCCATACTGGTCCTGACATTCAGCAGTCTTAATGAAATGATATAGGAGAGGGACTAGGGAACTTGGTCATCCTTTTTTATTCTAATCCTCTGGGAGGAGAGAAACACGGGTCTAAAAACAGAAGGGCGCACACCCAGGTGTATACCAATGATTGTTCCCTTTTCTCCACAAGCTGTCTGTCAATAGTTCTGCGGTGTACACCAGATGTCCTCAGAGGATTTGTTTATTATTGCCTCATTTAAACAGAATCTTGCTGATTCCTGCTCTGTATACAGCTCTGACTTTGTGCCTAGAAAAAAAGAAGGAAAGAAATTCAAAAGCAAGCGAAGAATGCTAGAATTTTCATGAGGCCCAGAATCCAAGCTGCCTGCCAGCTGAGCTACTGTATGCAAAGCAGTTCTGGCTAGAGAGCTGCAATAAGAGTGGGACAGAGGTTAAGACTGTGTGAGGTAGTGAACTTTCAGCCAGCTCCTCTGTGTAGCCCTTCAAAGGAGCCGAGAGCAGAAGTGTGTCCGAGCAACAAACTGCATGCAATCCTACTGAAAACAGACATCTCATTTGTGGGAGCAGGAATACATTTTTTATACAGGTTTTTATTTCAGCCTTCACAAACAGACCGTGTGGGTGTACGGCTGTTTGAACATTGTTCTAAATATGGTTTTCGAATAAATTCAACTCTAAACCACTATATTAATGCACAACAGATCTGTAGTGAGTAAAGTTTCTAAATGGTACCTAGCACAGTTTATCCATTTCTCTGCAAATAAAGAATTAATGTATCTAACCTTTGCTTTGAAATGGAAGATGCTGGAATCATATTTGATGACCATTGTTGAGGGAGCTAAGGGACGTTCACATTTGCTGTTCAGCTTTATCCATGACAGGTGGCAGTGTCTATTCCCAAGGCTCCACTTTTATCATCTTTCCAATCAGTGCTTCTCCAAACACTGCAGAAAAGACAAATCCCATTCTCATGGCAACTGAAACACCCCCAAACTTGATGACATGCTATACAAGCATTTCACTTACAACCATCAGTCATCATCAGCCCCTAATTCAGTGTTTCTACACTCACATTATCTTGGCCTGTTCTCATCTCACTGCCCATCAGATCTCAGTCACCTGGTTAGCTGTATGTTTGTCAGAATTTCTATCAGCTACCACTGATGCTTGATGTAATTCACAGTCCCAGCTCATTATAAATATCCACAAGTATAAAAATCTTAATTGCCATGGTTTTGCTCCAAATATTCTTGCCCTGTTGGGTGTTCAGGAGGAGGAGGTTCGTCCTAGCTTTGGCTCTCGGTGGGACACTTGTGGCTCGTTCAGCTGACTTAGGTTCTCACCCAATTATGCCTGCACTGCTAACATTGTGTTTTGTCTGCCTTTCATAATAGGAAACTTGGGTCAGATTACTGGTATTAATTGGCAACTAATCATTTGCCTCTGGAGAATATCTGAGTTTCTTTAGTCCATGGTCTTCAGTATTTGGCAACCACTCCCAGTGGACACTTAAAGTCGGCTGGAAACTGGGTCCTGGAAGTGCCTTTCAGAACCACTGTATGACTCCTAGTGAGGAGGCAATGTGGTGGAGGAGCTGGTGCCATAGAGCCATGGAGCCAGGGGCAGAGCTACTCACGCTGTGTATGCAGTGTTGTCCTATATGTCTAAAACAAGCCTATCACTGTATGCACTCTCTGTGTCTGTTGCTAGGTACTCTATGTATCCTGCTGGTCAAGAAGGGCTGCATTTTACGTTATGCGACTTCCTGCAATGTGGCCATACACACTGAGAAATACAGGTGAAGTGGAGACCAAACAGGGCCTTTGAAGAGCATTATGTAGCTAGGGGAGGATGTTGGCCTCTGAGCAGAGAGGATGCACATGTAAGAGAGATTGAAGCAAAGGACAGAGACGGGGAGGGGACCAGTTGTCCGGCTGTGATTTTGTCTGTGTGCCTTGCCAAGCTATACATTTTTGGTGTTGGATACATTTTTGGTGTCCCATACTTGGGAAGGTTGGCCATTCCAGGACTTTTATACTTGTTGGTTCTTTACAGAGACAAAAGACCTTCAAAGGGTTGTGTTCACACTGTTCATTTGGACAGATTTAGGCCTCACTTTAGGTAACTCTCAGATCCTGAATTGCTACATAATCACTTATTTGTGTGTATATTTGTGTGTGTGTGTGTGTGTGTGTGTGTGTGTGTGTGTGTGTGTGTGTGTGTGTGTGTGTGTGTGTGTGTGTGTGTGTGCGCGCGCGTGAGTTCAGCAGGCCTTGATACAGCAAAAGTGGGCAGTGGATGGTGTGTATACAGCTCCATGGGTATGAGTGCTGGGAAAGCCCAGAGCCATGTGTCTTTCCTGGCACACCATTCCAGGTCTCCAGGAAGCCCATATGACCATGTGCTATGTTCGGTAGTCCAGGGGCTACACGTTATCCATGGTTGGCAGACACTGTTGAGTCATGGGCTTTAGTTTCATTGTTTTTTTCTGTTTATTTCAATTAAAATTACTCTGTGGTAATTAGAGTGTTAATCTTAGTATGTGTAATTGCAATTACTATAAGATTGAATTAGCCAAAGTTTTGTTAAATATAATCTTAGCTCTTCATTTTCTACTCTGCACTGTTGTAATCTAGGCCGAAGATAACTGTCGGTGGGGGGGGGGACATCCACTGTGCCTTTTTGTGCGTGTTTAAATCATGGATTCCATTATATGAGTATGTAAAGAGGACTGTGCTCTTTCAGAACATTCCACGCTTTATCTCCACTCTGTTAAGTCTGTGTTCTGTGTTCAGACTGCTCCTCGTCATATGTGAGCCTGTGCCAGGTGAGCAGTAATGCCTGCTTCCACAGAGCAGCCTCTTGTGCTGCGTGCTCGGCTCTGAAATCATGTGCCGTTTGGCTGCATGTGCTTCAGAGGAGACACGTGACTGGCCTCGCCCTCCCTGGTAGGCAGCTGCTGTGTGATGGGGAGAATTACCTGACGGGTGGAAATTGACTACAAAAAAAACGAAGAAAGAGATAAAGGAGCGGCAGCTATTTTTAGCTTTTCACTCACCACCTCATTGCCTGCACTGCTTCCCTGCTATACCCCTAAGCCTGTGTGCTTTTCATGGTGGCTTTTTAAAAGTGTGGTTCACCTTTTCCGTACCTTCCAAATATCTTTGTATATTTAGTGGTTGCACTCAGCATTACAAATTTAGAATTATTTCAATAAAAGCACATTATTAAGATAATACTGTAATAGTTGTGCTGTGCATCGAATGCTTTGATAGGCCACTGTTCTGCTGCACATTCCTTCTGCGAGCCATGATGTTGTGGGTTTGAATGTGGCCTCACACAGGCCAAGATATCAGCTAGGACGCATTGATAAAGCAACGGTAGGGCAGCCTCCAGTGCTGCCAGACCTGTACCTGTTTTACATGCATCGAAGCCCTCTGTCACTCTCCTGAGTTCTCCCATGGAGAGGGTCATAGCAGTGAAGGTTGGAACTGTGGCCAGTTTTTCTGGTGGTATTACTGCAGTCAAACAGTAATTTACTAAAAATGCATAATGTACAGCCGCAAAAAGCCTGCGTCCAGGCCCTGGGGTGGCATGAAATGCATGGATTCATTCCAAGTGGATTCCTTCCAAGTGGATTTTATAAATATCATATCCAGTGCTGGTTATGGTCCTACTCTTCAAGCACTTTGCTTGGTTGTAGCCACTGAAATCTCCCTGATTCTTTCCAGGATAAAGGGGTTGAAGTGGCTTAGGATCTCTGGCTGCTTATTCTTTTGAACTGTCTCTAAGGTCCCTGTCTTTCTCGTGCCTGTGTGTGTGTCCTGTGCAGAAGGTGAGCCCATCGAAGCCATAGCCAAGTTCGACTACGTGGGCCGTTCGGCACGCGAGCTGTCGTTCAAAAAGGGGGCGTCTCTGCTGCTCTACCAGCGGGCCTCAGACGACTGGTGGGAAGGCCGACACAACGGCATCGACGGACTCGTGCCACACCAGTACATCGTGGTGCAGGACATGTGAGTAGGGTTCTCTCAACAGTGCCCAAGCCTCAGACTGAAAGGTCTTCATCGCTTTGCTTGCTTCCCTTATTTACATGCAGTCAGCAAATTTTTGACAATTCCCAAATTTCGCAATGACTGAACAGAGAATTTTGCCACCTCTATGACATTTCCTCAGACCCAGTTTCAGTATCGGGTTTTCACTTAGGTAGTCCTTATTGCTGTAGCATTTCCAGAGAGAGCTCTCTCAAGGTCACTTTCTTTAGAGTAAATCGGTTTAGGAAACTTCCTATCACAACATTGTTTCTGTGGATTTAACTGGTATTGTTAACTACATGATAATAAAGAATGATCAGATATTGTCCTCTTTAAATCTGTCAGTACCTCTTTCTTTGTGTGGGGAAAAAGTGATGGTGCTGCTCAGTACGGTATCATATTCGTGACTTTTATCTGCCAATCCTTTATATCTTTTTGATATTCTAAGTTTGCCAGGTTCTCAGAGAAACAGAGCCTTGGTACCTGAGCTTAGCCTATCAGTAACAGTGGGCCATGGGATTAGATGGTAGTCTCTTGTTGGCTGTCCTTCCCTAGTTTACTCATCTTGGCAGCAGTGGGAATGCCATTTCATTATGTCACTGTAGTTCAGTCCACTGTAAACTCTTTCTTAAGCAAATACCACAGCCATGACGACTGCTGCCTAGGAAACCTGTGCAGCAAAACTGAACACATTAGATTTCTTGCTAAGAGGGCAAAGCTAATGGATCAGGCACTGGCCGGAGTGATGCCACACCCAGAGCAAAGACGTGTGTGCGTGTGTGTGCGCTTGTGTGTGTGCGCTGGTGTGCGTGCGTGGGTGCATGTATGAATAATGTATCCTGGGGCTCTTTGCTGATGTGAGCTAGGTGTGAGGTAATTCACAGGCCAGCCGGAGGGAGGTGAAGGGGCAGAGGTAGCCAGTGTCAGGCACTCAGTCCTGCAAAGAGACACATTTAGAGGGAAAGGAAGTCTGCGCAGTGACTCCCACACAGGCAGGATATCCTCCATAAGCACAGAGCCAGGAGTGTGCTGCTACAAAGCACAGTGTTTCGCTCCCACATGATACCCACAACTGATTTAGGGTACTAGAGGTCGAAACACTGCACACATCTTACAGTGATTCATTAGGTAAGTTGGGAATCGTCTCATTGATGTGTAGGCAAGCGAATGCTGGCAGGCGTTTGTGTGCACGGTGTTCCAGCCACATGTCCTGTGCTCTTAGCTGTGATTTCACTGACTGTACATGCACACACACCATCTGCGCAAAGTCCTTTTAGATGGAGACTTCTGTGCTTTCAGTCCCACAGTCTGATTCCACATTTCATTTGCCACAGGTATAATGTTGTCATGTTTGTTTGTTTTTTACTGTGGTTTTAATATAATAGTTTAAAACTAATGTGTTGTTAAGCTTTAAAGCTAGATGAGATGTGCTGCTTTGGTCAGTTATCTCTGTGTTCTAAAGCAGCGCAGTATGTAGCAGGCCAGTAGGCACTTCACTACAAGCTGACTAATGAGGTTTATTTTGTCCTCGTGTGGTTTATGTCTCAGGGATGATACCTTCTCAGACACTTTAAGCCAGAAGGCTGACAGTGAGACTAGCAGTGGCCATGGAGGAGAAGAGATGGGCTCCAGCAGGGATCGGGGGTCCCCTTCAGAAAGGCTCCCCGACTCTTATATCAGCAGGTGAGACAATGGAACCGTTTCCACAGTAACACACTGTCCGTTGAAACTCCCAACATATCACTCGGTCTGCAACTGCAGATGGTGCGTGCATCCCAAATAAATCCTTTATGGACAGTAATTCCAACTCACAGTACAAAAAACAACTCCAAACATCTACTATCAGTTGCCTTAAAGAAAGGGAGGGCCTGGTTCGTCCCCTGATCATACCCACATTTCCACATGTACTATTGTGTTTCCTTTGAAATCTTGTATAACAAACCAACTGAAGACTACCAGTTCATATGTGGTTCTTCTCATCCACATTGTTTTCACATGAGTGTAAAAGCAGAGTGAACATTTAACAGTTTATTTACATGGGTTGTTTTTAATCCGTGTTTGATCTTTCAGATCATTGGGAATGCAGGACCCACTTAACTGGCGCATAGTCTTCATCTCGTCTGTCTCCCTCTCTCCCCTCTCTTACAGCAGTGTCTCCTCACTTCTAAATCATTCATTGGATTTGTCTTTTTTTAGACATTCTCCTTGCATGAGAGCAGTTAAGAACATGCTTCCTTCAGGAGAAGGAGAGCTTCCTGTCTAATTCAGTGCAGTGCAGTAAACAGAATGAGATTATAGTGATCAAATCATAAAGTGTAGTTCTTCAGTACCAAATATACTCTTCAAGAACTATTTCTGGAAGAGAAGAGCATCACTGCTGGATAAATAAATTCAGCAGTTACATTTCATTTCAACAAAAGCTCAGCAATTTCAATATTGCACTGCCATTCAATAAACTAAATTGTTTGTCTAGTTTTTGTGATCTTAATCAGATGTGATCAAAAATCAAATGTTTAAGCATTAGGGACTTCACACAGCTTACTTTAAGATACATTGGTTACACTAGTGAAGGGGACATTTTAATCCAAAATCAAATCCCAGAATCAACTCTTACGCTACATAAGCTATTGTGGCTTGCCTCAAAGAGTCTCTGTTGGTTTGTCATTCTTGCATATTTGAACATGAATGTTTTCATGTGGTGTAGAGCACACTCTGCTGGTCAAAAAGTGCAATTGCACATTCTTTCCCTGGATCAGTGTGTTTGCCCATTATTCCAAACACAGTGAAGCTGGCCTTAGTTCCACCTGTGAATCTATGGCGTTGCACTGCTCTGCAACATGATCACGTATTTCTCAGTCAGCCTCCTGTTGCTTTTTCCCCCTGCATCTACCTATCAAATTACCTGTCTGTCATTAACTGCTAGAATCTTACAGAACATCGATCATCTTGAGCAGCCTTGCTGTATATAAACTGGTACTTCTGAAAAAGTCCTCATATTTAACTAATTTCTGTCAATTATGGAGTGTCATAATAATTCTGAAGACACAGACACTTCCCATTATCAGGGAATTAAGAGAAGATCCATTAAGGGTCAGATTAAGCGGTAATGACAGCAAATCAACTCACTAGTTTACATAAATATTCACATGGTAGTGTAAAAGAATTATTGTGTGGTGTTTAGCTGACTGTATTTAGATAAATCATTACTCTCAGCATTCAACAGCAAACAATCAGGTAACTCATTCGTATGTTGTTAGGCAATTTTGTCATGTTCAGAATATAGCCACATTGTTAAAAACTGTGTTAATGTCATAGTAAATTTTGAAAATACGTTTCAATACTAAATACTTAAACAACACATCTATAAAGGTGTGTATTGGCTGCATAAATGTGACTTTATGTCCATATGGTGTTGTACCTCCAGATTGTTAAATCAAAGAAAGACGGTCTGCTACAATGACATCATTGACTACAGATCATTATGGCACACACAACACCGTTTTGCACACCGAAACTCATGCAACCCACCTCTCCCCCGCAGCCGACAGAGGAAGAGAAGTGACCCCCCCAGCCGCAGGCCCCCAGCACGGCCTGGCGATTCCCACTGCGTGGTTCACCCCTCGCAGAGCCATGGCAGCCACAGGACGGCGGACCTGGGCTCGCCCGTACTGGGGCACTACAGCCCCCGGGAGCTCCTGCGCAGCCGGGGCCCAGTCCCCATTGACAGCCCCGATAGGCGACGGCGTGCGGGCCACGGCAGCCTGACCAACATCAGCCGCCATGAGTCCCTCAAGAAGCTGGAGAGCCCACCCATCCGTAGGTCCACATCCTCGGGTCAGTACCCAGGCTTCTCCGAGGCTCATGGCAAGGGTCTGGACCCGGAGAGCATCGCACAGGTAAGCAGCAGGCGGGTGATCACAGCCCTCACCCCATGCACTGTATGCCCCCCCCCCCCCCCCCCCCCGTAACATATTTAGTGACTACCTCCTGTAATGATTCACTGTTCAATACACACACACATCCCTCACATAAACAGTGTACACAAAGTCCAGGTCAAGGTGTGCAAGCGAATACTGAGATATGCAGTGACGGCTCGTATGAGGTCAGATGAAGTTCATTCCTGGATGTTTGTCCATGTTGAAATGATGCTCCTTTTATGTGCTCTTTTTTTTTTCCTAAAGCATCTGGGAAAGAGTCAGTATAGTGCTTTCCTTGTCTTTTGTGGCGTGGCATGGGAGGTTCTGCTAAACAAGAGTCCCATCTCCAGTCGTCATGACTTTTTGTCTTGCCACTGGATCCAGATGGGCTTGGGACTAGAGAGTGAGGTTGACGCTGTGCAACTCTCCCTCACTTTAATCCAAGTCAAGCGCATGTCTCAACACCACTACTACCAGTCATGTCAAGGTCCTTATCAACAGTGATCGATGAACTGTAGAACCACAAACATTCCTGTGTATGTTCCATTATATGGAACTCATGCTGTGTTATGGGCAGAGACAAGAAATACTGCATAATGAGTTCGGATTCTTGATGGGCTCTAATGAAGGAGAGATGGTGTTGATGATCATAGTGAGCATCAGGGAAGGCTTGGGTGGAACACTAATGATAACACCAAAGTTCATGTAGAGGACACTCACTAAATTCAGCTGGGAACTTGTCACCATTCTTTTTTCTTTTTTTTTTCTTTTTTTTACCTCAAATTATGGTGGTTGGAAAACTAAAGTAGAGTGATTACAATGCAGTTACCATAAATTTATACAGAGTGACTTTGTTCTTCTTCTTTATTTTCTCCATCTCCGTTCCCTCCACCTGGCTAGGACATAGAGGAGACGATGAACACGGCGCTGAACGAACTACGTGAGCTGGAGAGGCAGAGCTCAGCCAAGCATGCTCCTGACGTGGTGCTGGACACGCTGGAGCAGATGAAAAGTGCTCCAGGCCCAGTCGGGTCCAACGAGGTGCTGAGCCACCTCCCGGGCCTGCTGCTGCGGCCGACGCCAATGGCCGGCGCCGAACCACCCATGCGCCGCAGCACCAGCTCCTCCGGCGACACCCTGAGCACCTTCAAGCCCGCTGTGGCGCCGCGCATGGGCGTGCAGCTCAAACCCCCCGCCCTACGGCCCAAGCCTTCTGTACCACTGCCAAAGCTGGGCTCGGCTCAGCCTCCAGCTCCCCCGTCCCAGGAGCCTCTGGACAAGTCGTGCACCATGTGAGCCCACCATGGCAAAGCACCTGCAAGAGACCCGCAGGATGTCCTAGCAAAGGCAGAGGGCAGGACCTGCAGGGGGTGCGGTACTTTTAGTTGATTTTATTGTCTCTGAACATTCTGTCTGGCTCTCATGTGGGTATATAGCTTTCTCTATAACATTCTTTGTAGATTCATTAAATGGAGTGAAATAATACCTGTACAACCTTGTCCAATACACAAACTCTCCACTGTACAGCTCTTTTTCAGTGGTAAAACTGTATGAGCCTCACAGCTGAACTGACCCTAGACCATTGGAAAATGTAGCCCATGGGCAAAGTCTAGAGGGGTCACAGACAGGGATGTTTACGTACTGATGTAAACTATATGATAATAATAATTATACAGGTTAGTAATAAACCTTTTGTTTCTCAGCATCTACATGTACTTTTCGGCTCTTTGGTGTTCATCAATAAATGAAGAATTATTTGGTCTGATTCTTATGCAAAATAGGTGCAGTCTGTAGAAAGCAGCTAATGATGTGCATCTGATAACTTCTTGCATGTACATAGAACATCTTAGTTCTTCAGTAATTATCAGTATGAATATATAAAACTGTAACAAGATCAAGAAACTATGATACAAAAGAAAGCAACAAATCACGAAGGCTTCCTGTGTGATTAGAATAACTTGATGTTGGTAGTTTACATCCACTAGAGGACTGCTAAATGTGAATAATACAGAAACAAAGCAGGCTCTGTTGTTTCTCTGTTTACAGCCTTGGAGTTGTGGGAAAAGTAGTTTCTATGTCTTACTTGGACCTGAGCCTACAGTTGATGAGTTTATAAACAATGAATGTGGTTTACTGGTAGCAAAGCAGCACTGCCACATAAACTAATTTTGTCTTTTTCAATAAGGCTGCTAATTTCTCATTCTGAAAGGAAGTTGGATTTTTTAGGCCAAGTAAAGTAGTATGTGCAAGACCTTACCTTGAATATTATATTTTTGATAGTAATTAAAGTAATATCTGTATACTCAGTTATCCTCTATAACAAAGTTAAATAGCCTTGATTTCTCTAGAGCAGTTTCTCAGTTTAGTACTGTAATTAATTTTACTCTTGCCATGAATGGAATATAGAACATTAGTAATAAGAAATACAACTGCTGAAAAAAAAAAATCTGCTTTGCTTTTTCACAACTTTTGCCATCACTAAGAATACCAGTCTCCCCAGTCATGCATTCTGAACTGTTTTGTGAGTCAGTCTTGTGCACAAGTCAAATGCAACTCCACTCAACTTTAATAAACACCCATGCAGCCCTTTAGAGAAATGGTACAGAACGTCAGTGGCCTCACTGTCAGAAATGCTTCTCTCTCTCTCTCTCTCTGAGTTAAGGCCTCATACCTGTAGAGCATGTAGAGCAATTCTATTACTTTACTTATGCAAGTAACTTTTTAAAGTCTTTATAAAAGACTTCAAAAAGACTCAAGGCAATATTTCTATAGTTTTACCAAACAAAGGAATGATGCCAATAGCCATGGACTCACCGACTGTTACTGTAAAATTTCCATGTTATCATCAACACTAAGCTTTTTGAAAATAACATGTCTGAAGTGTATTGTAATAAAAATTTCACAATGATTCTAAAAGACACGCTGTAAATGTATAGTGTTCCTTAGACATTTATGTATGTGCATAAATTGGCCATTGTCAAGAATGGTTACCAAGTGTTAATTTGCATAGATCATATTTGACATTCGTAATTGGATATTATTGAATATTGGTAATACTAATAAAGGTAAATTTGTTAAGCACAGTGAATAAAATCAAAACACTGCTGGCATTGGTGGAGCACAAAGGAGACTGTGTGTGTGTGTGTGTGTGTGTGTGTGTGTGTGTGTGTGTTGTTTGACAACCATACATTTTAGTTTATGTACAAGTGTGAATCGTCTCTTGTTGAACTAATATTGCAAGCTAGACAAGAGAAATAAAAGTAATCTTTTGCTTGCATTTCATTATGTATTTTAAACATGACTTATTTTGCCTTTTGAAATGCTATTACATTGTAATGATAACATTTTAATATAGGTTTCTTTTTGTAAGATGGTGCATTGCAGGCAGAAAAGGCTTTATTAGATTGCATATTGGTTTCAGGATTTCATATGGGCCTTAGGAAATGACGTATCCCTACGTAACTGTACTTAGTAGCAGAACCTCTACTTGACTGCTGTTCTGTCAGTGTGTCTATGTACCTCTGTTGTATGGAGTTGTGAAAGTGCCTTTAAAATCTATTTTAGAGGAACTTCAAACAAATGTTCTCTGTGCTGTTGCGTTCATGCTTCAGAACCAGTGCAGTGCTTAGGAAAAGATGGTGAATACATTATAAATTAGTAAGAAAGATCAAATTAAGAAATTGCTTATTCATAATGATGTTGCACTTTTATGTATAGGACTGTATATTTGGCATGTAACATCTAACAAGTGGTAGAGCTCTGTGGGGCCTGTTCCCTGTAGTGTGTGTTTCTAATAAAGAACATAGTTTGGTCAGTCTGTTGTTGTCATGTCATATTTTCCCAGCTCAATCCTCACAATCACATTTTAACCGGAAAATGTTTTCTCCACTAACGTGCATGCTTAAGTAAAATGAAATCATTTGGGGATATGTAAAATATCCAATAAAGGTAATAATTTCTGAACAGTTTGTTTTAATTATATCAGATGATCCTGGTGAGTAAATGCAACTGAAGTACAAAACGTTTGCAGAGAAAGTGTTTTGGACAGAATTCCTTCATCAGCTGTGCAAAGGGCTTCTAAATTTATAGGAGGAGGAACCAGTTTATATTTTACAAAATAGCCTAGCTGTTTAATTCAAAAATATTCAACCCACTGGATTCTAAAGTTCCAAGAGTGTAGATCAGTTCCTTTACTTTGAGTTTCCTAATTTTATTGCTGCAATGGCGACAAATGGGAGTACAAACATCACTGAAGCAATGTCCTTTATTATTAAAGTGCCTCGCCACTAGAAACTACAAATCCTTCGATTAGCAAGCGTTTCTGACGGCGAGGGGAGGGAGCCATATGCGAGTGCGAATACCTTGGCGTATTCTCCATCAAACAAATACAGTAGACAACTCCTGCAGTAATGCATGAGAAGGAATTAATCTTCTTAAACGTCTGCCTTCTGCATCCTGGTTGGTCAAACAACAAATGGTGAACTCTGAAGCAAAAAGACACCTTTAGCAAAGTAATCAGTTCTAAAATATATTCTTATGTATTAACCATCTCTTAGACTTTAAAAAAAATGATTGATTCAGGGTTGCCTATTTTGATCTGTGGGCCTATTAGCAGCATTAAAGAATCAAAAAGTGTAATCGATTTTTTCTCTTTGGTTTAGTTTCGTTTCTCGGGAAATTCACTGCGCTGCAATGAAACTTCCTGAGAAGGTGGGACTTATTATTATTACTGGTTTAAATACAAATAAACTACACGTCACTACATCTGTGGCCACCAGATCAGTTAAGTCTGAGTAACGTACAATGTCTCACATACTATCATCCCATGTTTTCCACATTGTTTGTCAACATCTAGGCAGTTTGGATTTTAAAAGTCTGGATCAGATTTTGCGACAGCGTTTCACGGTGGCTGATGAAGTTCTTTTGGAAGTGCTTACTGACTTCGACAAGTTCGTCGTCGTTGAAGGTAAGGAGAAAAGGGAATCTTTCCAGCTGAGTCACGACAGTATAATCGTCGCTAAAACATCCCTGCGAGTTTGTCAAACACTACCTGGGAAATGTGCTGGATGCCAGAATTTGCACCTTTGCAGATATTTTGTGTGCGGTTACTGCAGGTTCGGGTGAGTACCCTAAATTAGAGACAAAATATATATTGGTGGGTCTGACGGTGTTAATCTAAACTTAACAAGTGTGGAATTTTTTATTTTTATCTAAGGGCGAAATGTAAAAACTCTCATGGCTTTGATTCGCCTCATAACACGCTTATACTAAGAAGACTGGGACTTCAGAATCTTGGTAACTCAGAACTTTTCCAGCTGTTGCTACAGAATGATCCTTCTATACTACCAGAAGTGAGTGAGTAGAGATTACTGACACCATGGTTTTTTGTTTGTTTGTTTGTTTTTGCTGCAAGAATGCTAAGCATTCTTCTTCATCTGTTTTGGTTTAGGTTTGCTCTCACTATAATAAAGGGAATGGCGAACATGGAAGTTGTAAATATGAGACATCCTGCACCAACCTGCACCTCTGCCAGCACTTCTTACAGGATAATTGTAAATTTGGAGCTGCTTGCAAACGGGCTCATTCATTTGATGCAAATGCTATGAAAATGCTGAATGGCAGAGGAATCAGTGCAGAAAACATCACCAACGTCTGCAAGATTTACAAAAACAGATTTCTGATTTCTTCTTACAAGGAGAAAATGGCTATTTTGCCTTGTGTGGAAAGAAAACCTATTCCCAGTACAGGTTAGAACTGCAGAAAACACTGAGAGCCTCGGTCTTCAACTTGGTTCATGTTTCCTCTCCTTATCTGTTAGTAATGGTTACTTTCTTTTGCCCCTATATTGTGTACAGTAGCTGGAGAAAATTCAGGGCAAACACCCATCAGGCCAGTGAGTAAAAGTGACCCAAAGGAGATCTGCCTTTTCTTCATTCGCAAAGAATGCAGTTTTAAAGGTAAATCACTACACATATTATGGAATCTAATTCACCTCTCACAAGTACATAAAACCATTGGTTATTTTTGATGTTGCTTTACACTAGCTCTGTCAGTATTCACTTTAAGTGTGTTGGAAATGTAGATTGTATTTTTTGAATTATCTATATTTTCCAACATGTAAATGGTAGGTCAAACAACAGCAAAGACCACTGACCGAATTTATGACCTACCCTTAGTAGACGTAGGTTCTGCATTGCTCATGGTTCAGTTCTGTTTTTTTCATAATGAGATTATTTACTAGAGTAATTTCTTTGATGATTTCTGTGTTTTGTGTTTTTCAGACAAGTGTATCCGTGTTCATTACCATCTGCCTTATAAATGGCAAGTTCTAGATAAGAATGAACAGACATGGAAAGACTTGCAAAATGTAGAGGAGATAGAGAGAGCATTCTGTAACCCAGCTAACGAGATAAGGTAATAAAATGTTAACTTGAGATCAGGTAATGAAATGTTAACTTGGGTTTATTTTTTAAAGTGATTCACTTAAGAGGTAAAACTAAACTCTCAGTCCAGGGCCTCAGCAGGTCGACTTCAATACTATGATGTGTGGAGCAGCACCAGTTCGTCGTCTGTCGACAGCTTCCTCTGTTACCAAACCTCCTAATTTTATCCTGACCACCGAGTGGCTCTGGTACTGGAAGAATGAAAAAGGAGGCTGGACTGAATATGGACAAGGGGTCAGTGGCTTTTATTCTGGATTTTTGCAGGGCCTGAGCAGGGTGATTGGCTAACACTTTTTAAATTTTATCCAACTGCACATAAAACTGTACACTGTCATGATCTATAGGTGGATACGAAGCATGCAACACCTTTCAGTTCTCAAGAACTGGAAAATATTTACCAATCTAACCCGCACAGTGAGGTTTCTGTCACTTCTGAGAAGCACACATACATACTCTACATGAAAGGTACTCTAGATAAACAATGTGTCATTTTACCATGATTTTTTTATTACTTTTAAATTATAAATAGTGTGCCTATCATTACTTAATGTTGGTTAATTGAGTGTATTATTTACAGATATGTATCAACAAAATATTCACTACAAAACCAAAAGAGATATTCAGAGAAGGCCTCGATTTGTCTCTGCTTCAGAGGTCGACAGCAAAATCAAAAGGTATAGGACTAAAATGTCCAACTGAAGTGACCAATCACTACAGTGCTTTTATCAGCTTCACAACTGATGCATTTTTAATGTCATGTATCATGCATTGCCAGATAATGCTTAACAAGGATTGAGTATATTTGCCTTTTCATGCCTCTGATATTTAAGTAATATCACATGAAGGGAAGTGTTATACTGAATATCAGCTTGGCTGTGGCTCGATTGTAGGCATGAGATGGTCATAGACACAACCTCAAGTGTGATGTTTCTTTTAAACAACAGTTCTACAAGTGTCATTTATTACTTAACTGTAATAGGTGACAATAGCTTATGATATTTTTGTTCATTTAATAATTTATTTGGTTCTGCCAACACAAATGGTTCCACATCTGGGCTGGGATTGGACAGTTGCCAAGCAACACATTTTTCCGCACATTAACTTGCTACTCTATGTTAATACAGGCCAGCTACTTGTATCATGTATGTTTACAATTATTGTGCAACCAGTGAAATAAGAGTCTGTTGACAGTCTCTTTCATGGCATGTGTGATTCCAGTGAGTTAACAGCAAAGTTTGTTATGATCTAAGATAGATAATGATCATTAATGTAATTAATGGTTAATAGAAAACACCAGTAAAGCAGAGTGATACATGTATACGGTGGTGCTTGAAAGTTTGCGAATCCTTTAGAAGTGTCTGTATTTCTGCATATATTTGACTTGAAATCATCAAATTGTCACAGAAGTCCTAAAAGTAAAGAGAACTAAATCAAACAAATGAATCAAAAATATTAAACTCTGTCATTTATTTATTGAGGAAAATTATCCAATATTACATATCTGTGAATGGTAAAAGTATGTGAACCTATAGGATTGGCAAAAAATTTAAAGATGAAATTTGAGTCAGGTGTTTTCAATTAATGGGATGACAAACAGGTGTGAGTGGGCACCCTGTTTTATTTAAAGAACAGGAATCTAGCAAAGTCTGGTCTTCACAACACGTTTGTGGACGTGTATCATGGCATGAACAAAGGAGATTTCTGAGGACCTCAGAACAAGTGTTGTTGATGTCCATCAGGATGGAAAAGGTTACAAAACTATCTCTAAAGAGTTTAGATTCCACCAATCCACAGTCAGACAGCTTGTGTACAAATGAAGGAAATTCAAGACCATTATTACCCTCCCCAGGAGGACCAACATGGATCATGCCAAGAGTAAGGCATGTAATAGTTTGCAAGGTCATAAAGGAATCCAATGTAACTCCTAAGCAACACATTGTCTAAGGTTAATGTTCATGAGTCCACCATCAAAAGAATACTGAACAACAATGGTGTCAATGGCAGGGTTGCAAGAACAGCTGCTCTTTAAAAAGAACATTGCTGCCCATCTGCAGTTTGCTAAAGATCACAAGCCAGAAGGCTATTAGAACAATGTTTTGTGGATGGATGAGAGCAAAATAAATATTTTGGTTTAAATGAGAAGCAGGGGCAGTGGTAGTTAGTTCAAGGTTACTAGTTCAAGCCCTGCTGCTGTCAAGTTGCCACTGTTGGGGCCCCTGAGCAAGGTTTTGGAATGGCCATGTCAAAGTCTTGACCTTAATCCAATAGAAATGTTGGGTAAGAACCTGAAGCAAGCAGTTCATGGGAGGAAATGCACCAACATAAATGAATTGAAGCTGTTTTGTACCAAGGAATGGGCTAAAATTCCTCCAAGCCGATGTGCAGGATTAATGCTGCTCAGTGGGATCAAACCAGATGAAGGCAAATAATCTAATATTTTTGTCTCATTTGTTTGATTTAGTTCTCTTTATCTACCTTTAAGACTTGTGTGACAATCTGATGAAGAGTTAGGTCAAATTTGTGCAGAAATACAAAACTTCTAAAGGGTTCACAAACTTTCAAACCCCAATGTAGTTTAAAATGTAGTTATACTCTCAGCACTCATGCTGTGTCTTGCCCAATTAAATTACTTGGTAGGAACTAACGGTTGTGTAATATTTGATATATTTTAATGATATATATCATTTACATTTTTAATCAAGTCAGGATTAGGTTTTCCATTGTCTGGAATAAGACTCCTCTGTGTGCTTATTTCTCTCCACATGAGTGAAAGCTCCAGCTCGTCTGTGCTGGTTCCTGCACACTGGGATAGAGGTGCCCTGCCCAGCTACTCCTACAAGGTACACTGGCCTGATCATTCTATGTAACAGCCTGATCAAGGACTGAGTTCTTTTGAAATCTTCCTTGTCCCTGAGGGGATTGTGTTCTTAGCTATATTGTAGTTATATCCGTATACAAATTGCACCTTTTAACAATGCAAAATGTAATACTTGGTTGCAGCTGGTTCCATTGCCTAGGACAGACAATGAATTCCTAAGGATAGAGAAATTGTTTAAAGAGACTATGCCCCACTACACTGTTAAGAGCATTCAGAGAAATCAGAACAGTTCTCTGTGGAAGGTCTTCCAGTGGTAAGGTCAAAGTTCATCTGCTTCCTATGAATGATTATTATTGAACATTCAAGAGGGATTTCCTTGAATTCTACAAGAATGAATAAAGCAATTACTGAATTCCATTTAACGTTTGTTTAACATTTTAGCATATTTTTGTTAAAAGAAACCAGTCAGATGGGTGGCTATTTTCACTGTTATCACAAAGGAATTAAATCTAGATCATGTGAAAATATACTTAAGTGTTTACATACAATTTAGCACAGAACATTTAAATTAGGCTATCAGTGCATTATGTATACTTCACCTGAAAACATGCTCACTTATCTGTCCTGTGCTTCAAAACCCTATAAAACTCTGTGCTGGTGCTTATTTGATTCTTGTTTTACTAGGCAGAAAGAGCAGATGAAAGCGAGGAATGGAGGGCAAGAGGTGAATGAGCGTCTCTTGTTCCATGGAACTGAACAGTCTCTAATAGATGCCATCTGTGAGCATAACTTTGACTGGAGAATTTGTGGGATTCATGGCACAGTGTATGGCAAAGGTGAGAATAGCTGATTCAATAATTATTCTCATCATAGAGTAGACAAATATTAGACTAATCTTACTATATAATATTATATTATTATATACGTTTGTAAGAGTAATGTGCCTAGTGTATGAACACAGAAGGTGTAACATCTAAAATTATATTTAAAATACAGCTTGCCTTTTGTGTATAGCAAAGGTGAGAATAGATGATTCAATAATTATTCTCATCATAGACATAAATATTAGACTAATCTTACTATATAATATTATATATATTGTTTGTAAATGTAATGTGCCTAGTCTATGAACACAAAAATTGTAACATCTAAAATTATTTTTAAAATACACGCATTTGATGTTACTGAATACAATTATGTATTGTTTTTGGAAATCAATACATATTTTTTTGTTTCTTAATCAGGAAGTTATTTTGCAAGAGATGCCTCATACTCAGACCATTATTCTCAGGGTGAAAACAGCTGCAAAAGAATGTTTGTTGCACGGGTTCTGGTGGGTCACTACACCCACGGACAAAGAGACTTTGTTCGTCCTCCTAAAATATCAGCTAATGGATTTTATGACAGTTGTGTTGACAATGAAACCAACCCCAGCATTTTTGTCATTTTTGAGAAGTATCAGATCTACCCAGAATTCATCATTGAGTATGCTCCTGTGGAGTCTAAATGTCTCATTTCATGAGTGTGGGTATTTATGCTCTTACCACCAGACATTTTATTTATTGTGCTTGGTTCAAAATTTGTATTACATTGTCTTAAGAAGGCAGATAATAAGGAGCATAAATTTTTCATTGTTTTATGTAAAAAATAAATGGATAAATGGAAGGAAATAGTCAGGTAGTTCTGTTAAGAGGCTACTTGAAACAATTTTTCCTGAAAAATCAGGAACTGAGGAGAAACGAAAACCATTTATATCTTCTATGTATCTGCCTTATGATATAACTTATGTTAATCATAAATTGATGTAAATTATGTAGTTTAAATATTGTCTTAATAATCCCTACCATTATCCGTTAGCTATTCTACTTCAGAAACATTAAAATATTTTTTTTTTTTTTAAGTATTTCACTTGTCTGCAATAAGTGATAAGTGATTATCGGGATTATGCTAATAACATCCTCTAATGAGCAAGACATATTATGAACACATAATTCAGTAGTGGAGCAGGAATCTTAGACACTAAACCTCAGATATCTTTTACGCATGTAGGTGGTGCAATTATCCGTTAGCTGCCATTGTCCGTTAGCTATTCTACTTCAGAAACATTAAAAAAATGTTTTTAAGTATTTTACTTAACTGCAATAAAACGTAAGGTGATTAAATACATTGTTTACATACTCTTTTGCTCTTTAAATGTTTACAATCAAAATGAGATCTTCTTTTTCACACCTACTTCTCGGGATTATGCTAATAACACCCTCTAATGAGCAAGACATATTATGAACACATAATTCAATAGTGGAGCATGATTCTCAGACACTAAACTCATGTAGGTGGTGCAAACTAAACACATTTTGCTATGTGTCTCTCAGTACAGCTTCTTGGACTCTACACAACACTTCATCTTTTTGATCTTCTCCTCTTAGTCCATTTTAGAGTTGCGGTGGCATTAGGGTGAGCAGAGAAGCCCAGGTGTCTCTGTCCTCAGCCACATCCTCTAGTTACTATTGGGGGATCCCCAGCTGTTCCCAAGACAGCTGGGAGATGTCATGTCTTCAGCGGATTCTGAATGCACTCCGGTGCCTCCTCCCATTTGGCCATGCCTGGTATACCTGCAGCCAGAGGTGACCTGGGGCATCGGTATCAGATGCCTGAACCACCTGTGAGGATGCTCTCGATAGTGCAGGTGTAAAAGTTCCGCAGTACCTTGGAGGGCAGTCTGAAGTCTCTTAGCCGTCTGAGGTGGTAAAGACGCTGACGAGCCTTCTTTGCCAGGGAGTTGGTATGGCGGGACCAGGACAGGTCCTGCGAGATGTGAACACCAAGGTACCTGAAACTATCTACTCTCTCCACCGTGGTTCCACTGATCCTCACAGGTTGGTAGTGCCGCTCCTGCTTCTTGCTGCAATCCACAATCAGCTCCTTTGTCTTACTGACATTTAGGAGGAGATTATTTTCCTGGCACCAATTTTCCAGGTGTTTAATCTCCTCCAGGTAGGCCCTATCATCGTTGTCCGAGATCAGGCCCATGACAATGGTGTCGTCAGCAAACTTGACAATGATGGTGGAGCTGGAAGTGGCTGTGCAGTCGTAGGTGTACAGTGAGTAGAGCAGGGGGCTTAGGACACAACCCTGAGGAGCTCCAGTGCTGAGGGTGAGGGTGGATGAGGCACAGTTGCCCACCCGTACCGATTGTGGTCTGTCTGTTAGGAAGTTGGAGATCCAGTCGCACAGGGATGTATGCAGTCCTAGATCCTCCAACTTAGTAGTGAGTAGGGAGGGGATGATAGTGTTAAATGCTGAACTGTAGTCGACAAACAGCATTTTAACATAATTTCCTCTCCCTTCGTTAGGCACATTTCTTGCTTGTGAAACTCTGTGATGTGGTCCCCCTGAAAGGAACATTCATGTGTGATGTGCCAGTACGTGACGATGCCCCTGTTTGCAGTGCCTGAAGAAAATGTTGTGCCCCTTGTTCCTGATCCTTAGATGCCAGATCTCATCGCAAAAGGAGTTGGCTGTGGCTCAGAGAGTTGACAGCACCCTTTTACATTGCTTCACCCTTGCAGATAAAAAATGAGAAAAAGACACAGGATATAATACCGAGTATTATATTGAAAATGAAGTTTTAATGCAGAAGTGGTCTTTGACTGACCGCAGTGAAGAGTGAGACGCTGTGACGCGAATTGTGGCACCAGCTAAATACCATGCCCATATTTTATTTTTACCACATGATCACCTATTGTCAGGTCACCTGGGTGTGCAAAAACCACATAGCAGATTTTGAAACATTTCTTTTGGCAATCAATTCGAAAATACGTATTTAACTACTGTCAATCTTGCCATACATGCCAACTGGTTGGGAAACCAAACCAGGTTATTCCCCCTGCACCTTTGGTTCCAATTCATCTGATGGGTGAACCCATTGAATGAGTTCTCTTAGATTGTGTAGGCCCCCTGCCAAAAATGTGGGTAGGACATCATTATTTGTTGACTTTAATGTGTACCACCACTAGACACCTAGAAGCAATTCTCCTTCGTTCACCTAAATCTAAAGCTGTGATTAAAACATTGGTTAAGTTCTGTACTAATTTTGGCCTACTGAAATGTATCCAGTCCGACAGACTAATTTCACCTCAAACCTATTCGCCCAAGTAACATGTGAATTAAATCTCCAACACCACTTATCCAGTGCATATCACCCTGAGTCTCAGGGTGCGTTGGAAAGGTTCCGTCAGACTTTTAAAAACATACTGAGGTTTTACGGTGCTGAGTATGAGAACAATTGGGATGAAGATGCTCCTCTGCTCCTTTTTGCTATCCGTGACACGGTTCAAGAGTCTTTGGAGTTCAGCCATAATCCATTGCTTTTTGGACACATACTGCGCTGTCAACAGAAAGTTTTATATGACCAGTGGTTGTCATCCAGTCCGAGGACTAGTGTTACCCTTTGCGATTTCACTGCTAAATTACGTAAAAGCACTTTGTTAGACAAACAGCCAACGCAATCTTAATGACTCTCAGGCAGCTATGAAGGCAATTTATGACCGAAAAGCTGTCAGACATTCATATGAGGTAATACAATGTATTAGCCCTTCTGCCTATGTTGGGATCTTCCTTGAGTGCATGCTTTGCGGGTCCCTATGTGATTGAAAAAAGACTGATGTTTTGGCTACCCCTGATCATGGATGAAAAATGCATATGTGTCATATAAATTTGTCATAAAAGTCCTGTGTGGATTGAAATGCTCAGAAAGTGTTAGTCTCCTGTTTCATCGTCATCATCAACCCCTCGTACTTTAGCTATGGTTACAGTTGCTGCTGAGTATTCACCAGAGCAAGACTGGTTACACCTGGCTCACCACTGTCTACCGTGTGCATGTTGTGGGATTGCATAAACTAAGTGAATGCCAAGTTTACATAAATAGAGAATAATGCGCAAGATGGAATAGGATTAATGCTTGAATTAACAAAAAACTGCTGTATGTGCAGACATAATTACTGAATAACAGGAAACGCCTTGGATGTGCATATGTGCGATTGTGCAAGAAGACATGTATATGTGACAGACAGAGGTGAGGGCTGAACTGAAAAAGTACTAAGCAGAAGTGGCACAGGGCGAGAGATATAAGTATGTGTGTTGCGAAGTTGTTTTAGATCTCACTCGCACTGTGCTGAGAAGTGACATCTCCAGAGCTCTGCATTAATAAAAGGCTACAAGGTAACGCACTGTTTCCGGTCTCTTCTTTCCTGCATCAACGAATACGACAATGTCTACACAATACAGAAGCTCTACGATGTCTCCCAGAGAAGCTGTCAGACTCGTCACCTTCAGCTCAGGATGACCTGCTTGCTCTGATTAAGAAATACCCGTCACTTTTCTGATACTCTGGTTTCTTCTGTTGTTCAACATGATATAGATGTAGGCTCACACCCTCCGATAAAACATCTCTATTGAGTAAACCCCTGTAAGTGTGCTTTTTTGGAACAGGAAACAACATACCTGCTTGATAATGGTTTATTTGCAGCCCTTAGTGTTAGCCCTGTCTTCTGGTTCTGAAACCTGATGGAACCTTTCACTTTTGCACAGATTATCATAAAGTGAATAATATTACAGTGCAGGATTCATTCCCCATGCCTCACATGGACGATTGCATTGATAGGATCAGATCTGCTAATTTCGTGACTAAACGTGAACTCCTAAAGGGTTATTGGCAGGTGCCGTTTACTCGCCGCACCTCATTTCAGCTTTTGCCACCCATGACAAATTCCTGCAGTACAAGATTATGCCTTTTGGACTCAAAAATGCACATTCAACCTTTCAACATCTTATGAATATTGTGCTAGGTGAGGTCCTGAATTGTGAAGCCTACCTGGATGATGTAGTTATTTATACTCGTACATGAGAGCAGCACCTGCAGACTTTAGAAATGTTTTTTTGGAAAGTTGTAGGATGCATCGCTTGTCTTAAATCTAAACAAATGTGATTTTTGTAAGGGCGAGGTAGCAAACTGGTTAGCCATGGTATGGTTTGCCCTCTGGATGCCAAAGTCCAGGCCATTCTGTCCTTTTCTGTCCTGGACAACAAACAGAGTCTGAGATGTTTTCTAGGTTAGTGGGTTTATACAAATGTTTTTTGTAGAAGTTTTTCTGTAATTGTGACACCCTCTATCAAACCTGTTCCGTGAGAAAGTTCCTTTTGAGTGGTCCCCTATGTGCCAGGATGCTTTTGATGCTAATAAAGCATTATAATGCCATACTCCTGTTCTTGCTGCACCTTCCCCTTATATTGGAGGTTGATGCTAGTGGTGTAGGTGCTGATACTGTCCTCTTGCAGGAGGATACCTCATTTGCTCTCTTGTTAGCACTGCCGCATTTTGAAGTCTATATTTGCAGCAGTTCTCAGCCAATTATGATCATAATCCCTTGGTCTTTCTTAGTCGTATGGCGAACACAAACCAGCATCTTATGCGCTGGTTCTTCATTGTACAAGGGTTTAACTTGAATATCCTGTACAAAAAGGTAAGTGAGAATGTGGTAGCTGATGCTCTATCCCAGGCTTAGATTTATTTGGTGTTTTATAATTGTTATAGTTTATAGTTTTGTTGGGTACAGTGGTGTGAAAAAATGTTTGCCCCCTTCCTGATATCTTTTTTTTTTTTTTTTTTTTTTTTTGCATGTTTGGCACACTTAAATGTTTCAGATCATCAAACAAATTAAGATTTTAGACAAAAATAACACAAGTAAACACAAAATGCAGTTTTTAAATGAAGGTTTTATTAAGGGGAAAAAAAATGCAAACCTACATGGCCCTGTGTGAAAAAGTGATTACCCGTTAAAACATAAATTAACTGTGGTTTATCACATCTTTGGAAAGCCGAGTTCAAGTTCTCTAGCCATACCCAGGCCTGATTACTGTCACACCTGTTCTCAATCAGGAATTCACTTAAACAGGACCTGCCTGACAAAGTGAAGTAGACCAAAAAATCCTCAAAAGCTAGACACCATGCTGTGATCCAAAAAAAAATTCAGAAAAAAAATGACAAAGTAATTGAGATCTATCAGTCTGGAAAAGGTTATAAAGCTATTTCTAAAGCTTTGGGACTCCAGCAAACCACAGTGAGAGCCATTATCCACAAATGGCAAAAACATGGAACAGTGGTGAACCTTCCCAGGAGTGGCCGGCCAACCAAAATTACCCCAAGAGCGCAGTGACGACTCATCCAAGAGGTCACAAATAACCCCACAACAACATCCAAAGAACTGCAGGCCTCACTTGCCTCAGTTCAGGTCAGTGTTCATGACTTCACCACAAGAAAGAGACTGGGCAAAAATGGGCTGCATGGCAGAGTTCCAAGACGAAAAGCACTGCTGAGCAAAAAGAACATAAAGGCTCATCTCAGTTTTGCCAGAAAACATCTTGATGATCCCCAAGACTTTTGGGAAAATACTCTGTGGACTGACGAGACAAAAGTTGAGCTTTTTGGAAGGTGTCCCATTACATCTGGCGTAAAAGTAAAACAGTATTTCAGAAAAGGAACACCATACCAACAGTAAAATATGGTGGTGGTAGTGTGATGGTCTGGGGCTGTTTTGCTGCTTCAGGACCTGGAAGACTTGCTGTGGTAAATGGAACCATGAATTCTGCTGTCTACCAAAAAATCCTGAAGGAGAATGTCCAGCCATCTGTTTGTGACCTCAAGCTGAAGCGCACTTTGGTTCTGCAGCAGGACAATGATCCAAAACACACCAGCAAGTCCACCTCTGAATGGCTTAGGAAAAACAAAATGAAGACTTTGGAGTGGCCTAGTCAAAGTCCTGACCTGAATTTGATTGAGATGCTGTGGCCTGACCTTAAAAAGGCAGTTCATGCTCAAAAACCCTCCAATGTGGCCGAATTACAACAATTCTACAAAGATGAGTGGGCCAAAATTTCTCCACAGCGCTCTAAAAGACTTACTGCCAGTTAGCGCAAACGCTTGATTGTCGTTGTTGCTGCTAAGGGTGGCCCAACCAGTTATTAGGTTTACGGGGCAATCACTTTTTTTCACACAGGGCCATGTAGGTTTGGATTTTTTTTATCTTTGTCTAATATTTTAATTTGTTTGATAGGAAATGTGTGACCAACATGCAAAAAAAAAAAAAAAGATATCAGGAAGGGGGCAAACACTTTTTCACACCACTGTATGTCTCTTGTATTTTGTATATATTGTCCTGTATATAGTAGTTACACACTGGTGGTAGAGAGTGGCTTCCATCTTATTTCGGTGTGGATTTATCTGTTTAAACCAGTATAGTCAGTGTAGTGATTGTATGTTTCTTTTTGTTATCTTAGTCAGTTGTCTCTGTTTGTTTCTAGTGTGGTTTTGTTTGTTGTATTGGCCTGGGCCACTCCTGACATTATTGTACCAGCTTCATGTATCTGAACACTTCTAAATATGCTTGACCTTTGCCATCAACCTGTTTATCTGGTTTGCATTCCATTCTTTACTACCGCTGTGATGCTACGTTACGCCCTCCCAGCCTAGACAGGGTCATAACGATAAATAAATATTTTAATTACATTGTAATTTAATGTAATTTTTATATTCACAATATAAGGATGAGAAATGCTATTCATTCATTCATAGACACACATTCATTCATATACACACAGCAAATTTATGATCACATCTTCTTTTAGTTAATCTAATTCTGTAACATGAAGTGAGCAGCAAATTTGCGTCGTGAACACTCCCCTTACGAATAAGAAACCAACTTCAGCCGCCGAATAGGAAGCTGTGAATAAGTAACCAAACGAGTCTGAATCTGCAAATAAGCAACCAACTTCAGCGTTGTATCGTCAACTGAGAAACCAGTATTAGGGTAGCCCACAGAAGCAACTTCAAAGGCCTTGGTAATTCAGACGGATTATAGAGCAGATCCGAATGGACCTGTGTCTCACCAGAAAGTTCAGAGTAACAATCAGTCGCTGTAATTCCATCGAAAACCGTGGAATAATGTGCAATCACATTCGAGGCATATGCGGACGGTGACCTGAACGTGAAATCAGTCCAAGAAAAAAGTAAGCCCTTCTTCTATATGGTCTATGCTGATGTCAGTTCACTATCTGTCTTCGTAATAATTGTCCCACTATGGAATTAGGTTAGTCAACCCGTCTGGATTAAGGATTCCTAGGTCAAACTACCCTTTAAGGAACCCGTGGTGTAATGTCCTTAATTTTAAGACATTTGCCCTATTAAGTCTCTCATTCATTTGGTTTTAAAATGTTGCACTGTGGTTTTATCCATTTCTTAATTTTTTGTTTATGCCTATGGCTTGATGTAGTTAGGTTCATATACCTGAGCCTTGTCTGACTATCTCGCATTTATTATGTATTCACATGCTTAATTTCCTTTAATATTGGTTAGCCATTAAACTAATTAAATAATTAATTGAATATGTTGTTTGGAGCAGTTATTTCTAGCCAGCAGTATTAGATATGTTTGTCTTATTCTGCCTTATAGTGAAACTGAGGGAATACTCATTAGCCTTCAGTAATTGGGCCCTTGCAATGAAAAACCATACATGTCCATTTACTGTTTTTCCACATTCTAAAATAAAAACAAAAATATAAAGCATTACTGCAAGCTTTATTTTTAAATGGCCACAAGAATGATGTAAGGTTAGTCTAGATAAAGCATATTTAGCAATGATTATACAAATGGGAATTGGCTGATATTATTTTCTGTTGCAAGGGCTCAATTAGTCTTTAATGATGATTAAACAAAATTCCCTAAAATTGCCTCAGGTGTCAATAATTTGATAAATTCAAAAATATATCTGTACAGTTTTCCTTGTACAGATAAAGCCTTATTCCCAGTACATGTTAGAACTGGAGAAAACACTGAGAGCCTTGGTCTTGGTTCATGTTTCCTCTCCTTATTATCTGTTAATAATGGTTATCTTCTTTTGCCCTTTTAGTGTGTCCAGTAGCTGAAGAGAGTTTGTGGCAAAGCCTCAGGAGACTAGTGAATGAACAGGACCTAAAGGAGATTTTTTTCCTTTTCTTGATTCTTCAATTTTTATTCATTTTCTGCCGTTTCTTCATTCGCAAAGAATGCAATTTTAGAGGTAAACCACTGCACAGATCATGGAAACTCACTCACCTCTCACAAGTACAGAAAACAGTGGTTATTTTCATATTGCTTTACACTAGCTCCATCAGTGTTCACTTTAATTGTACTGGAAATTCAGATTGTATTTTTTTAATTACATATATTTTCCAACATGTAAGTGGTAGGTCAAACAACAGCAAAAGCACTGACCACACTTATTAAACCACCCTTTCCAGATGTAGGTTCTGGGTTGATTATGGTTCAGCTCTGGTTGTTTCTTAATAAAGATTATTTAGCAGAGAAATTTCTTTGATTTCTGTGTTTTGTGTTTTTCAGACAAGTGTATCCGTGTTCATTACCATCTGCCTTATAAATGGCAAGTTCTAGATAAGAATGAACAGACATGGAAAGACTTGCAAAATGTAGAAGAGATAGAGAGAGCGTTCTGTAACCCAGCTAACGAGATAAGGTAATAAAATGTTAACTTGAGATCAGGTAATGAAATGTTAACTTGGGTTTATTTTTTAAAGTGATTCACTTAAGAGGTAAAACTAAACTCTCAGTCCAGGGCCTCAGCAGGTCGACTTCAATACTATGATGTGTGGAGCAGCACCAGTTCGTCGTCTGTCGACAGCTTCCTCTGATACAAATTTTATCCTGACCACCAAGTGGCTCTGGTACTGGAAGAATGAAAAAAGAGGATGGACTGAATATGGACAAGGGGTCAGTAGCTTTTATTCTGGATTTCTGCTGGGGCTGAGCAGGGTGGTTGGCTAACACTTTTTAAAAATATTTTATCCAACTGCACATAAGACTGTACACTGTTATGATCCATAGGATACAAAGCATGCAACACCTTTCACCTCTCAAGAACTGGAAAACTTTTATCAATCTAACCCGCACAGTGAGGTTTCTGTCACTTCTGAGAAGCACACATACATACTCTACATGAAAGGTACTCTGGATAAACAATATGCCATTTTACCATTTTATTACTTTTGAATTATAAAAAGTATACCAACACTGCCTAATGTTGCTTAATGGTGTGTATTACTTACAGATATGTATCAACAAAACATTCACTATAAAACCAAGAGAGAGATTCGGAGGAGGCCTCAATTTGTGTCTGCTTCAGAGTTCAACAGCAAAATGAAAAAGTATCAGTCTAAAATGGCCAACTGATGTGACCAATCACTACAGTGTATCGTATCTACAAATGCTTAGTTGTAACCCAGTAAAAAAATTATTCCTGTTTCAACAGACTCATATTTCTGTCAACACTCTTTTCACTTATTTGACTGGTTACACAATAAATGGAAACACACATGATACAAGTATGTTTCCATTTATTGTGCAACAAGTGAAATAAGAGTTTACTGACAGTCTCTTTCATGTGTAATTCCATTAACATCAAGGTTTTTTACAATCTAAGATAGAAAATGATCATTAAATATAATTAATGATTAATAGAACGCACCTAAAGTGGAGTAATACATGTATAGCTCAAAATTCCACTGCTATTATACTCTATATCAGCACTCAAGAATGTCTCTTGTCTAGTCATAATTCTTGATCAGAACTAAATATAATATTTGAATATTCTAGAAAATACATATATATTATTTATATTTTTTAACTAAATCATTATTAGGATTTCCTCTGCTTAAAAACTGAGGCTGATAAATCAAAGACTCTGTGTGCTTATTTCTCTCCACATGAGTGAAAGCTCCAGCTCGTTTGTGCTGGTTCCTGCACACTGGGATAGAGGTGCCCTGCCCAGCTACTCCTACAAGGTACACTGGACTGATCATTCAATGTAACAGCCTGATCAATGACTGAGTTCTTTTGAAATCTTCCTTGTCCCTGAGGGGATTGTGTTCTTAGCTATATTGTAGTTATATCCATATACAAATTGCACCTTTTAACAAGGCAAAATGTAATACTTGGTTGCAGCTGGTTCCATTGCCTAGGACAGACAATGAATTCCTAAGGATAGAGAAATTGTTTAAAGAGACTATGCCCCACTACACTGTTAAGAGCATTCAGAGAAATCAGAACAGCTCTCTGTGGAAGGTCTTCCAGTGGTAAGGTCAAAATTCAACTGCTTCCTATGAAAAATTATTGAACATTCGAGAGGAATTTTCTAATTAATTTTTAGCAGTTTTGCATATTATGCTTGAAAGAAAAATGAAGATACCAGTCAGATGGGTAGGAATCAGATTTTCATTGTTATCATAAATCAAGATATTACCTAGATCATGTTCAATCTTTTCTTTAAAAGAGTTTACTTACAACTTATTAACACAGAACTTATGTATACTTCACCTGAGAACATATTCACTTATCTGTTCTGTGCTTCAAAACCCTATAAAACTCTGTGCTGGTGCTTATTTGATTCTTGTTTTACTAGGCAGAAAGAGCAGATGAAAGCGAGGAATGGAGGGCAAGAGGTGAATGAGCGTCTCTTGTTCCATGGAACTGAACAGTCTCGAATAGATGCCATCTGTGAGCATAACTTTGACTGGAGAATTTGTGGGATTCATGGCACAGTGTATGGCAAAGGTGAGAATAGCTGATTCAATAATTATTCTCATCTAAGAGTAGACAAATATTAGACTAATCTTACTATATATTATTATATTATTATATACGTTTGTAAGAGTAATGTGCCTAGTGTATGAACACAGAAGGTGTAACATCTAAAATTATATTTAAAATACAGTTTGCATTTTAGGTTACTGAATACAATTACATATTGTTTTTAGAAATCATGACCACAGTGTTCAACAGTGCAGTGTTCAATTGAGATTGGTAACTGTTTTCTCAATAGTTTATGTTTCTTAATCAGGGAGTTATTTTGCCAGAGATGCCTCATACTCAGACAGTTATTCTAAGTGTGGAAACAGCTGCAAAACGATGTTTGTTGCACGGGTTCTGGTGGGTCACTACACCCGTGGCAATACAAACTTTGTCCATCCTCCTGCTAAAACATCAGTTAATGGCTTCTACGACAGCTGTGTTGACAACGAAACCAACCCCACGATTTTTGTCATTTTTGAAAAGTTTCAGATCTACCCAGAATTCATCATTGAGTATGATAAGGAATCTAAATGTCTCATTTCATGAGTGTCTGCAAAGCTTAATGACTCATTTCAATTATAAGCACGGGTGGAAATAAAAGCACTATTGAAACATGTATATGCACTCTATTCAGCACTTTTCTTTTTTTGCTGGAATGTTTACAAAATGTCATTTGCGACTAATGTTCTGATATTTTTAACAGCAGCCACCCCTCACCTTCTTTGTTGGAAATCTACCACACCTTATATGGATAAGCAGTGATTCAGACTCCTTTGATCTTATTCGGATGTGCCACATTTTAAACTTGTCAACGACCCCATATAGTCACTGTTCAGCTAGTGACTATTTCAGCCAAATATTGTTTCTGAAGTACTTTCTGGATCGGCAGAATGATCAGGCAACTTTCAGGCCTGCTCTCCTTAGTATCTGTATTTATGCTCTTGCCACCAGACATTTTGCTTATTATTATGACTACACACTATACTATAAGGTATATACTATATACTGATCTTAACAGTACGGGTTTGGTGAGTTAGTACACAAAATAAATGAGCGTTGCTTTGCCAACATACAGAATTGTAAGATATAAAGATTTTCTTTGATAAAAAAAGGAAATTAACGATACTTTTTACTGTACCGCTTTACGACGACAAATGCGGTTCCGTAGAAGAGTGCTGCTTTATTTACTAACCTTACGTGTAGGTTCCAGTTTTCTTTTCAGACAGTTGTTTTTCCGTGAACTAAACCGCAGCCTTCACAACTTTACCATGCTAAACGGTGATATTTCACATGGTATATACACTGACATTAATATCGTAAAGGAATACGCCCCTTCGGTGGGACTGAGTAGCAAAATGCCGTATGTAAAACACAGCTGCATTATGGAAAACAGTGAAACCGGAATGAAAGGCAGTAGGGCTCGACAGCGAAACATCCAAATTACCAACAGAATCAATGGTACACTGTCATCGGGATGTAGCCAGGAACTGGGTTTCCTGACATTTATAGGTAGCCTACCTGATTTCGATGCCGGGACGCTAAGCAAAGCTAAACAAAGCCTGAAGGCGCAAAAAACCTTGAAACCTTGATTAGTTTTTTAATTATTTAAAACTTACAATTCAAATTAAGTTACTATCATTATCATTATGAATTATACCTATAATTAAACCAAAAAACAATTGCATTGTTTTTACATTTTATTTTAATCTCACTTTACAAATTTGTCTAAAAGTAGGAGCCTCTCTTACCCTATTTTCCCTCTCCTCTCTTTGTCGCAGGTTATTAGCAGGTGCGTGTCTTAATCATTCCCTGAGAATATTTTACATAATTTGTCACTTTAAACTTCCTTTTATCGTATTCTTTTTGTAATATCTCACCTAAACATAAAATTATTCTCGGCTCACGCTAACAATTTTCCTGTTCAGGTTAACCGGAGCTCACACCTCAGCAGGGAGGTTAGCTAGGTTACATGTCAATTAAGCAACATTAAGATCTGATTGATCAATGTCATAGATTTCTCACTGAGTCTATACATTACATCAACATTGGTATTAAACCTAAAATAAAGTCTGATATTCTACCTTGTTTTCAAACATTTATAAGTTAAATTTAGCTGGCTGGCTAATCGGCTTATGCTAACTACCAAGCTTGCCTACGAAGGCCAAATACTACTACAGCTAGGCTGCTAGCTAACTTAAAGTAACATGCGTTTCAAACAAACTTCCTACTGAAATAGCAACCATTTATGTTAATTAATTATTTTTGCTGTTTTAAATAAAGAAATCCATGTTGTACGGACATTTAAGACCGTTCGCCCTCAACTGTCACCGCTGAACCAGCTAGGTTATGTTGTCCAGTGATAAGTATATTAGATTTTTGAGTATACTCAAATTTGACTATATTAATTACACTACATAGTGAAAAACTAGTTAGTATTAGTAAATAGTGCGCAATTGGGTTGTAGCCTGTTTGTTGGTTCAAAATTTGTATTACATTGCCTTAAAAAGTAATGTTTAAAATAATTATTCTGTACAGTGTGTAATGAAGAAAAGAGCATTTATATGAACTAAAGATTTCAAGTAAATACTACTAATGTAAACTTTGTTTATCTGCTGAATCCAATTAAGTTGTTATGTTAATACAACTTGACTGGTTTTACCTTGTGTAAAAACCTAAGTAGTTTAAGGCAATGAGTTTCCATGCAAGTCAACTAATTCAGGATTACTTCTATCCTTTTGTTCAACTCTCCATCCTTCTAAAATAATGCTTTTTGCAATAACATTAAAATACACACATACAGACTATGTTTTTAATTACCATGAATTAAGGTGAGGGGACAGTCAATTTATTCCTGACCACTGTGAAGGGAGATCCTCTGCTCAATATAAAATTTGGTGTCCCCATCTCTCAAATTGGAAGATGACTCAGAATCCTTTTTTCTACCAGCTGCCATGGCAGCATTAATGATGCAGTTTGTTTGTTTTGACTTGGGATTCCCTAACTGGGTTTTGCCAAATCATTTTTTGTACCTGACTTAGATGTGTCTGTTTTATATGGTGCTGGCAGGGCAGTTACTGTTCCAGCTGCGGTGGTGGGTGTGATTGTGGTTTTCTTAGTTAACTTATCCAATTTTTTAAATATTTTTGTCCAAATTGATAACAAACAACACACAATCCCACTCTGGATCTCCCCGTTCATCCAGAATACATGCCACAGCCAACTGCAGATGTCTGTCCTGGAATGAACCTTTATGTGGATATACATGCCTGAAAGAAGAGATGCTTGGTTTCTCCCACCCATGGCACAGTTGTATTCTTATAACCATTTCTATCCCGCCAAGTTTAGGGTGTTTTACCCATCTTAGTTTTTGCAATACTTGCCCCATTTGGGAGAACAAAGAGGACAGCAAGGTTTTGCACAAATGAAAATTGCAGAAGAAGCCTCCAATGTAATCTTAGAATGTATAAAACATTTTACCTGTTTCTGGAGGTAAAACCAATTCTTCCTGTCCATTGATGCAGAGAAAATGGCTGCCACTACCTGAACAGTTACTAAAATAGATTGCTTGTCTACAGGTCAAATGCAATTTCTAGTAAAATACAATTTTTTTTCCCCTTGGTACGATCCCCGGTACAAGCCCCCAGATCTGTCATCAGATTAGGGAGCCACGGGCAATCCATGCCTAAATGAACATGATCTTCTTCATCCGAGACTAACAATGATTTTATTCTAAGCACAAGAATTTTATTCTTAGAGTTATGCTAACATTCTCAGTCTAATATTATACTAAGGTTTTCAGAATAATGTTAAAATAACATTCTCAGACTAACATACTAATGTTCTCACACTAATGTTAAAATAATGTTTTTACACTAATGTTAAAATAACATCCTTGGACTTCCCTAAAATAGCATTTTCACACTAACGTTATAGAAACATTCTTGGACTAATGTTTTTGTACTAACATTACATTAATCTTGGACTCACACTAACATTCTCACAAAATGGGGTAGTTATGGTTGATGAGTTATTTAGATGTTGGGGTACTTTTGAATTTGGAATAATTGGCTCTGGGTTAGTTTCGGTTGAAGGGTTATTTAGAAGTTGTGGTAGTTAGTATTTAGCTACCCCATCAGCCTAATAGCCTTCAACCAAATTTTCCCCAACAGCTGAACACCCACTGGCCTCAACTACCTCACAGCAAATTTCATTTCAAATTACTTTTAAACTGTTAACTATAATTTAAGAGTATATCAGTATTTCAACAATATTTAATGATTTCATTTTACATTTAAACTGTTTAACCTCACTCAATATTATTAGGTTTTTATTATTATTAGGTTTTGTCAAGCCAACATAAAGTTTCTTCAGAAACTGCCTTCATTTATTTTATAATGCCTTCAGCTAAAAAGATAGACCAACAAAATTTGCTGTACAAAATTTGCTGTACTGATTAAACTACCAGTCATGAAATTACATCATTCTGATGACTCTTATTAAAAGGCTTCAACAGCAATAACATTCTAGGACTAATGTTGAAATAATGCACTTGGACTAATGTTTTATTAACATTTTTGCAATAACATTAAAATAACATTCTCAGGTTTATGTTAAAATAACATTTTCAGACTAACATTATAATAAAGTTCTTATACTAAGGTTTTCACAATAACATGAAAATAACATTTTCAGATGCTAAAATAACAGAACTAATGTCATACTGATGTTTTTGATTTAACGTTAACATTTTCGCAATAATTCTCAGACTGTTACAATAATATTCTCAGTCTAACATTATAATAATGTTCTCAGACTAACATACTGATGTTTTTGCAATTAAATTAAAATAACATTTTTGGAATAACGCAAGCACTGGCGCATCAGCTTTGATGTGTCGCTTTGTTTTAATTAGTATCTTTGCAATAAGACAGTGTAAAAATATGGTTTATACATTTCCTGAATATGTAGGATCTGCCCTTTCAATTTTATCGACAGATATAGGTTAAGATAAGTCATCTGCCTCTTACCATGTGATTTGGGTGTTCATATCTCACTCTGGTCTTATCCATATAATCACCCTATGTGATTAATTTTGCATCAATCTGTGTGAAGCTAATCAATAAACAATCATGAAATCACTAAGCATTTACCCTTCATGTCAAAAATATTTCATTCCCCATTCAATTGACAAATGTTGTGCAAAATGTTTATAGCTGCTGAAGTTGCATAGAAGATAACAAAGCTTTAGAACCTGAGGGGTTTGATTCCTTTGACGAAGAAGAATATGAAAATAATAGACACCAATGGTTAAATGAATTTTATTTTACAATATTGCTATAATAGTGGACTCAGCTATGGTCACATTTAGGCATGATGTCTGTTACTAGCTAGCTAGCCAAATGCTCTTTCTGTGCAAAGTTTGTCATATTGATTTCTAGTACAATTGTCATGACTTTTGTTTGACAGAATTGACTGTCCATAGGTAAATGTTTACTTTGTTAAAGTTTTTTTTTTTTTTTGTGTGTGTGTGTGTGTGTGTGTGTGTGTGTGTGTGTGTGTGTGTGTGTGTGTGTGTGAAAGTAAGCTAGTTAAATACAGATTAATGGATATGTTTTTGTCATATTGAATACTGTTTTGTGCAGCTGTTTTTTGTCATTTTTTGGTTATAGTTGTAATTTTTGATGCCTAATAAATCTATATGCTAAAATCTATTTAGTGCTATAAGTTAAAGGTCTGTAAAGTTTAACAGAGATTCTCTATACTTGTTGGAAGAATGGACCTCTACTGCACAGTTTCTCAATAAGTGAGTCTGCCAGAATGGTCTCACTAACTGTGAGCAAGAACTGAGTGGTTTGTGAAAGACTGAGATAACAGGCAGGAGGCCTGTGATATGGCTCAGAGCACTCTGTACATTGCTATCACCTGGCCCAGCTCAGCCTCAGTGGCCTCCTCCAGGATTCAAACAGCAGTGGCAGGTGTAGTGGATTTGAGCTTGCTGACAGAACTGATGGTGGAAATGAGGAGGCAGCGCAGGAGGCAGCGCAGGAGGCTGTGCACCGATCCCCCCTCTCTTTGGAACACGCACACCATGGCTGTGATTTAATGACTCCGAACCTGATGCAAAGAAGAGCTGGCTGCAGATCAGTTACTCTGGGATATGAATAAAAACAGTTCTGAGGAATTAGGCAATCTGATATGGATTGAGTCACCCTCTCTCCATGGCTTGGTGTTTTTAAAGAGAGAGCTCTTGAGGCTTGAGTACACTTTATCATTTCACTTCTTAACAAGTTGCTTGGCTCTCATTTCTACAGTAGCGTTCAGCAGGGCCCATTCATTTGTCAGGTCATGGACAGTGACTCATACCTAGTTTACAGTTTGAATCTTGGTATGTATATCAGATCATTATGGCTAAAATAAACCATGAATAAGTATTAAGGCTTTCACTCTTCAGTCAAAACATAAATTTGCATAATGCTGATCACTGTCATGCACTTCTTTTTTAAGAGGATAGATCAGTATATATTTATTAAATTGGCTTGCCAAAGCCAACTTGCTGTTCTTTTATTATGTTGGTCTTACAAAGTCAACTTCTTGTTTTCTTATTTCTTCTTTTTTGTTATTTATTGGGTTGTCAAATTGCTCTTCTTCTTCTTCTTCTTCTTCTTCCTCTTCTTCTTCTTCTTCTTCTTCTTCTTCTTATTATTATTATTATTATTATTATTATTATTATTATTATTATTATTATTATCATGATGTTGGCTTGACAAACTAACATTTTGTTCTTCTTGAGGCTTCACCTCAGACTCAGCTACCCCAACAGATAAATAAACCCTCAGCCACAGGTACATCACAGCCATTACCCCTTAATGCAAATTAAACCCCACAGCTAAATAACCCCTCAACCACAACTACCCCAACAGTTGAATAACCCCTTAGCCTTAACTACCCCACAGCCAATTACCTCTCAACACAAATGACCCCCACATCCCCTCAACAACTACCCCATTTGTCTAATAGTCTTCAATCACAACTACCTCTATAGCTAAATAACCCCTCAGCCTCAACTACCTCACAGCCAATTACCCCCAACCCAAGTCACCCCCACAGTCCCTCATCATCTACCCCATCAGCTAGATTGGCCTCAATAACTAAATAATCCCCAGCCTTAAGTACCCCACAACCAATTACCCCATTAAGACATATTAACCCCCACAGTCAAATAGCCTTCAAGAAAACTTCCCCAACTGTAAAATAGCCTTCAGCCACACCTGCTCTTGTCAGACATGTAAAATGTACAGGAAAAGAAAGAAAGCAAATGCAAGTCTCCAACTGAAGTTTAATGAAAGTAATGAAACTGGACATAAACGTTCTCTAACCACAACGAAGAGAGCCAAAGTAACTACATCAATAAATGACAAATGGTCACAACACAAAAGGCTTTGTCTTTAAAGAGACAACATACGAACAAAATAACACACAGGTGGTGTAGCGAATGAGGGACAACACATACCGCCTAACTGGGCCATGGCATTTAACCAAAACATAGGCACATGTAACAGAAAATGAAACATAAACAAAAGGCAACATGGAACACCACCACCAATAAAGGATGCTGGAGAGGCACTGTCACACCTCTCAGCCAATTACCCTTTAACTAGCATGACCCCTCAGCAAAATACTCCTCAATAACGTCTACCAAATCAGCCAAATAGCCTTCAACCATAACTACCTCAACAGCTAAATAATCCTTATTTACCCCACAGGAAGTTATAATTAATTTAACATCAATTAACAGTATTTCAGGTTACATTTCACACTTAAACAGTGTTTAACATAATTGAACAGTAATAATTTATCAGGTTAAAACACACAAACGTTTATTCATTTTTAGCTGCTTTGTCAAGACAATGACATTAAGGTTATTCACAAACTTTGCTTTTCTAGTTTTTAATCATTTCAACTGCAGAGATGCAAGAGTTTTGCTAGTGGCAAATGCTCAGTAATCAACACAGCTGTTAGCTAACTATCTTACATCATGTGACACTAACTATGTGGGATAAAATTATTATTATTATCATTATTATTATTGTTGTTGTTGTTAATAATAATAAACAAACAAATTAATTAAATGTGTTAAAGAAATGCTATATAACTACATTTTATTATTATTATTATTATTATAAATATGCTTTTTCTTAAATGCTCTGTATTAATTTATTCATATGCGATTCCCTCTAGCGTCTGAAAATCCTGTAAGGGTGGTAATTCTCCTTGTTCCAATTCTCTGAAACTACTACCGTACTAGGACGCTCTCTCAAGCAGTACAGGTGTTAACGCTTAGACACGCTTAGACGCATAAAAGATAACAGAATATACATCGAGGCAACTGTGTTCTCTGTTTATTGGTGTAGTGTGCAAAACATGATTTGTTGTAGAAACCCATGTGCTAAGTATGTTTTTAAAGGTGAATATTTCATTTAAGAATGTTCATGATTTTGAAGTCAATCTTTAGTTTTGCTCGCAATTTGCAAAATTCTGAAGAATTTGAGAAACGTGTTCAAGCATTTAAACAACTGACAAAAACTGTAATCATAGATATAATTCAGGATTAAAGAGTTTAACCATTCAGATTATACAGAGAAACGGTCCTGTAAAACATTCTGGTGACTAATGTTAAAAGATTTAGAGACTTCTTGGCATTCCTGAATGTGATGGCCATTTACAGAATGCACTGTAACATTACGATTGAATAAATTCTTGCACTACCTCTCGGTTAATTGCTACAGTCATTGAAATTATAGCTATATTTTACTTTCTGGAAAATTCCGCCGCCAAGCGTTGGAACTAAACTGGCATTTTCAGTTTCATTTTCATGAAACCGAGGATCATTTCGACAATAAGTAGGTGAGGGAACCAGGAAGTTCTTTACCACAACCATAATAACCTATAAAATGGCATCTATCGTGTCTAATTGTGTACTTAAAGTTCTTTGTGATAACCACGGATCTATGGTTTTCGGGCAACTTGACAATATATTACGACAGAGCATTACAACTGATGATCGGGTACTTTTGCGTGTGTTGTCAGATGAGGCGAAATTCTTTGTTGTGGAAGACAAACAGAAGAGCTCCGCCGATACAATTTTTAGCCCTGAAAGTTTGGTCATAGCGAAAACATTGCTTCGTGTTTGCAAAAACCAAGACAAATGTGACGAATGTGAAGAGCTGCACTTGTGTCGATATTTGGTATGCGGTAACTGTAAATTCGGGTGAGTTCTCGTTACTTATCTTAAACATATTAATGAAGAACGATACAAAACGATCTCATAAATAAGTGGAGAGTAGACCTGACACATATTGGTTGTTTTGGCTCTGCTTTAATTACAGAAAAGTCACCGTCGGTGGTCCTTGTCAAATGAAATAGGATATGGAATTTTAGACAAATAGTAGAGTTTAATAGGTATTTGGAAGTATACGCCTTTAATAGGTATTTGGAAGTATAGCGCCTTTCAGACACCAGGCTGCTTTACAATGATAGTGGTGGGGGAAAAAAGTAAATAAATAAAATGTACACAGATTGACACAACACAATAATTAACAAATAGGGATAAGAAAAGTGTTGGGAAAAGAGGTATGCTTTAAGTTGAGATTTTAAGGAGGAGAGTGTGGAGCAGAAACAGAGAGATTGAGGTAAAATGTTCCATAGTTTTGGGGCCATGATCTGCCTCCTACAGACACCAGTCTAAACTTGGGGATGGAGAGGAGACCTGCATTAGAGGCCCGAAGTGTACGGGTGAATGTGAAGTATCAGCTGTGAAGAACAATTTGGTTGCCAGGATAGTTGTGGGTACTTCTGCATCAGCTAATGAGACATCATGCATTCGGTTACATTTAAAATAAATAGACTTTCACCATCACCAATCTCATCATAAATGAAAATAATAATAAAATGAAAAAAGGGTGTCTGAATCATGTTTCATTAAGCCTATTCTCTTTTTGCACTTAGTGTGCCAGCAATAACAACCTGAAGTTAAATATCGACATCAAGACCAGGAAATAGCAGTGACATAGTTTGATAGTGTCTTTAGACAGAAACCTGCATGTACCTGTACTAAGCAAAAGTGACTTCCAAGAAGACAGTAAAATTATTTGTTAAATTGCTCAATAAGAGCATCTGCCAAATGCTAAAAGGGAAGTTCATATTGTCATCAGAGTAATGAGAAATAGAATCTTATTGGCTTAATTCATAAGATTACTCATGTGCTTAATATATAAGATGGTAACGTGGTGAATGAGAGTATATATAGTTTGTGTGGTAGTAGTTATATTTGTGTGATATAGTGTTTATTGTGATCTAGAACAGGGGTGCTCAACTCTGGTCCTGGATATCTATAACCAAGCTTAATTCCCTCCTCAAATCTCATACATCCAAATTGGTTAACTAAAGCCTTCAGTGTCATCTGACTATTATAGCAAGACCAGAGTTGGGCACTCTCCTATATAATGAAAGTGGCCATGCCTATAATGCCTGTATAATGAAAGTGGCCATGTGGCTAGGTGGATTTGAGGGTGTATTTGCTTGGGTATCACTCTTGGTGATTTTTGTTCATACCTAAGTGAGGTCTATGTTCTTTTAGTGGAACAGAGACCTAAATGTTAAGGGAGGCAAGCTCCAATTTGGTATGGTTCAAATATTATAAATATTGCATCAGTTTATTTAGTATAAATCTACCACATTTTTGCCACAGAATATAAGCATTGTTAATATTTTTTTCTCGAAAAATGCCTGATTTTGTATCTGTAGCATTTGAAACGTTGCCAATTTTGATAACAAATTGTAATTTATCTGCTCTTGGATACCTGCTACCGCAAACACAATCTATATTATTTCAATTCCAGCACTAATTGCAAAAGGTCCCATGACTTGAAATCTCTGCATAATTCTGCACTTCTGGGAAAATTTGATCTTCAGTACCTTGAAACAGAACAAGTGTTTCAACTTTTGCTGCAGAATGACCCTTCCCTTGTTCCAGAGGTGAGTTTTCTTTCTTTTTTTCCCCAAACACATTGAAACACAATTAAGACCTACATTTTAAAATAGATAAATCAATAATTACTAGTCTGATAAATAAGTTTAAGTACAATAAATAACTTTACGCACAATTTTCTTGCATGCCTAGGCCTTTGACACTGGTGTACCTTATCATTATGTGCTGATTTCAGGTTTGCTCTCACTATAATAAGGGGAATGGCAAACATGGAAGTTGTAAATATGAGATATCCTGCACCAACCTGCACCTCTGCCAACACTTCTTACAGGATAACTGTAAATTTGGAGCTGCTTGCAAACGGGCTCATTCATTTGATGCAAATGCTATGAAAATGCTGAATGGCAGAGGGTTCAGTCCAAAAAATCTTCAAATCCTTCACAAAATTTGCAAGAACAAACTTCTCCTTGATGGTAATTACAAAAAACCTATCTCCAAAGGCACAGACAAAGGTATGGGAGAGCTACAATACACTACCATGGTTTACCACAGAATGGCAGGGGTCTGGTAACACAAGTACCAGTAGTTAGTATTCCCCATGTCTTGCCCATAAATCGTTCATTGTTTATTGAGTTATGAGAGCCTGATTTCCAGTAATGACCTTATATACATACATTATGACCATAAAAAAATGTATTCTTTTACTCTCTTGTCACTGGTACATCTATGATCATGCAAACATGATTTTTCCTTAGTTTACCATAAGCTAGATTCAGTGGAGGAGAACAGAATGAAATGATGTTTAACCAGCTGTCTCATGTCTGAATAGAAAGTCATACAGAGTTTAGCAACTGTATTTATATATTCTACACATTTCCAACTAAAGTCTGGTCTGGTTTGCTTTCTATGCTTCTTTCAGTAGGCAGTACTGCAGGCAGTATCCCAGCACCTCTGGGAGGCAGACAATTCAGCAGTCAGCAATCCAGTTCCTACTGCAGTGGGTCAGACCACAATGAAATCTGCCTTTTCTATGTTCGCAAAGGATGCAGTTTCAAAGGTACCAATACCAAAGTGGTACTTCATATGGAAACATTTCAAGTACAAATGAATCCTGCAAATAGAACATGCTTTGATCTATAAGACTCCATAGAAAATCATAATTATAAAAATCATAACCATAGAAAAACATAACCCAGAACTAAATTAATTATTTGTAGTTATGTGGAAATAAACCTTATTTTCTTCAAGAATGAGCATGTTACCAGTGTGTCCCAATCATATGTCTCTCCATTAGAGAAATGTGTCCGTATTCATCATAATCTGCCTTATAAATGGGAGATTTTAGACAAAGATGGGGTAACTTGGAGGCCCTTGCCTAGAGAAGATGATATTGAGAGGGCTTACTGTAACCCAGCCAGTGACATAAGGTATTTATAACTTTATGCTATGTATTGGTTTGACATGCTAGTATAGTAGCTAGTAATGCTTGTTATTGATGTTCAGTAATTGTTCTGTTGTAGCATATAAAAGTTAGATTGTTGCTTATGTCTTAATAATATTATTTGTAAACCAGATGTGTAAACACCATACTGTGTTTCTAACAACAGTTCTGGGCTTCAGCCGGTGAACTTCCTAACTATGAAATGTGCAGGATCACAGGTTCGTCGTCTGTCCACAGCTTCCTCCGTTACAAAACCTCCTCACTTCATCCTGACCACAGAGTGGCTCTGGTACTGGAAGAATGACCAAGGAGCATGGACTGAATATGGACAAGGGGTCAGTAAGGTTCATTCAATATTTCTAATGTAGTATGATATAAATATAAGTTCTGTTGTGCACTTTAACATAAACTTATGTACATGTTTTAAGTTCCTGAGATTAATTACATATATACAGTTTCATTAAAAGCATCCCTAAGAAACATTCAAAATTATAACAATTATTGAAATATTGTCTTTCATAGGAGGATGCCAAACTTTTGTCCCCAGTCACCTCGAATGCCTTGGAGAATGTGTATCTTGCAGAAGTTGATACTGAAATTCCATTCACCTTGGGGAATAATAACTATGTGATATTCCTGAAAGGTAGTTATATCTCAAGCACTGTAAATAAAGCATTGATATTAATAATTATGGAGTTTTTTTGTTCATCAATGCAAATATTTAATTTTCTTTTTAGATATGTATCAAATAAACATAAAATACAAGACAAAAAGAGACATTAGAAGGAGGCCACGATTCATTTCATCAGAAGATGTTATGAGAAAATTGAAAAGGTATTTACAGTATGGAGGTCTACCATCTTATTTATCAATTTAATTTAGCTAGTTCTACTTAAATGGCTTGACAGCTGGGTCAACAATGACCTACCCACAGAAGTGGCGGGAAGTGTAAGGTTGAAAGATTTTTATTTATTATTGGGGTTTTTCTTTTATTAGTGAAGTTTTTTGTTCCATGATGTGTTAGATGTTTTTACTGAAAGCTAATAGTGAGAAATGTTTGGTCTTCAGTGAAGGTTCAGAAAGCTCCAGCTCCTCCTCTGTGGTGGTTCCTGCACACTGGGATAGTGGAGCCTTACCCAGCTACTCCTACAACGTACACACCTTTCTTCTACAAAAAAGAAAACACTTCCATTTGTTGAACTGGAATATTTTCCATTATTGTAATCTGATTATGACTATTGCATTAAAATTATTTGTACTTGATTTTCTAGTTCTGTTCCACATGTTTTTTTACAGATGTAAATGTACTTATCCTTGGTCTCCATATTTTATCAGTGATAAGGTTTAACTGAATCTTTTATGAATAGTTGAGTGTTAATTAGCAAAAATTATACTTTCAGATTGTTCATCTGACATCATCTGCACCTGAGTACAAAAGAGTAGAGATGCTGTTTAAAAGGACAATGCCTACAAGCAAAATCCACAGCATCCAGAGAGTACAGAATCCTTCTCTCTGGAAGGTTTTTCACTGGTAAACGCATTTCAAAGAACTTGGAGGAAAGCTCAACAGCACTGGCTCACAGTGCAGGACTGCAGAATATATAATACCCACAGAACAGCTTGCAATAATGTTTCTATGTGTTGCAAACAAAAAAATAAAAACGTTATTTTTTAGACTCTGTTGAGCTTTAGAGTGATAATGTTATCTATTTAAATGAATTTTTACAGGCAGAAAGAGCAGATGAAGGAGAGGAACGAAGGGAGAGACGTGGATGAGCGGTACCTGTTCCATGGTACAGATGAGTCTCTAATAGCGCCTATTTGTGAGCAGAACTTTGACTGGAGGGTCTGTGGTGTTCATGGATCACTTTATGGGAAAGGTAGTCTACTGTTTTAAAGCTTGATATTGGTGAAATATATGAGTAAGCTTAGACATAACTTGCTATTGTTTTTTTCACTATAATTATAGTGTTTTTTACACTATAATTTACACAGTAATTTAAACTGTAATCCCCATCATAGTGTTTGTTTTTTTACTGTTCTGTACAGGAAGTTACTTTGCCAGAGATGCCAAATACTCAGATAAGTATGTGAAACGAGGAGTCAAGTCAGACTATAAGATGATGTTTGTTGCACTCGTGCTTGTGGGGGAATTCACCAAAGGGACCAGCAAGTACCTGCGACCTCCACAGAAGAAAGGGAAACTGGGCTTTTATGACAGTTGTGTGGACAATGAACTCAACCCTGCAATTTTTGTTATTTTTGAAAAGTACCAAATCTACCCTGAGTACATAATTAAGTACTCTTAAGAGCTAGAAATACACATAGGTATCTGCTGTAGCAAGATAAAATGGTAAGACTACGGTTTATCTTAATCTCATTCACATAAAAATTGCCTGTAGAGGGCTATTTTTGAAATGTGGGGAAAAACAGACAAATTTGTTAACAAATCTGCTTTTTTTTTCTGTTGACCTAATACTTTAGTCACTTATTTTTTTTACACCAATTGATTTAGAAGGTATATGTGGTTAGAATGTAAAGGGTTCTGTCACTCAGTGTTTAGATTTGATCTGTTGTGTTGTTATTAATCACACTCTAAAATCTGAAATTCTGACTATATAAATTCAGAAGAAAATAAATGACGATTCTAAATTGCCTATCCTTATATGACCTGAGCCCAAATAAGTTCAAGTACACTTTGTTTTAGTTTCCCTGGTTATATTCTACTTTGCAATTATATTATTTTATCCTTAAATGACCAGATTTAAAGAAACACATTGCCAATTATCTAACGAACCTGTCATTGCAATTAGTTATTGCTGGATTTGATTGTGGATCTTAGCTGTGCCAGGTCTTCATGAAAATGACACTGATAGGCTTAGTGGAACTTTGCCACCTATCAAAAATGGTTGTTGTGCTTCTCCAGAGTAGCGTTTGCTTCTTGACAACATCGCTGTGTGGTGTCCACTTGTCTGCTCATTAGTAAACTTGACTGCACTGTTGGTTTTACGTGTGACTGTAGAATGGATGGACGGCTATTTTTGTTATTAGACTTGTTCAGTTTACTAGAACGTCGCAGGAGGCTGACGCAGATGTCAGCCCTGCACTCGTCAGTTGATATGATATATGCTATATGACGATATGATATGAGATATGCTATAATATTATGAATCTGTTATTTAAAGATGACAACCATTTTAGCCACAAAAGAGTTACTAATAACCACGATCAAGTTCTCTTTGTAGAAGATGGCAAGAAGAAAGCTAAGTTCACATTCTAGGACCGACATTTTAGTCTTTGCAAAGAATGTCCAAATTTTGAAATCATGATCTCCTGGAAACATCGGCATAAAATGATAAATCAGACAATGACAGTTAATGAATAATTACATACCAAATAATTACTAACTACATACCAAACCCACGAGTCCACCAATCACTACACCTCCATAGTAATAATCCCTCTCCCCCTGAGGAATGCAGGCCTGTGACTTGGGTCACAGCTTGTATGGCAACCCGTGGTGTACTATAATAACCAGAGTGTATCATGGCAACAATTTCATTCAGGGTCTCTGCCCCATGAGTGACCGTAGCATTTTGCATCTACAGCTACGCTGAAGATGTAGTTGAACTTATTGTCCAACTGGCTCTCAATGAGTTTCTCCAGCATCTCCATGCTACATAGCGTGATCTCCTGCCAGTCATTTGAACTTGGAATTTTCAATGTAGTCAAATTTCAGTTGACCCCCAATATCACAGGTACTGAGTGGTCCATAAGGATGTAATAATGCCCATGGTGACCCACCAGATAGTTAGAAAAGTGCACATATCTAGGGGAATAGGGCAAGGAGTTATGTTAGCATGAAGAACAAATATGAATATTATTAAAAATATTAGCGCTCTCGGGAGCTCCCCCCCCCCCCCCAAGCTCAACTTGAGATCCTCTCGCTGTACATTCACAGTGAAAACCACAAAACATATAAATGAGTAGAGATGAGAATGTAATGACAGAAATAAGTGTTTGTGTGTATCTGTGTGTCTTGCTCACAGATTGCCTAAACAATGAGGTAAACATACCTGAAAAGAGAAAGCACATAGTCAGCAGATAAACCTTTACATTTACAGCATTTAGCTGAAGCTTTTCTTCAAAGGGACTTACAATCATGGCTGAGTGCAACTTCTCAGGGGCAGGGTGGGACCTGAACTGGCAACCTTCCAATTATAATTTGAGTACCTAAAACACTGAGCAACCACTGCCCCATTCCATAGCTTAATACTAAAAATCATATAATACTAACTGAGACCCAACCCCTCCTCCAAAAAAAAACCTCTCAAAAACAAAGCAAAGAAGTACTATGGCTTCCCACTGGAGGACATCCTCTGTTGGACATGTATATACAAACACATGTAATGTCACAGTTCACAGTTCACAGTCAGGCTATAGTCTAACCAGACAACTTGACTATGCATTCAATGAACAAATAAAACTTTTTAACAGAGTGAGTCTTTGAAACTCATACAGCTTATTTTAGTATTACTTTAGTAGCAATAAGTGAAGGTGACTAGATTGCTGTAATAGTGAAGATGTTTTGACACTCATCTGATGGGCTTCATTAGTGATCATTTTGTCTCCCAGTTATATGAGGATGAGCATTCTTCAGTACCTTGTATTCCTTACATTGTGTTGTTGCTCTACTTACTTTTACTGCATGTTTTTTTTTTTTTTTTTGCAGACAAAGATAAATAAAAGATTTGTACACTCAACATATCAAAACAAGTGAGCAACATAACATATGCAGTAAGAAATTCTGCACTTGGACATCACTGCTTCAGTGAATTTCAGTGACCATCAGCAATCAATGCTAATGTCACAATTACAATTACTGAAGTAGTGTCAGTAAAAGCAGTTACAAATTGGTGGATATTAATGTTCTTTAGCTTTGATCAAGATACACACAAAGGTGTAGTGCTCATGGCCAGGGAGCATGTGTTTATTCAGCATAAACCATCTCCAAAGAACGAACTGTGTACATAAATTTTAAAGGTCCTAACATGGGTATCATCTCCCTTCATTGGTCATCAGAGACAAAGAATTAACCAATTGGCCACAAAAAGAGACAAGATACACTACTCCATTTACATTTCTGCCCAGTTAGAAACTACTTGGGGTTAATGCTACAAACTGGTGGGTTAGTGCTTCCTTCAGAGGCTATCAGTCCTTGCATTATCTCTGTTCCAGTGCGGTGAAGGTCAGGCCCAGCATACCAGTGTGTACTCCCAAAGCAAAGGCTGGAACAAAGGCCCTCTTTGAGCATAATTTTTTCATAATAACAGATTAATTTTGAATACAAATATGTAGTTCATGAGTAAAACTATATATGAAAGCAACAGAAAAAGCATCAGTACTGCAAAATCCAATAAAGCAATATTCCGACTAGTGCCAGAAAAAAATTAGCTGATGGTTTTGTCCTAATCACATGGTGATGTTTTTCCTCTACCCTGGAAACATGCAAAAGAAGAGGCTGGCAGATATTAAGAAAACACAGACTTACAAGAATAAGACTATGTTGCAGGGTTTTGTCATCTTACCTTTTTTTGAAAGCAGCAATGTTTAATGGTCAAACAGCATGTTTGACTAGTGCTAATTCAAATTATTAATATAGAATTAGTAGATGCATTTACATTTTAAAATACACCCCTGTATTTTGTACTTTCCTAAGTCCAAGGGAATAGCCATAAAAACTACTAAAGACAGAAAAGCATATTTAAAGTAACAGTAAATAAATTACCAAGAGTAACTACAGAACTACCCCCCAAAATAAAGAAAATAAGAAGATTTTCATGCTGGCAGCACAAAGGGAGGGAAAGGTGAGGATAAAGTAAAAATCTTTATTCTCCATGTGTCACACAAACACAAACGAACAAACTGCAAGGCAGAAACAAAAAACAAAACAAACAGTTTAGAATGCAGGCTTGCACTGATGAAGTTCCAAAGGTAGTTTGGTCATCTGACAATGTGCAGCACTAAGGAAAGGAACCTGTGAGCTTAGTGACAGGGAAAACAAGGAAAATGTGAGAAACATTAATACACTGGTGATTGGGACCAGGGCAGGTGCTGTGTGTGGGTATGTGAAGGTGTGGGCGTGTCCCTCCTGCTGGATGGCCGGCCTACCGTGACAAAAATGAGTTACAAGATTGTTTATGGCTAGATTAAATTTCCTACTTCATTATTCATTTATATTATCCAAATATATTATCACCTGTAAAGATGAATTTTGCATGTCTTAAGACACTTTAAATTGGATATGTAAATCACAAGGTTCTATAGCAACTTGAAGTATGTTGAAGTGTCTATCATAAGTAACTGCTCATCAGTTATACAAAATCCAGACCCAAGATCATTCTCTTATCTCTTTGATGCACGCACTCCACAAGCTAACATGGAAAAAAAAAAAAAATCTCTAAGGTAGACAGATTCCCCAAGTAGTCTCTCAGCTAGTTTCAGTTCAAGTATTCCTCAACCTTATTCTCTTTAGTGAGCTTTTGTTCACCTTAACACTGAAGAGGAAACTGTGAATGCTTGGGCAGAGATATAGAGGTCCCTTAATGATGATGCACATTCGCTGTGGCATCGTTTCCACACGCTTCTGCAATTTCACAACATTTATTTCTGTTGCATTATTTTTCCCCCAAGATCTTGTATTGATGATGGGAGATTTGGACCACTGCGCAAAGTCTTCTCCAGCACATCCCAAAGATTCTCAATGGGGTTTGGGTCTGGACTCTGTGGTGGCCAATCCATGTGTGAAAATGAGGTCTCATGCTCCCTGAACCTCTCTTTCACAATTTGAGCCCGATGAATCTTGGCAGTGTCACCTTGGAATATGCCCGTGCATTGATGCAATATGTTCAGTATATTCAGGTAGTCAGCTGACCTCATTCTTTGGGCACATAATGTTGCTGAACCTAGACCTGACCAACTGCAGCAACCCCAGATCATAGCACTGCCCCCACCGGCTTGTACGGTAGGCACTAGGCATGATGAGTGCATCACTTCAACCACCTCTCTTCTCACCCTGATAAGTCCAGATTTACCTTGTACCAGAGTGGTGGGTGCATCAGACCACATGACCTTCTTCCATTGCTCCAGAGTCCAATCTTTATGCTCCCTAGCAAATTGAAGCTATTTTTGCTGGTTAGCCTCACTAACAAGTGGTTTTCTTAAGGCTACACAGCTGTTTAGTCCCAATCCCTTGAGTTCCCTTCGCATTGTGCATGTGGAAATGCCCTTACTTTCACTAATAAACACATCCCTGAGTTCTACTGTTGTTTTTCTACGATTTGATTTCACCACAGGTTTAAGTGATCGCTGATCACGATCATTCAATATTTTTTTCCGACCACATTCCATCCTCGAAAATGACGTTTCCCCACTGTCCTTTCACTTTTTAATAATGCGTTGGACAGTTCTTAACCCAATTTTAGTAGTTTCAGCAATCTCCTTAGATGTTTTCTCTGCTTGATGCATGCCAATAATTTGACCCTTCTGAAACAGATTAACATCTTTTCCACGACCACAGGAAGTGTCTTTCGACATGGTTGTTTAACAAACTCACTACATCAGTTAGGGTTAAATAACTTGTTGCCAGTTGAATCATAATCACCCATGCAGTAATTATCCAATGGGAGGCTCTTACCTATTTGCTTAGTTAAATCCAGGTGGTGACCTTTTTTTTTTTGGCCAGGCAGTGCATGTTATATAATTATTGAACATACCATTATGTAATGGATTCATTTCATTTCTAAATAGTTGGTTAACATATTAAACAAAATGGGTGTATGTACATGTGTGTGCAAAAATGAATGACAAAGACTTCCCCTTTAGATGTATACTAAAGTATAAATATCAGTGTACTAGCCTATTGGACCAAAAAGAAAACCAGTTGTGTTGGCGATACCTAACTTGGACAAAACATCAACCCTCAAACCTTCACTCACATACTCTGGAGTTGTTCAAACTGTGTGATGCTGCCGGATGTTAAGGATTAAGCATCATTTTGATTCTGATCCTTAATATTATTATTGTATGATTCCAATAACAGTAATCTAATAGCATGAAGCAGGCTAATATTTGGAATGCAGGAACTTGAATGCAGGGGACTTTTATTAGCTGGTGTTAAAAGACTGAATAATATCGGTGTATTTGCACAGATAAAGGTAACTTATTTTTTTCCCCCTTGACCCTTGTTACACATAAAGAGTTGGTACCAATATATTTGGACAACTTGTAAGACAATGACTGTTTGGAATTTTAGTGTAGTGTGAGAGTTTCCTTTTGCAAGATTGCTATTTTACTTTGGTCTCATAAGGCAATTTAAACTGCATTTTCAGAAATAAAAGTTTCTTTCCAAATAACTATTATAAAAGGTTTTTATAGAGTAGATTGCCATTATATTACATAGTCACATAAATATGTGAAAAATAAAAGACAGCTCACAAAAAAAGATGTGCATTCAGCAATTTTAAACAAAATTCTATATGTATTAGTTTAAAAAATTGTATAAATACAGCGTCACACACTTTTAAGTAATGTTACCTAATGTACATTTAAATTGCAAGAAATGTCACATTTTACTGACAGAACATGTTGCACTACTATGTGAAGAAAACAAATGACAGAACAATTATTTAAAACAATGCTGGACAACACTGGGTGCATCTAACTGAACACTTATATCAAATTTTGATATTGCTGTATTACACAGCACAAAACCGATATGAAAAGGCCAAGGTCTCTTATGGCATGGTCCAGTTTGAACTGTGCTGCTTTGATAATTCTGGAGTCCAATCTCACTTGGCCTCCTCAAGGTTGTCCAAATGGCAGAGTAGACTGGTTGCGGTCTGGGTCATTTAAACGCAGGATATGGGTCAGGTTATTTGGTGGAAGAGAACTGAAAAATAAAGAGAGCACAGAGTAATAAAATGTAGATAAAAGAGATAACAGAGGAATAAATAAATCTGAAGTTCAATGTGTGATGGATAATAAATGTATTAATTCTGATTATATATGTACACATGCACACAGTAAAAATATGCATGTATATCTTTACAATTAATATTTCTGTACACTGTAAAAAAGGAAGGGGCTGTGTTGGTAAGGGGAGGTAAAGAAGATAACACTAGAAAACACTTCCCAATACAATTTTCATCCTTAAAGCCCATCATTATCAAGTGAGATTTAAAAAATACACACACACACACACACACATATACATATATATATATATATATATATATATATATATATATATATATATATATATATATATATATATATATATATACATACATATACACACACACATATATATATATATATATATATATATATATATATATATATATATATATATATATATATATATATATTCACATTTGTAGTGCTGAAACAAAACACAAAAATCAAGTTCATTTATATAAACAGAGAGGCAAGAGTGACCATTGTGTAAAGCAAATAACAAAATCAGCCCATCAACATAAATGTACCAGGATCTCCTTGTGAGACATTTTTTAACCCACTAAAGCAAGCCAGGGATACAGAAATATGACTAGCCATGTTTGAGCCAGAATACAGGACTATAAAACTTCAGCAAAGGCAGAAAGACAATTGACATGTCATGTCAATATTATAAGTCAAAAGCCGATAGAATCAACATAGTAACATTACATCACATTAACATGAACAGTTTATTGAAGTTAGCTCACTGAAGGAGACCGGCACCTCCCTGAGGCTAGTGTAATGGAGACCAAACAGGCAATTCATGTAAATCATGTAGATTGTTGGTTGTTTCTGCAAGCAAGAAAAAACCTTGCTCCCCTTAATCAAACACAACACAGCAGCAGTTCATGTTATTTTTTCAGCCAATCCATAGTTGCCAATCAAAAGTAAGCTCTACATCTTACACAAGATATTTGAAACAGATGTTGACTAAATAGAAATATGAATAGCTAGATTTTGCAGGCATACGTGTGACAATGTGAAAATGCCTTTTACAGGCTGCCCCCCAAAGACCACTATGCAGAAATTAGTCTTATGCACAAAGTAAAAGGAATTCGAATGAAAAAAACATCCTGATTTAGAAACAAGTATGTATATTCCTTTTCTTGCACAATCAAATCGAAGGTTTTATTAAAAATTATGTATAACTGACTCAGTTTTGGGGCCTCAAAATGACATACTAGATACTTTCAGCTGCTGATTACAGTCACCTAAAACCAGTGCAGTGCATTACATTGAATGTTTTTTTTAACCCTTTCAACCAGTATTTCCCAAACCAGTCCACGCAAAACCTCAGACTTCATTTTGGCTCTATTCTCACTCCTGCTGAGTGAGAATAGAGCCAAACCTAGGTATCCAGGACTGTGTTGGCAAATAGTTACATGGACCAAATAAGCATTACTAGTTATTACCTCATGCTCTGTGGAGTGAGGAAAATGAACTGTCTATAGCGCTGGCTAGCTGCTATCTTCAACATCATGTCCATGGAAATTCTGCGGTTCACCATGTCCTGAAAGAAAGTAAACATTAAACAAGCTGATTGTAGGTTACACTAACATCACTTCTTGATTATTTGAAGTTATTGAGATTTCTGACAGTAGTAGTAAAAAGTACATTTTCATTTGCAACAGTGGCAGATATTTTAAGTTGCAGGGGCAAACTGTCACACCCAAAGCACACATTCTAACATCTTAAAACTTGTCATAGGTTGGAGGAGTAATAAAACATTTGCCTGCTCTGTACCTGCTCTTCTGACTTGTTTTGGCTTCATTCAAATTATTTAACAGCAACAGCTGCAAGCCTCTTTTTAGATTAGCAGATTATCATAAATTAAATTAATATAAATTTGTGATGGGTGCCAGTGTTTAGCTGGACAACAGTTAAAAGTTTAAGTTCCTTATGTCATATTCTTCTTTACAATGTTCTTGTCACTGTCCCTCCTAGACAAACCATGTGTAAAACCAAGGTCTGATAACTGAGCTACAGTGAATTAAAACTACTATCTCAATTTAACAAAGCATTGCTACAGAGACAAAAAAAATACATGTAAAATAGAAATAATTAGTAAATAATCCTGTAATATCAGTTATTGTCAAGGAATAAATCCACTTGCTTCCAATATACACCTATGTGGTAAAATAAGTAAAATATTTGTTTATTAGGTTAGCTAAAAATAGAGATGTTTATTAGGCGAGCTGAAATTTTCATGGCAATGTGCTTTACCATGTACACATCGAATTCATCCAGGCAGCGGAATGGAGCTTCAGCTATGGCCCAAAGACTCAAAACAAAACACACAGTGGAAAATGATCGTTCTCCTCCAGATAAAGAACGCATATCACTCAGTGCAGCCTTAGCATTTTCTCCTGGCTGAACCTGATAGAAAAAATTAAATAGGAAAAGAGACACAGCACAAACACACAGAGAGGTCATGAAGAAGGTCCTGTGACCCACAAAAGTTTTTAATCTCATTAGATTAATAAAATCAAATATTTTTCATTATACTTTCAGTATTTTAATACTTTTTCTCCTAATCCTCATTGCTTTGTCTTCACTCCACCTTCCTTTATTTCTAACAAAACACTACCAAACTATATTGAACTGAAAAAGAAAGCCAAGGTGAACTTTTACAAAAACAAAGCATCAATTCAGAGACTAGTAGTAAATAAAGAGGAATATTATATGTGCTCTAACATTAGTTACAGATAATTATTTATTTGGAAAGACAATTACTGTTCCATGTCCCCAGCAAATTCTGAACAGACCTAACTCATTGCTGTGAGCCCCTATTTACAAAACTGATTCTGCTGCTCGTCATGAGGTCAAGGCAGTCCAAGATCCTAATTTTTTCCTATGCACTTCCTGTGACTTATGCGACTGTTCCAGAGACAAAGTCTTCTTTCTTTTAAACTCTCAAAAAATGGTTTCCAATTTTTTGCACTGATTTTGAAAGAAGAGGAAAGTAATATTCTTTGCTCTCTTTTGCAAAAACATTAAACAAACAGTAGAACCTGCTGAAGTCAAGGAAACAAAATCTTTGGTAAGATAAGAGCCTTGGTACATGTCTTAGTTGTGAGCTTTTATTTAGATACTCAGCTTCTGAGTAAAAATGTGTTTTGGAACATACACAGATGTATAGCTCTCCAAAAATAAGTTTTGTGAGGCTATACAAATAAAATGCATAACAAGTATAAGCTATAAATGTACTGACATTTTCAAAAACTGTCCATTCATGATTTAGAGCCCATATTGTTATTCAGTGGCATGTACATTCTTTGGTGAGTTCTTACGGAAATGGAGAGCGTCTCATCCTTGTGGCTGAAGGTCATTTTTCCTGTGTATCCTCTCTGGGACAGCATGGAGTCAAAATAGTACTTGCAACGCACTGAAAGATATCTGCAAGCAAAACAAAATAGATGGATCTGACATTGTATAAGAACATGCCAGCATTTATCTCTCTACCTTGTTCCAACACAAAGTGAAGTTAACTACATATTAATATCCGATGTGCACAGACACACTGGAAACACAAACCCTTCATGCCTCTAATTTTTATATTCAAAGAATCCCTTACATTCTGGAGTCCCTGACAATAAACAGAACTCCCATTTATAACAGAGTCAGTGTCTTCCTCTAAAACTCTGTTTCAAATGCTCCTGTCACCTATTCTCAGTTTATTAGAGGTAGAGGTTAGCGTTCATAGTTCCCACAGCTTCTGCTGGGGTACAAGCAGCAATAATCGATCTAGGACTGAATCTGCAAGAGGCGTAGACATAGTCCCTGTAGTGGGACCAGATTTTAGAACAAATGTAAAGGGAATAACTTTTGCTAATCTGAGTCATCCGTGATGAGTTTTAGCAAGTTGCCTTCAGTTACACTATTTCTGCCAATAATGACTATAGATATAAATACCTATTAGAATCATAAGCAGTGAAATGATTACATACAGGAGACAAACAGAAATTGACATAATTTAACACTACAAACACTTTCCATGTAAAGCACCAATCAGTGCTGTTCTTGTCACACTATCAGACAAATTAATAATTCTATGGTTAGGCTGAATAATGTACACAGACAATCACATACAGCTAAACAGAACGTTTATGCCAGAGACTCAATGGCACCTACACAACTCAAGAAATGGCGAGTTAGAAAAAAGGAAGAGAACAACCCATACATGTTATAGTTTTTTTTATCCTGTGCTGCACTGTATTGTCTATAAGCACTGTGTGTACAATGCTTGCATTTTGTACCGAAGGCTGTGTATTGTATGTTACACTTAAAATCTGGCAATTTTTAATGTAATTCTATTAAAAATAGATATGGATGTGTCATTCATTTCCCACAAAGAAAATTAATTTCATTTCAATTTTTTAGAACTGAAAAATAAATAGATCGATAAAGGAAAATAAATAAACAGATAAATGAAATAAATTTATATTTATATATATATATATATATATATATATATGTATGTATGTATGTGTATATATGTGTATGTATGTGTATATGTGTGTGTGTGTGTGTGTGTGTGTGCGCGCGCGCGTGCGAAGACTTTGAAAAATATAGGCCTACATAAACATTTTCACCAGGGCACAGAACCAGCCTGCAACTCCACCTACACGTTACCCCAGACTGCTGAAATAACTTGCGTTGTAGAGGCAGCCTAAAATAACCAACAGTCAGCGAGGGAAGCAATTTTTTTTGGTGTAATAAACATGTATCATTAGAGATGCGGTGCTTACCTCCTCATTTCAGTGTAGATGTTATGCCGCTTGTTCATAATATTGCCCAGTAGGGTGATGAAGCTCTTGAGCCCCTTTACCTGCAGAGCAGCACCGTTATAGCTCTGGAGCGCATCCTGATATTGCCTGAGAATATAAGACACTTTGGTCAAAACTACAATTTATGGGTTTAATGATAAGCACATATACAACATGCTCTGACATGTTAAATGACACTGTAAGAAAAAGTACAAGAGGTTTTATTTTATGTCACTATTTTTTTTTGTTTTGTTTCATTTAATAGATGCATTTCTCATTTACAGATGAAAACAAATGAAACAGATACTTTAGGTCAGACATAGGAACAATGGCTCAAGTAAGTGAAGATGTAGAGACCTTTTACAAAGAGTTTTGCTAACCAGAATTGTGGATGTCAACATAAGGTCTAGAACACATTGTTCCTGAAATGTTAAATGTACAGCAACAATCCCAAAACAGCTGTCATGATCAAATTCTCTTTTGACCCAGTCTAGGTTGGCTTTAATGAGAAAGGCGTGGTATGAAATGTATGTGTCATCTATGTGTGCCAAGTTAAAGAAAAACAGAGTGAGAGAAAGTTTGATAACTCAACTGACTAATGGGTTTGGACTGATGTGCAATCTGTCATTCCAGGTTTGTCAATATTCATTATATGCCAAATCAAATGTGTATACATATATGTGTATATACCTGAGGATTGTGTCTCTGTCCCCATGCTGGTCTTGCTGTGTGCTGATTTTAAGTTTTAAACGGCTGATCTCACTGTCAAGACTTTTAGCTGTTCTTCTCACATCTGAACGCTCTGGGCAGATTTCCAAGGCTTTTGTTATTGAATTCTGTCAGAGCAAAGCACAACAGATATATAACGTAGAAAATTCACCAAATCAATACTTTTAAAATATTTTATTATAAGCACTGAAAACATGCTGCTGTACTTGGCATGCAAAGGACAACCAATTTATTCTAATACAAATAACCACACTATTAAAGCATATTCATAAAAATATTCATGACAAATTCACTGACAAAGACATTAAGAATAGTCACTATATTAATTGCTGTAATTTTGTAATTTGCACATTTAAATCTTAAACGTTAGTTGTTAGCTGGTACTTTAAAAAGATATGACACAGAAATTCAAATTCTCAGACCCACAAGAGGGGGAAAAAAAGAGAAGTGTATTGGTAAGAGGCTTATTATTCTTTGGAGAATATGAGCCAAATGAGTGATGGCACAGTACCTCTATTTCATGTTCCTTATCCCCCAAGGACTTCTTCAGATCTTGTATGTGGCTCAGGTGCTCTTTACGTTTCTCCTCATAATGTTTCTTATTATGCTTACTCTTCTCCACCACCTGGTCACTCTTACTCAGCTCTTCCTGTTGTGGGGGCAGAGGGAGGGAGTCAAATAAATACATAACATTTCTATGTTAGTCCGAAAAAATGAAAATCTTATAAGAACTAATCATTACCTATTGAGCTGATATCAATACTTTATTTTAAGGGCTGCACCAAGCACTTATTTCGGTAATTGACAAAATGTACAGCAACCTTTGCACTTTGTTACATCTTTAACTTTAAACAATATCCATATATTTAATATAATAGAAGTATCATCATGTAGTTGAGCATAACAAATAAAGACTGAACAAAAACAACTGAAGATTAAATTCTGATGTAACATAAAGAAAGTGTAACCTGGCAATGCACATTTATAATACATAACTAAGGAATTCACTGCATTAAGGAATTGACTAATGTGAAACAGCCCAAGATTACTCGCCATAGCTGACCTTAATGGGGTCTGCCTCCTCAGCCAGACTGTTTATGTCATCTTTGTGCTGGCGGTATTGAAGCTCCACTTCCTCAAAACCACTTTTGAGTGTGAGCATCTGTTGCTTTTCCATCTCATACTCTTCACGACTCACAGTTAGCTTGTCACTTAGCTCCTCTAGTTCCTCTTCCTAAAGGGAGAGGAACAAAGAAGCCTCCATATCTAGAGGGGTCTTGTGTGAAGGACCTTTACATAATTTACTTACTTTATATTATCTATAAATGTTATGACAACAAATGTATTTGTTTGGACCATTAATCCTTATGTCTAAGTTTAACAAATGTTGAACTTTAGCCTGTCTCTCACCCTGAGTAGAACAGAACACAAGATTTGAATAAAAAGGACCGTGTGCATGCTTACAGCTGTCAAACATCACAACAAGACTAAGTTGGGTGCCTTCCAGGAAGGGAGCATTTGAGGAACAGCAAGGGGAGGGCAAGGAAACCACAAGGGTGGCGAGGAACTATAAGAAAGTGTGTGAGAGATCATGTTCGGGATTTGCTCTCCTTGCAGTTGCTCTGTGAGAGAGACTTAGCTGAAGCATTTATCCAAAGCAGCTTACAATTATGACTGAATATAACTTGAACAATTGAGGGTTGAGGGCCTTGCTCAGGGGCCCAACAGTGGCAACTTGGCAGTGGTGGAGCTTCAACTGGCAACCTTCTGATTACATGTTGAGTACCTCAACCATTGAGCTCTTGTAAATTTCATTCATAACTTCACTATACAATTAATTCTGATTTTTTTCACCCATTTCTCCCTACTTACTAATTAGAAGTCTGAACAAGGATTTGTCAAAAGGCTTTGTGACAATGTCAGCAGAGAGTAGTGGCTTATAAATAAAACTGAAAAAAGTGCAAGTTAGCATTTAGGTTATAGGTCAACAGATGATTATGTAAAATTTAACAGAAAGCATTACTGTAAGGGGTGCAGAGGGCAAGTGAAAGCAGAGCTAGTGGTGCTAATGGGGTGGGGGAGGGAGAGAATCAGGAGCCAATAAATGTGAAGTAGGTTTTTTGTTAACCTAGATATTTTTAATTATTTTCTTATCGATGGTATTACAAGAACCGAGGGACAAAAATAGATACATAAAAAGAATAAATGAAAGTCAGATAGCTAGACAGACAGACAGACAGACTATATTGCCAAAAATATTCACTTACCCATCCAAATAATTGAATTCAGGTGTTTCAATCACTTCCATGGCCAGAGGTATATAAAAACAAGCACCTAGGCATGCGTCTACAAATATTTGTGAAAGAAAGGGTCACTCCCAGGAGGTCAGTGAATTCCAGCATGGTACCGTGATAGGATGCCACCTGTGCAACAAGCCAGTCATGAAATTTCCTCACTACTAAATATTCCAGTCAACTATCAGTGGTATTATAACAAAGTGGAAGCAGTAGGGAAGGACAGCAACTCAGCCACGAAGTGGTAGGCTGCGTAATATGACAGAGGGGGGTCAGCGGATGCAGAGGTGTACAGTGTGCAGAGGTCGGCAACTTCCTGCCCAGTCAATTGCTACAGACCTTCAAACTTTATGTGGCCTTCAGATTAGTTCATGAACAGTGCGTAGAGAGTTTCATGGAATCTGTTTCCATGGCCAAGCAACTGCATCCAAGCCTTACATCACCAAGCGCAATGCAAAGCATCGGATGCAGTGGTGTAAAGCATACTGCTACTGGACTCTAGAGCAATGGAGGCGCGTTCTCACTTCTCCATCTGGCAAGACGATGGACGACTCTGGGTTTGGCAGTTGCCAGGAGAACAATACTTGTCTGACTGCATTGTAAAGTTTGGCGGAGGGGGGATTATGGTGTGAGGTTGTTTTTCAGGAGTTAGCCCCTTAGTTCCAGTGAAAAGAACTGTTAATGCATCAGCATACCAAGAGATTTTGGACAATTTCATGCTCCCAACTTTGTGGGAACAGTTTGGGGATGGCCCCTTCCTGTTCCAACATAACTGCACAACAGTGCACAAAGCAAGGTCCATGAATGCGCGGGTTTGGCATGAAAGAACTTGACTGGCCTGACCTCAACCTGAAAGAACACCTGAAGTGGAGACTGTGAGCCAGGCCTTCTTGTCCAACATCAGTGTCTGACCTCACAAATGCGCTTCTGGAAGAATGGTCAAAAATTCCCATAAACCTCCTAAACCCTGTAGAAAGCCTTCCCAGAAGAGTTGAAGCTGTTATAGCTGCAAAGGGTGGGCCGACATCATATTAAATCCTATGGATTAAGATTGGGATGTCACAAATTCATATGCATGCGAAGGCAGACGAGCCAATACTTTTGGCAATATAGTGTAGATAGATAGATAGATCACAAAAACAGATAGACAAACTTCCAAAAATTCTGAAGAGGGGTGAAAATGAGTGTGTAACACTACCAGTGGTTTCAGATCCTCAGACTGCGGTTCTTCCACATTTTGCAAATCACTCATCTGCAAATGAAGCTTCCGGCACTGATCCTACACATTCATGAACAAACAACAACAACAACAACAACCAGTCAGGTATGCTCAAACTTGAGCTACAACCCGCAGAAAATTTTGCTACAACTACCTATAGTTGTATCAGAAGAAATACTGCACAGCTCGAAAGTTAGAAGTACGTCACCTTCACTCTTTTGTGATCTGTAAGGGCTCTCTTAAACAGAACTTCATTCTGATGCACTTGGTCTTCAACTTGCCCAATATTTTGGGCAAAATCTTGGTGATTCCTCTGCTGGGTCTGCAAAGCTGCTTGTAAATTCCTAGAGAAAAACGGGTGTAATAAATAAAGGTTTTACAAGTTTAAACATGCAATCCACATAATTAAAACAAGGACTCACTTGCTTCTAATGATGTGGGAAGGCAGTTAAGAAGCCATAAATCACTTTTTTTACATTTACAACACAGAATAATGACTATCATCATATATTTTTTCATATCATCTATATTACATTATCATGTCCACAGTATAATGGAGGCAAAGTGCACTAATAAAAAGGGGGGGAAAAAAATCTTAAGATGCTAATTTTTTTTTGGTAGGTTAGTGAAATGCTCTATTCTGATGTATTTGTGTAGTTGAGCTTTATGATCCAATATTTTTGGCATTTCCTCAATTACACAATAGATGTTGACCTGGAGTAGATAAATATTTACTGCATAGTTAGATTCTGAATAGTTATATAAAAATCAATTAGTTGTTGAGTAATCATAGTATGATTAGTTAACTTTTTTTTTTATATTGGTAACTCACCTAATTTCTATCCATCTATCCATCTATCCATCCATCCAAATAAGAGACCACTACAAAATTATCAGTTTCTCTAGTTTTACACTTGATGGGTATGTGTTTAACCAGGCTGAACAGTTTTGTTTTATTCTATAGACTACTGGCAAATTCCAGATAAAAATATTGTATTTTAGAGGTTGTTTTTTGTTTGTTTTTTTTTTAATGAAAATGACTAATGGCCAAAATAACAAAAGTTACAGAAATTTCAGACCACAAATAATGCAAAAAAAACAAGCTCATATTCATTTATAAACAACACAGTACTAATATTTCAACTTAGAATGAGTCAAGAAATCAAATGCTAAATGCTATAGATTCTGCATGTACACCTTCAATGGGCTCCTAAAAAAGTGGGTAATTTTTTATTCCTGACATTTGTGTTTTTTGAAAAACAATAAAATTGCACAAAGAGCAAGAGCAAACCTAATTTCCTTTTCCACATCATGGCTTAGGTAGAGTGCCCTCTGCTGTTCTGAGGAATAGTAGCGGTTATTGAACACCTGGTCCCCTTCACGTGTAAAAGCCTCTTTACAGTTACAAGGAGGACACCCTCTTTGCATCACTCTCCGTGCGTCTTTGTTATTCTAACATCAAATAAGAGCACAGGAATTAAAAGATAAAGGCCAATCAGACCACACTATTACTGCAAGCCGAGCTAGTGATGTATTACATGCTGCTTACAATGGCTAAACAAAATCAAAAGTGTTAAAGACATTTCTGTGTACTCACCTTAATAAGCAAAATGGTCTCTATACCTCTCATATCAATCAAACAGTTGGCCACAACCGGATTGTCAATATCAAGAGCCTGGAGTACTGTTGGGTACTGAGGATGTCTGACAGCTCTGTGAGAGGTACAGAGAAGATCAGCTACTGAAGTAAATTAGAATATTTAAATGTTAAACTCTCCAGAACCGTCTTAAACTAAAACGGGCTTCGGGCTGGAGGAAAAGAATGCAAGATGAAAACAGCAGGAGGTAGATAGGAGTGAAATTTTAATTCCTGTGCACATGCTATGTTTTTAGTCCTTAAAAGACACGGTTTTAATACACACTGTTTTAACACACTTCTTCAGTAACTCTTTGCAGGAACCGACTGGCACATACACTGTATCTAAAATCGTCTATTGTTCATTTTGATCTTCTGTTGAAATCAGAGTATGTGAGTGGAGTAAAACTAATTTCTGGTGCTTACTGCTAAAATAATTCTATATTAGTTATTAAATGCCTCCATGGTTTTATGCCCCTTGTTACTTTTTAGAGCAAACTCTTAATAAAAAAAACAACAACAAAACAAAAAAACAAAACAAAAAGAAAACTACATCAAAAGTCAAATCTCATACATTTTTCATCATGTAAAATGTGAATTGGAGAGTTAAGTGACATATTTGCACAATTAGTAAAGTAATATAATCTGAGGTAATGTCACTGACTATCATGGCAGTGTAAATATAAGGAGACAATCAGCCCTTCATAATTGCACTAGCCTACTCGGTTTTTCTACTACTAGTTTTTGGCAATAAAGCAGAGGACTGAAATTAATCTCTAATTGAAAAGCACATGGGGATTAAGACTAGTTTTTTTATTAGTGGTCTAAAAACTGAGTTTTAATGATTTGGGAAAATCACCCAGGCCAAGAGAAGAATTTATTATAGTAATCATGGGTTAAATGGGCAGTAGTTCTTTGAGTAACTGAGCTGGGACTGGATCATGTATACATGAGGAGGATTTAGAAACATTTATCAGAGAAATTAGCTCCTTAAACTGGATTGTGAAAAATGATTCTAATTGTTTGTCTGAGCCAGGTAGGAAGATGACAAAACGCAGATTAACAGAGTCTATGGAAGGCCAATAAATTCTTCACAATATTTGGAATCTTGTCTTTAAAAAATGTTATACTTTTATACAGCTACACTCCCGCAGGACAAACTCAATTAATTTGATTCCTCATTCATTTTGATAAGGTATTAAAAATAGGAATCTTGGATGTTTTGATTGACTATTTCTCCATTTATACTCCAATCTTTCCAAGTTTCTCAGTGCAATGTATGTCCCATTTTTTGGGCATGCCTCTTAAGTGACATTAGGTTTCAGAATATACACAATAAGGTAATCAAATGAGACAGTATCAAAGTTTACACCAAGGTCCTTAACTACTCTTTTCTGCACAATAAAAACATGTTCTGGAATAAATTCAGCTGCCACTTCTATACTAGAGAATTTAGAATAAAGATATTTCTCGTCATCCAGGATTTTAAAACCTAAACCTTGCGAGGTACAATACTGCAGTCTTTCGGTCTGATCTTTTGTCGTGAAGCAGTTGGAAATCTTTTTTGCCTATAAGAAAATTCTAAGATGACCAAAAAGAGTACCAAAACGCTCTACAGTCAAAAACAAAAAAACAAAAAAACAAAGCAACAATTTGAATATTATTAGACAGATTTAATTCATTATACTGTTAAATTTAATAATTTAGCGGTGTGCCCATGTATGCGGTACTTCCATATGGGTTCATATTCATATATGAGTATTACAAAAGTGTAGATACCTGGTACTGATGTCATAGAGTGTGTCAGTAAATTCACTGACAATAATTTGAGGCCTTCGTTCCTGTGAAAAGGCTTTACTCATTAGCAACTGTAGCACTTTCTCATCCATGTAGTTATCACAGCAGAAAGCGAACAATAAGGACTTCAGACAGCTCTCCACAGCAAGACAGAGTTCTGCATCCCGCAACCGGATACAGTATCCTAAAAACAGACAATTAATAATTACTGTTAAGCATACTGTTAAGTTACCACTAAGCTTTGTCCAATAAGTAAAAACTGAATTCACACCAAACAGTCTGCGCAGCACTTAAACAATTCTTAAACAATCTTAAAATGGTAAATCAGAGCACTTGTGATTACGTCTTTATTTTATCCACCAGACTGTTTTTTTCCCCCAGGACACTGGTGAGGAATGGCAGTAGAATGATAACATGCAAAAGAACTATAAAAAAAGATGCTGACAATGTGCATAAGTACTGTGACATCTGGAATCATGAAGTAACCAAAAACATTTACCAAATGTAAACTCCCATGTGCATATCTGTTCAAAGTACACTTTTAGTTAGGCGAGACCTAAAGAGCGGTGGCGTAATTCTGGGCTGTGAATGGAAGGTCTGAAAATCTCAGCTAGACGGTCTCTGCATCAAATGTTTCAGTATCAATATACACACCTCACCTAACCCAAATTGTGTAGTCCAGATACAGAATACAAGTTGGCAGGATAACACAAAGTACATAGACAAAATAACTTGGGTTAAACTTGTGTGGTTATTAGAGCATAAACACTTATTTGCATAATCCCAAAAAAAAACTGTAAACAACTGTTTTCTCAGTTGATTTTTTGTTTATCTTTAAGAAGCATCAAATCAAGAATTAATTTACAACTTAACCTGAATGTTCATGGGAATGAGAGCATTTTATTAAACAGGGCAAATAAGTTTCAAGTGAGACATGCAAAAATAAGAAAGCGTTTCATGAAGTATGACATGCATGCAACTGAAAAGGAAATATCCCAATGTCCACATGCCATTGCCCAAGAGAACACATATCTGCGCAGTGCATCTCAAAATATAGGCCTAGCTGATATGACAGAATAAGCTAACACATGGGAATGAGATTTCATACCATGAATCCATGCATATGAAAAATCGATAATTGAATTAGTAATTTTCACAGCTCTGTTGCTTACTGTCTTTTAACTAGACAACATGAATATACTGCAGTATAAATTTAATGTCAGAATGCTCATGTAGAACAATTTAAGATGGAAAGTCTTACCAAGGGGTCCCACAGGTTTTACTCTGAAGTGTCCTCGATGGTTAGCTTCTTCAATGGCAGCAATTAATGCTGGCATTTTCTCACCAAATCGACGAAGTCCACCAATTCTGCTACCCTCCAGAGTGGTCAGTTCCCGCCGCTTTGACTCAAGTGCACGATGCAAATCCTGCACCTCTAGTCTACGGATGGGTAGAGATGAGAGAGGGGAAGACAAAGTGTGTCAAAGTGGAGCTTGATTCATTTGGCATTCACAATGCTATGAAGTAACAAAAGTGTTCAGAACTGAGCACAAGCATTTAGAACATTGCACGCCTTTAAGAACATACACAAAACGCAACTACAAAATAGAAAGCACAGCTGAATAACTACGTAAAACACACATTCAATCAAACCAAAAGCAAACAAATTCCCCAACTTACAAAATCATATACTGCTCATCTCACGAGTACTAAAAACTAAACACTAAGAAGCATGACTTGTTTAAAGCCTACTTGAAGTCAAGAATTTATATCTGCCTCTTAAAGGATACTCAATAAGTGATCCCTTCCTACATGAACAAGCCCTGTATGTCATTGTATTAATTTAGCTGATCTAATTATCTTAGCTAATGCTTAGCCCACCATTTATGTGTGGAAAATGCATAATAACTGCCAGGGAGTTTGTGTTTTTAATTGTTGTTAAACTGTATTTACATCTGGATGGATATATATACATTTATGTATTTGTGTGTGACTGAGAAAAGCAATGCAACATAGTAGAACTTTCATACCCAGAATCATGAGATTCACAAAACTCATAAGATAATAAATCAGAAGTCTTCCAAATCATGGTAAAGCAAGAATTACTAGTTGGAAACACCTATAGTATTTTGACAATGCCAGACCAAATCAGTGATGCAGAACTAAAGCAAATGTTATCAGTATTTTTTTCTTCAAATCTGTTCAATCACTCAGAAAACTTTTTTTTTTAATTGCAGGTACATTTACAGACCTCATTTTATTGAGCTTGTCCTTGGCACTGTTATAGGCCTGTTGAAACTGCTCTATCTGCTGAGCGAGAGTTGACTCCTTAAAATTAAGAGCATCCAACTCAGTTTGAAGGCGATTCATCTGTTCCCTACGGCTCTGGCTGGACACTGCACTTGACTGAGTGATACTGTGGAGGAAAATGCATGTGACAATGAAAAAGTGTGACACAGGAAAATCCAATTCTCTCCTTTGCATGCAATACACATACCTGTATTTCAGCTCACTAATGCGATTGGTGAGCTGGTCTTTGTCTCTCTCCAAGTCCCTTAAATTAGTTGTGTGCCTATGCAAACGAGCCTAAACAGATGGCAAAAACGAGTAGGGTTTATATATACAAAGTTTATATATATACAAAGTTTATATATATATATATATATATATATATATATATATATATATATATATATATATATATATATATATATATATATCGGGGAAATAAGTATTGAACACGTCACCAATTTTCTAAGTAAATATATTTCTAAAGGTGCTATTGACATGATGTGAGCTCTCTCAAGACCTTCGCAACCTTATTGCTGCAAAACATACTGACGGCATTGGTTACAGAAGACTAAACATACTGACGGCATTGGTTACAGAAGACTTTCTAAACTACTGAAGGTTCCAGTGAGCACTGTTGGGGCCATAATCCGGAAATGGAAAGAATATCATTTCACCATAAACTGGCCACGACCAGGTGCTCCCTGCAAGATTTCAGACAGAGGAGTGAAAAGAGTTGTCCAAGAGCCACGGACCACCTGTGGAGAGCTACAGAAAGACCTGGAATCAGCAGGTACAATTGTTTCAAAGAAAACAATAAGTAATGCACTCAACCTACATGGCCTGTATGCACGCTGACCACGCAAGACTCCATTGCTGAAGAAAAAGCACGTTGAAGCGCGTTTAAAGTTTGCTCAACAACATTTAGAGAAGCCTGTGAAATACTGGGAGAATACAGTCTGGTCAGATGAGACCAAAATTGAACTCTTTAGATGCCATAATACACACCATGTTTGGAGGTCAAAAGGCACTACATATCACCCCAAAAACACCATACCGACAGTGAAGCTTGGAGGTGGGAACATCATGGTGTGGGGTTGTTTTTCAGCATACGGCACTGGCACACTTCATATAATTGAAGGAAGGATGAATGTACTGGCTGTGTACACACAGCCAAGGAAATTATCAACTGGTTCCAGAGAAAAAAAATAAAGCTGCTAGAATGGCCCAGCCAATCACCTTACCTGAATCCAATTGAAAATCTATGGAAGTAACTAAAGCTCAGAGTTCACAGAAGGAGCCCACAGAACTTTCAGGATTTGAAGAGTGTTTGTGGGGAAGAATGGGACAAAATCACACCTGAGCAATGCATGCAACTAGTTTCTCAATACAGGAGGCGTCTTAAAGCTGACATCACCAACAAATACTGCGTTTGTACGAAGTATTAAATAAATTTCAGTAAGCATGATCAATACTTTTTCCCTGTGTCATTTCTCATTATTATACATAATTTATGGACATCTGTGGTTTGATTTCTTTGCATGTGTGGATTGGATGGGTTGTTACCGACATCTGGGGAGAATTTCATGTCAATAGCACCTTTAGAAATATATTTACTTAGAAAATTGGTGATGTGTTCAATACTTACTTCACCTGCTGTGTATATATACATACATACACACATATATACACATATATACACACGCGCGCGCATGCATGCATGCATACATACATACACATACATATACACACACACACACACACACACACACAAATATTATATGTAATTTATATAACAACACTTTAAATGTAAGGTGGGCTAGACTTCTTTGCAACAGCTAGATTTCACCTCTTTTTTTGGATTTATGTGGTGAAAAATGTCCAAATACATCAACTCCTGCTATGTTTGTAAAAGGCTTCTCTGAGAAAGAAATGACTAAGATGTGCCATGCATTGTAGATAACTGGACCACTTATAGTGTCAGACATGCCTAAGCCAGAATTCCAGTTTCGCGTACCATGATGTTTGCTGTGGAGAGCAGCTCCTTTTCTACATTTTTATCCGTAATTTTGATATCTATAATTTCGCTATTTCTTAATATCATCCGGCCAGGTTAATTACATCCTTACATATTCCAGAAAGAAACAAGCCCAAATAGGTTCTCCTTAGCAAACCATGAATGGCTAAGATGTAATAGTAAACGTACTTGTATTTGTCTGCTGTCTAAAATGTAGTCTTCTGTATGTTTCTGTTCTCCTACATACTTAATTTTAATTGCTAAATACTGGAGTATAGAGCCATCACAACCTAAGCAAATCGTAATCCAAATTTTTTGCACTGGAAAAACTTCTGATATCAATACCAATAAAACAAGATTTGAGGTAACACCAATTGAAGAACTAATAGAGAAAAGTGTATGTCTCTTGATTCATTCATTCATTTTCATTAATTCATTCACAGTGTATTTCTCATACATACAGTTACAGTGGGCTAAGCCATGTTTGATAAATACACAATACAAGATTTATGCTTATGTACTGTGATCTCACAGGGCTATCAATATTTATGTGTTTTAATCCCAACTTTGGCATTGTTAGCAATATTTCATGAAAGGGAGTTGCTATTTAAGGTGAAAACCTAACATTGTAACTGATGCAAATTTTAGGTGACGGCCTGGCAATCATAGTAATTATACTTTTCAAAAATGGATGTCCATTCATCAATAGTTTGTTAGTAGGTCCATCACGATGAGGTAATAAAGACATAAGGGAGTATAGAGATTCTGTGTCCTTTCAGAATGATTTGCGTACAGGGCCTCCATAGAGGTCTCTGCAGGCTTTACCAAAGGATCATGGTTAAGCTTTGGTAGACCTCAGGGTAAGATATTTGACCTCTCCACAAGGCTCAGGACCGTATAGAAAAACAATCTTCTTTAGGACAAGGTCAAGAGAAGTCCTCTCTTGGAATGTGGTGGTGATGGGTTCTAGCTGGTGCGGGTGTTGAACATCAGTTTGCATATGTTGACTAATGTATGGTTTGGATGTAATGGTAGCGAATGCAAACATTAGTATGTAAAAAAGGTGGGGTGAATACATAATTACATCTGACCAATGTATAAAAATGTGGGTTCTTTGTTAGATTGTTAGACATTCTCTGGAGGGTGCATCAATAATGCTTAATAACGTTAACCTGCAATAAAGAACAGGACCAGCTATTCTCTTTAACTAATTCTGAATTGTATATTTTCATTTTATATTTGAGTGTTTAAATTTACAACTAGCTGACTGGGGATTTAGGAAGGAGAAGGTTATGCAATTTAGCAATTTGAGTCTGCCCTACATCAGTGAGGTTATGGAGTATAGTTGTGAAAACTATGGGCAATCCGATCAGAATGAATAAAATTCCAGAATACCAGATTATTTTTCAGACTGAATTATTTCCTGTTTATTTGGTGGTACAGAGGTGTGTGATATAGTTACTCGCTGGAATACCCACTCCATTTTCTATGTGTACAGGTGTGTCTTGTGTCGTGTGTGTGTGCGTGTGTGTGGTCCTAAGGCGCACAAAGAAGCATAATCAGAACACATACAGAAACAGGTATATTACAGCTATATTATCAATATACATCAGTAAATGGCTTCACCTAGCAGCTAAACCGTTTTACTTAGTGTGACCTTCTACACATGTGAATCCACGTGCATCCATCATCTTACACTTACAAAACCCATAACCCTTCACAAACCTGGAATTAAAAATGCCTAGAATTACAATAAACTTATAATTACATAAATTGTACATCTACTCACTTGTTCAATGGACACACTATATAATCTGAACAGTCAATTCCACCGATCTACCAGGAATTAAATCAAATCCTACATCCTGTATATTCGTCACATGGCTACCATGACCAATCAGAACAACCTCTTTTTAAACACCTCCTATCCATATTGTAATATAAATATGAAGCCATAGTAGGGAACCCACATAAAAATAACTGTCATATTTGCTAAGACTCTCACTATGCTCTGATAGTAGTACCTGAGACAGATAAAATAAATAAATAAAAACGTGTAAAAAAATATCTGGCTCCTCTGGGTCCACCTAGTCCTCCTAATAACATTTGCAACGATACATGGCATCCGAATCAAAACAACCAATCAGATCCAGGAGGAGTGTCTGACAGTCCCAACACTGCTTGTGCACATGCATGCTCACTTGGTCAAGTGCAATAAGTAAGCAGCTCTAGGAGCGTAGAAAAACAAATATCTGAAAAAACTGCCCATCCCTCCTGTGCCAACAACAGCTTACACGCAAAAAAAGACAGGTAAACAGAAGACAAACAAAGAAACACAAGCAAAAAAAATGAATCAGGCCATGCCCGAGATAAAACAGGATAAACCTTGAAGTGGCTTTTGAGAGGTGGAAAGCTAGTCTGCAATGATATTCCTATTTCTGCATGACAAGTGGCTAATTAAACCCTCTGCTTGATTTATATTTAATTTGATTAAAAAAAATAACCACAAATCTAAGATGATAATTGTTACAATAATACTTCATAGCACACTTCTCATTTTAGTGGGATTTGCAGTCTGGTTCTTGTTAGCTTAGTTCTGATGCTATGGCCAGTGTTGTTTTATTTGAAAGGTGCTGAAAATACTTTTCACAATTCATGACAATTTCTGTTATCAAATATATAAGCACTAAAATAAGTTTGTGCTAGTTCTTTTACCAAAACGATATTGCTGTAGACTACTTTTTAATGTCTAAAATATTTATTTCTGCTTTTTTGTCCACTGGCCATCAATGTTGACATTTCACGACATGCACAAAAGCCTTCTGTGCAGGCAGGGGCTTTGTAGGCCGGGCTGAAGCACAACAAAGATTGAGGTAGGAGGGGCATGGAATCTATACTTGTTCTAGTTTTCATGCCAAGCCCACTTTCTCCTCAGTCCTACCAAATGTAGCTTTAATGAGGAAAACAGATTAACTCTTGGTACATCCAGAATATGTCTGATTTTCATCACAGTTTACAGCATTAATGTTTAAAAGAGTAGCAGGGCTGATACCTTTTGTACTGGTATTTGTACTATGGCAGTAAGATAAATATCTCTTCAGAGATCTTCAGCACCAATGTTTTTTTTTATAATTGCATGGCAGATGACCAAAGACTCCCTATGAAATAAGGCTCACTATGAACCAAGCCAAGTGTAACCACTCAAATCTTTATCGACATATGGCAACTGCAAGGGGTTGTGAGGTGAATGAAAGAGACATTTACAGTTCCTTGAAAAAGTGTTTGCCTCCTGTCTTAATTCCTGAATTTATGAAAAATTTCACATTATGTTAGCCTGAGTTTATAGTGTAACTATAGTAGTATATAAGGTCTGGTAGGAAAATTATACAAGTTTGGTGCTTCTTTCAAGTCTTTGGTGTGCAAAGTATCAATTATGCAATATTCAGGTGTAAAAAGATGTCCCAGCAGAATAGCCTGGTGGAACCACTGATAACCAAGAATATAAATGCTTGTCTCAAGTTCACAGAGAACCATCAAGATAATCCTCCTGATCTGGAAATGTGTGTTATGGACAGATTGATTTAAAGTGGAGTGTTTTGACCTGGGAACTGTTATGTCTGTCAAAAACCTAAAACTGCTTTTCAAAGCAAGAGCGAGCCTCATAACTTCTGTGAGCCTCATACATATCAAGATCGAGCCTCATACCTTCCTGAGGGAACTTTGAATTCTAAGAGTCAGTTCTTCAGGAGAATGTCAGGTCATCTGTCTGTGAGCTGATGTTAAAAATGCAACAAAACAATGATCCAACACACAAGCAAGTTTACCACCCAATGGACGTATTTAAAAAATAAGATATTTAAACTTTTGGAATGGCCTAGACCTAAACCCTATTGCAATGTTGTGGCAGGACCTGAAACAGGCAGGCCATGTCCATAGGCCTACAGATCACGCTGAGATAAAGTAATTCTGCGAAGAGTAGTGGGCCAAAATTCCTTCATGGCATTGTAAGACACTAACAAATACACAGAACATTTAGTTGCAGTTATTGCTAACAATCACTTTCACACAGGAGGATTAGGTGTTGAATATCTTTCCAGAATAAATACATGTCAATCACATTGTTGTGATTTCTGTTCCCTCAGTTTCTCTTATATGCATTATTAGGTCTTGGTTTAAGATGTAACATCATTCAGTGTTTGAATGTGCAAAAATTCAGGAATTCAAACAGGGACAAACCTTTCCGCTAGCATCACCCTGAAAAGTATACCTTCAACCAGTCTTTAACACTTTCAATATACTTTCCCTTCGTGGTTCCACACACAGCTTTGCTTGGCCACACACTACACACAAAAAGCTCTGTGCTGAAATGTAGAAAATTGTGCTTTGTGTCTCAACATCCTGAAATTACATGATAGATCTATCCATATACATGTGTGTGTATATGTACCTCTGCTACTCTGAAGACTCTGCAACGTTCCTGTACTTCATTTTTAAGTTGTGTACATTTTGGCTGCAGCTGTTTCAAACGCTGATTAACAGATTCCAACTGGTCATGAAACTCCTTATACTTCTGCTCAGCTTCTGCTACTTTTTCCTGCATTGGAACAAAAAGCAAATTAATGTATTTGTTCATGTCTAGCAGTATGTATGTAAAACTCAACATTTAAATGTAAATTCACCTTCCACTCTTCCACCTTTTGGTCATATTTAATAGTTGATTTCTCTTCCCCTGCAATCTTCTCTCGCATGTTCTTTATTTCCCGTTCCATTTCAGTTACCTAAAGCACACGTTAAAGCTGCTTTAGAAGTGTGCACAACTACACACTGGAACGTATTTTGTCCCTGATGTTCTTCTCCCTTAGGCCCTCTTCACACATAGCATTACAATGAGTCCTGGGTGATTCAATCACAAGTGACCAGCACTAAGTACAATTGTGAACAGGGTACACAGTGTATCAGACTCAATATAATCTGACCACTCAAACCACTCTTGGAGATGGTCTTAGACGCACCAGGCCACATTACCTCTGAGGCGTGAATGATATGTCCTAATGCATGCTTAACAGCAATAAAGTACTGCCCATATCAACCATGTCATTGCCTGGGCCAGAAATCATAATTGCGTGCCTGTTCGCACTGCATGTAGTTAAGCAAGCTAGGCTAACTGATAAAAGAGATATGGCTGGTGTACCGATGTCTCATTTCCATTTGGGCTGAGAACATGATCAACTGTAAAGTTTGTAACTGTCCATAGCGGAATGTGAGCAAGGACTGGCAGGACATTTCTGTCTGAAAACAAATGCACAGAGAGTGACGTATGATCTTTGCTTAAGGAAGAGCTACAAGAAATCCAATCACAAGCAGGCAATTGAAATGTATAATGTAAAAATGCCAGCAGTAAACAGCAATTTGTTTTAGAAGTCCCTTGTGATCGGCTCACCCCAGATGCATGTTAATTCTAGGTGTGAACAGGGCCTTAGTGTGCTCATCAGTTAGGGAAAGATTTACTTGACAGAAATCTTGTACAGATAAGACCTCCTTTGAGGGTAAAAAATAGTGAACTTGCAGAACTAATCTGAAACCTACAATCAGGGAACTGCAGACAATTCTGAGGAATCAGACATTTGCCCCTTTAAATTCTCTACAAATACATTTAAAATGCAAAACCTTAAAGGAACTTTATTTTATAAAGGACAAAGAGTTACTTTTCCATCTTAAAAAACACACCCGATATCCTAAGAGAATCCTTACCAATGCCCAGGCCATTTGGCCCTTTAATTCACCCAGTTTCTGTAGCATCTCATCCAGTGAGGCCAGATTTTTATAACGCTCCTCTTTCTCCTTGAACTTTAACCGCATTTCCTGCAGAATCTGAATAAGATGGGAAGAAAGATTGGGAGAGAATGGGAAAAATGAAAAAAGGAAAGAGGTAAAAAGAGAGAGGGGAACAGATGATGCAAGTATGTACAAATTTAAAAATATGGATCCTAAATGAATTCATATTTCTTGAAAAAGTAATCTTCTAAAAGAAGAGCAGGGTAGCAGGTGGGATTGGGCTTGTGGGACTAAGTCCTCCCAGTCTTTTAACTAATAAATAGCCATTCGCATGTCATATTTCCGATTTGAAGAATGTCTTGTAGCACGTATTTTTTGGACATCTGTGGACAGCACCAGAGCACAACCATTTTTAGGCCACAATGTCTACCTCCACCTTCCTACCATCTGCATTCAGTACTATTTGAAACAGAGAGCATATAAAATGCAATACATTTACTATTAAATGACTAGAAAAATGTAGAAGAAAATACACGGAGGACCATATGGAAACCCATAACTTACCATTGATTACCTCCGTAACAACCACAGTTTATAATTTTTTGTTTAACTAAGCATATTCTAGTCTGTTAACAACTGGGAAGAACTGCAAACAATTAGCTAGCTATCCTCCAATACTTAATGAAAAGCCTGCAAAAGCTTGTTAATATTTTTCTTGGATGGTTTTGTTTTGTTTAATTGGTCATGTTAACAATATGGTGAGATCTACATGTTTATGAAAGAGAATTGAAAGAATATAAAAAATGTTTAAAATCCTATTACATTCCAACATGTTAAATTGCATCCATTTTTGTCCGAATAAAAGTAGTTTGTGTCAATAGACCTTTATTTTAAGGGTCATGTAAGCTACCAAGCATAAATAAATAAAATGCTGAATGATATAGAACATTGACTTATTGCTCACAATGCACTGATGCATTAATGCAACTAACTGGAGTACAATAAGGCAGAAGGCCATAAATGAATTAGAACCTTTAATGGAGCAACTGGCCCCAGCCTGCCCCATTTCAAATGGTGTAGAACTGTCATTGCAGGGTATAGTCAGCTGTACCTCCTACTCGTAGGGAGAATTTTAGTTTTAGCAGATGTTCAAAGGGGACTGAGTGTTGTATGGAAACCCTGTGAGACGAATGAATCACCAACTTCTAGTGCTAAATGTTTCAGCTCAGCAATTCCGATCTCTAATTAGATCATTTTCAATAACTAGGCTTTTAATGTGGTTCTATATAACAAGTTGTTGTGTAGATCAAATTACCACTATTGGTGAAATTAATTTCTATTATTAAGCCAATGGCAGTAATTTAGCATGTAATGAAGTCCAGTGTGGCACAGATTTTTTAAATCAGTGACCAGGTTTAAAAGTGACTACTTAAGAGTTCCTCACATAATGTACTTACCTCCTCATGTTTCTGCACTGTATTCTGGGTCATAGCTTTGGTTTCCATAATGTAGCTGTAATCTTCTTTCATCTGTTCCAGCTGAGTTGCTTTCATAAAAAACTGCAGAAGAAACAATTAACTAGTTACATACACTTAGAGGACATTTTATTAGATAAACCTACAGGGGCTGCTGTAAATATTTGAGTAATTTGTGGTTAATTGTTAATATATTTTGTCAGAACCTAGTTATGTCAGAAGTGATTGCACTTAATATGCTACATAAGCATAAGAATTTAACAACTGAAGAGCACAAATAATTGTAATCTGCATAATATAAATTTGAATTCAAAATTATAACTATTTAATCATAAATTATAACAAATTATAACTATTAAAACTATTAAAACTAGAAAACTAAAATTATAAAATTAACATCTATATTTTGAAGATTTAAGTTTGGTAAGCAACAAAACTCTATTACAATTGAGAATTAATGTGTAAAACTATATCTTGTATATAAGAAGGGTTCCAAAACACCAGTTTTGCAATATTTTGATGTCAGTTCACATAAATAAAAAGTTGGGCTATGTTGTCATTCCCTAAAGATCATCAACATGAAACAAAGTTGCACCAGGATTTACACAGAGTAAAGATCATGATTATACTCATATAGTGTGGGAAAATAATTTTCATTTATTTCACATTACAGAAAGGTATTGTCAGTGAAAATACAATAGACAATTACTTTGTACTTGTCTCCCTCTCCTTTGGAGTGGAGGAAATGTTTACTCATTTCCTGTGTAAGGATAGAAATAGGATTATCCACCTGAATAAGAAAGGAAGAGAGGGGAGGAGGCAGACAAAGAGCTGTAGTAAGAACACTTATTATAAACTCATTATAAATGAGTTTCAAAACATTCATTCAGTAATAAAACTTTTTTTTTTCTTTTAATACCTGAATATTGAAGTGATCAAGAATGGATACAAGTTCCTCCTTTTTATATGGCACGGGTTGACCTAAAGAAGAATAAACAAACTTTACAATGCTTAAAAATGTTATATCCGATTAGAAACACATGCCAGCCTCGTTTAATACTGCTCAAAGTCCAGGAAAAGACTGAAAGAAAATAAAATCAATCAGGCAAGGCAGGTTCTTCAAAATACTTTAGAATGGATCCATAATTTCTCCAGAATTATATACTCACATATAATCATCTTTCCTAGTTAGACATTACTCTACCAGAAGCCTGGTAGCTTGACCGCCCTCCATATTATCTTAGCTGTTCCCAGGATAGAACTCTTCTGGAAGGAGATCTTGGATGTTGTTCCTGAGATCTGCTGGATGATCTTGGATGTTGTTCCTGAGATCTGCTGGAGCCAGAACCACTATTGCCTACACCTTTCTCATCTTTTCCAGCTCTTCTCTCAAGTCTTGGTATTTCTCAGGTTTTTCATGTTCCTTGTTCCTGATGTTGCCATCACTTGGGATTGCTACATCTATCATTACGGCCCGTTGCCGTTGATTATCCACTACTACTGTGCCCAGTTGATTAGCAATTACCATTTTGTCTGTATCTGCTACCATCTTACATCCTGCTGTTATGTGCTATATTGTCTCAGGGGCATCTTTGCACTGCTTGCATCGGTGGTCCTGTCTGGCATGGTAGGTCCCAGCTTCTATTGATCTTGTATTCCGAGCTTGTTCCAGTGCTGCTATGAGTAGTGCCTTCATGCTATCTTTCAATCCAGCCCCTTCCAGCCATTGGTAAGATTTCCCCATATCAGCCACTTTCACCATTTGTTGTGGTTCATCCTCCCATAATGGTTCCTGCTCCTCCTCATTTCCATCCTCCTTGGGTCTCTGTTGTCTGAGCTACTCACTAAGCACGTCATCACTTGAGACCATAATTCCTGCTGTACTCTTGGATCTTGGTGGTTTCATCCTGGATAGTGGCTCTGACGCTCACTAGTCCTCAGCCAACCTCCTCCCATTTAGTATACCATCTCAGAGTGCTGGATTTGGGATGAAACCTGCCGTGCATCGTGAGGAGTTTCCTTATCTTGATGTCAGTGGCTTCCATCTCCTCCTTAGTCCAGCTTTTTATGGCAGCAGGGTACCTGCTGACTGGCAGAATGAAAGAGTTGATAGCCCAGATCTTGTTCTTCCCATTAATCTGACTTCTTAGGATTTGCCTCACTCTTTGTAGGCATTTAGCTGTAGCTGCTTTCCTTGTAGCCTCTTCATGATTTCAACTTGCCAATGGGATTCCAAGGTACTTGTAGCTGCAGTCAACATCTGTTATGATACTCCTCCGTGATAAAACGTTCATATCCGGACAGCAATAAAAGTATCACAGGAGGAATAACTGCTGATAAACTATACATTATTAAAGAAGTAATTTATCACCATTTAACATGAGCTCTTTAAGCAACTAGCAGTGATACGAGTCATTATTTATAGAAAACTAAAAGTCGATATTGTACCTATGTGAATAAAAAGTAATGCTTTATACCTGTAACTAATACTGTAACTGCTACATTAATCAGCCTGCACAAGCTTGCTTTTCTCCTGATATAGCTCTTGCAGATAGTGTGTGGAATCCTGTTTTATCACAGAGACCAAAGAACCAGCAAACTGACTCTTCAGTTTGCAATTCAGAAAGTGTTTAATATCTGGGAGAGAGTTACTTATATGACACTAAATATGTCAAGAAGAAGCAGTCAATCTTTTTTCCCCCCCAAGTGAGGCGACATCAAAATGAAAAAACATGGACATGTGTCCGGATAGGTCTAAAATTATCAGACGGCTGCATACATTGGCAAAAAAATATAAGGCACTTCAGTTTATAATTTTATCAGAAAAAGACACAGGAAAAACTCTGACATGGATAACCTGGATGGAACATTTAACCCTGTCCAAAAAGGGCTTATGATTAATCACTGACAAACCACCTTGCTTCTGCAGAAAACTGAAAATACCAACCAAGACACAGCATAAGAGACAGATGTTAATATGATGGGTGCTAGAAAACCAGTAAACCAGTAAGCATATTGCGTCAAAATAGATAAATTAAATCAAACACCATTAGAAAAAAAACTGAAGAAGTTAATATGTAGTGTATTGTCTTTTAAAGATTGATGCAATGTTACACAAATTTATCACAACAAACTTCATTTTGAGCATTTCTGGCCAGGAGAAAAATTCACAAGATGGAACATTTCTGAGCTTTATAAACTATTGAGGGTCTAAATGCAACACTTAGAACACATAAAGACTTTACCTGTTTTGCTCATAAACTTGTACGTTCTCAGTCCTTCACTGGAAATGCGAAGATCAATTGTAATGGACTCCCCAAAAACCTCTGGCTTATATGCATCCTGGCCTCTGTTCCTCATAGTGATGGAAATTTGTGCAGAGCTAATGAGAAGATATACAGACATAAATGTGAAAAGATTTCAAAGTGTTAAATATGGAAAATATCTGAGCAATGAAGACTTTATTAAGAAAATGACTACTGACAGTGGGTCAGGAAAGTGTAGTAGAATAAAGAGGACTACCTCTCGCCCTCTTTGATAAAGCCTTTGAGCGAAGAGCCCCTGTTAGTGGTCTGCGCTTTGCCTCCCAGACCAACAATCAGAGCTGTAAGTATTGCACTCTTACCACCTAACACAAAAACAAACAAAAGCCTTACTAAATAATACACTACTGTGACTAGGGCATATTACTCTGGTTTACATCAGAACGAGAACAACTCACTCCCATTGTTTCCAATCACAAAGTTGACATTTGGCCCAAATGTAAAGGGACCAAGAAGAGAATGGCACATGAAGTTCCTGAGAAAGATGTTCTCTATAATGCCAACCTCCCCTGAAGCCTGGGGGGAAGAATAGTGAGGCATCCACTTAGACACATACACAGTAGGCAGAAGTTAAATATCAAGACTAGAATAAGAGTACATCTTTGTGACTTCCATAACAACCACTGAACAGCTGTAACCTTGAGCTAAATGGATTAGGCCTGTTTCTAATTGTGATTATAACTTACTGTGTTCATAACTTTCTATGTGCTGGCTTTAAAGCAGTCATATAAAGGTTGTTTTGTGTTCCTATGTGAAAAAGAATGTCACATAAAAGTGCGTCTTTTGTGAGTTTTGTGAATCCATTACACAGTGGGATGTCCGAAGATCACTGCTGTCTTGAATGGAACAGATTCTTTCCTCTTCATCGTCTGGTGGCTCTGGCTGTGACAACCTAACTCTTTTTGAAGGCACTTCCAGTATTTGATTATTTTTTCTCTTAGACATCTGCACACAGGACAAACAGAGAACATTTAATCTGATGAACATTAAAGGTCAAACAAACAAAAAGAGGTCACTTATTCTAGTTTCAAGTTTGGTTTATTTGTCACATACATAGTCATACACAGTATAACTCGCAGTGAAATGGTTTGAGAGTGCTCTGTCCAAACTGAGGAGGAAAAAAACAGGGGTGTATAGGGGAAATATATATCTATATATATATACAAAATATATTAACAATGTATGTACAATATATGTATAATATATGATTGTGACACTCTTTGGTATATAGCTTTGCATGAGCAAAATGTGAAATAGCACTTGAAAGACTAATTCAACCTCAAAACAAATTGAAGAATATTGCCCATTATGTGCATCTCATCATTCCACGCAACTCTCAGTCATAAACATTAGCAGTCTTTCCCAGCACATAAATCACTGATCACTAGGTTACCATAAGGCCTACCAGGACTGGCTGTAATATGTTTACCAACAAAGAATTATGTTAAATTGATAAATCTTCAGTAAATTCAGAAAACAACACAAATGACTGTAAATCTAGGTAGACAAAGGGCCTAAACCTTAGAGCTCAGAAAAGAAAGAAGACAAGAGAAATTTCCTCAATTAAAAAAATTTCATTACAAGACATGTTGCTATACAACACTTTACAAACCATAAGCATCATGGATATTCTGAGCCAATCCAAGTTGATTGACCACTATTGGTTATACTGAGCCTAATAACCTAAATTTCAATGCTTTAGTTAAGCTATGTTTCGAACTGTACAGGTATCCAAAGGACACTATTCAGGAACAGCAGTAAGCCACTTTGAAAAGTTAATGAGGCACTGTTGGATCAAGGATGGCATCTTTTTGCAAATTATGGGCCATTTGTAATAAAATATGGGCAGGAAGGCAAGGCAGGAAAATTGGGTGGATCAACAGGTGATGCAGCCACCTAGTGAAACCACCTGAAGGTTTATTTAGCATTCTGGGTAGCTGTGGTTGAGGGTTATTTGGCTGATGTGGGTTGTTGCAGTGGAATGATATTTGGCTTGGGGGGGGGGGGGGGGGGTTTGGATCAGGACTGTTGTGGGGTTGTGAAGTAGGTGAGATTAAGTGGTATTTAGCTGTAAGACAGTTGTCAGCTATTTGGTTGTTGTTGCGGGTCCTTTGGCTGTTCATCAGTATTTTGGTTGAGGGGCAATTGGCTGCAGGGTAGTTGAGGCTGTATTTATATATGAGTATTTATATATGAGATAGTTTGCTTTAGTGTTCTTTACTGGAGGGGGAGGTTTTGTTTGAAGGGTAGTTGAGGCTAAGGAGTATTTATCTGTGTGGGTAGATGTGTTTGAAGGCTGTTTGGATGTAGAGGTTAATTGGCTGTCATGCAGCTGAGTCTGGGATATTTAGATGTTGGGTAGTTGTGCTTTAGTGCTCTTTGGATGTGCGGGGCAATTTTGGATGAGAGATACACTTGATCGTTGAATATGATTATTCCTTGGCAAAATCCCACAGGTGAACTTCATTTCAAGATTACTATTCATCTTAATCATTAAAAATGCTGTGTAATTCTTATTGGACTTGCAGTGTCAGCCAGTTATGTGTTGTTTTTTTCAAAAAGAAACTTGGAGGAAACATAAAAAGTGCAGCTGCCCCCAGATTGCTGTTGAATAATATGAAGTGGGCATTTTGGCCCTCTTCATACATGGCGAATGCCAGATGTGAATACATCTGTCCTGGGTTACTGGATCTTAAGTGGCCAACATGAAGTAAAAGTGTGAACACAGTAACTGCATTTCGGAGACATATTGTAATCTGATCACTCAAACCACTATTGGAGGTGGTCTGGGATACAGGCTACAGTACATCTGCAGTATGAATGGCATTGTGTCCTAATGCATCCTCAAAGGCAGCAAAGTCCCGCCCATATCAACCACATCATAGCTCTAGCTGGAAAATATGTAATAATTGCTGTTTACAGTTTGGCAATCGCACTGAATGCAGCTGCTTTTGTAGTTTCTTTTGGGTATTCATTCTGTTAATTCATAAGTTGGCCTAGCAGACCGCGTGGCATAATGACATAAGAGATATCATTCTAGAACCAGTTCCTGTTGTCTCCTCAGCTAGAAACGTAAGTCTCACATAAATGACTAAAGATTAAAAAGGTTTGCTTAGTCAGACCAGACATATGCAGCTGATCTTATGAGACTGGATGGCCATTTATTTCATTGTACATAATATTGATTCTATTGAGTCTTTGAGAGGTCTTTTATTGAAATTCGTTGGACTGTTTCCAGTCATTCATTGCATTTGTGTTCTATTGTTTTCTTGTTCATTTTTACAACCTAACGTTTATATGTTACATTTCCTTAGATAATAATAGTGTTCTTAAAAATAATTATTTTCATAATGGGGTATTATGCATTACATTTGTAAGCTGAGAAGGCATCAGAACGCTTTAGTGAAAACGAAAAAGCTATTTAAAAAAAGCCAGAGATAACAGGGAAAAAAGCTGTAATTAATAACTTTTGTCAATAAAGATTTTTAATGAACCACTATATCATTTTGGTCTGTATGTGCGGGCTGGGGTCTAAGCTTTTCTTAAATACTCGGGGGGGGGGGAATCCCAGGGGAAAATGGTTGGGAACCACTGATCTAGAGGACCAATTAAAAAGGGGGCTTTCATCACTTCCTACATATATGGCGGCAAATCCAATATATGAGCCTATTCGATTAACATGGAATTTTGCTTTTACGATACATCATCTCCGACCAAGTAGAAACAGAATTGTCAGTCTGTTTCTGACATAGAGAAATTAGTTTAGAAAAGCGTTTACCTTCTGAAACATATATTTAACAGCAGTGGTTGTGACACCATGCAAAATAAGACCGGTCTCAAACATCCAGGGTGGTTGCTGCTTATGATTTGTGATCCAGCTTAACTACTTAGCGCCAGATAGCTAATTATGCATTTGAACTCAAACAAATGAACAAGATGACTGGGCTAGCCATCTAGCTCGTTAGCTAACTAGCCAGTCTAGCAGTCTTGTTAGATGGGAAAAGACCCATCAAAGAAAAATCATTTGAGGAGGAAACCCAGCAATCTTGAGCTAATAGGCAGCATAGCGAATAATGAGGTTAGAACTTTATTACCGACAAAACCTAAACAAACTTGACAATATATATCTATTTGATTTCGTATATAACTAGCTAAAAATCTGAAAACATCGTTAAGAACTTTATCTAGCTAGCACTAGCGTTAGCTAGTTATCATAATCAAATTTAACTTACCTCAAACTGTTATCTACGAATCTTCTCCACCTTAGCTACCTAGCTTTAGCTAAGATAAACCACTTAGGTTCCGGACACAAAGTACACCTTAGACGCTGCAGTAAAAGTTACGTCATAAAGTGCTATATTAGTTTTTGCAACTGAAATCCTAAAAGACCATATTTAGTCTTCTCGTCAATTAATGTTATTCGCTCATTTTCCATATAGCTACAAGGCCAGAACATCGATGTTAGCAAACCTGTACTGTAGCTATTCTTATATATATATATGTATATATACATATATATATATATTTTTTTTTAAAAAAAAAAACAGTTGCGGAGATTATTTTAGCGATTGTGTGGTTCATTTCCTGGTTCGTCACAAGGGAAGGGGTGGACGCACGGAGTGGGTGCTTGATATCCTGCTAAAAGGGGCAGATGTATGTTTTACGTAGCGTTATGTATGTTAATGTTTTAATGTTATGTAATTTTGTATAAAAATAATATTGTTTATATTAATTATTGTGATGACGTCAATCTAAAGTAACACCACGTCTACATTTAGCAGAAGCGAATGTATGCGCATATTTGGATTATTCACACTGCTGTGTCCTGTTATTCCTCAGTAATCTGTTACGTGTGCGGTTAAATTCCTTATGAAACGCATTTATCTCAGAGAGCATGCATATGTCAGGACTGGGCCAGAAAGGGCCGAGATCCAGGACTGTTCTGGCACCACCGGTGTTGGCAAAATGCATGTGAGCCAAAAGTGGCCCACATTTTAAAATGCTTAAATGGCCCGCACGTCCCAAAACAAATACAGGCCAGTTCTACTGACTTGCATCAGAAATTGCAAATGGAATCTGAGCCTATGTAGTAAAATACTAATGGCCCACACATTTTAAAGTATTCCAAAGTATATTATAGCATATATATTAATACTTTTGTAACGAAAAAAAACACTCTCAAACCATTGTTTCTTGTATCTTGGGGTCTAATATTTTAAAGGAGGGAAACATTGATTTGATATACATCAAAGGCCTGCACAGATTGGCTGAATTTTCCTTTCCTTGAGAGAAGTAGCCATTCCAAACTTGTATATATGTATAGTATCGTATGTAGCTGTACTTGCTTGTGATAAATGGCATTAGTGTTTAATTAAAGTGAAAGCAGTGCTTTATTAGTCAGGAGAGCAGATGACTTGGAGTGAATGAGAAGAGCAAATATAAATAATGAAGACCAAGTAATGATGGTAAGGATCTTAGGTAATAATAATAATAATAATAATAATAATAATAATAATAATAGATGAAAATTAAATATGAATAATCAAGAAATTCCTAATTTGAATTAGAAAAAACCCCATTAAGACTAATAAAGTAGCGCCCCAGCATTGGGGGTGGTCATTTTAAAAATTTGATATATAGCTAAAAAGAAATGAGAGGATGAATAGATGACCAAAGAGGAGAAGAGGAAGAAAGCATGGAGAGCAGAAAGGAAATGATTGGAGAACAGTGGACGAGAAAAGAGGCGAGTCCTAGAGGAAAGGAGAGATGACTGTAGAGCAGGGGAGGGGAAAGATAAGATATGATTGGAAAGGAGATTAGAATATAGGGCCAGAGGAGAGAGGGCTGGAAAGGAGAAGATAAATCGAGAGGTGAAAATGAGCAGAGCAGATGTCCCTGATGCCCACCCAAGTGTCCTTGTAAGTAAATAACAAATTTCTTAAACCTTAGTGACAATATATAGACGTGTCTTCATATAACAATTGCATAGATTTCTGTTAATATTATGGTTATACCTTAGTAGTGCATAATAATAATAATAATAATAATAATAATAATAATTTCAACTCATGAAGTTAGTGAATTCCCAGTCCCCCAGGTAGATTTGTTCCTCTCCCAGTGTTCTGTTCATGGCAATGGCCTTGCTAGCTACATATCTTCTGACATTGTATGATGTTTTAATGTCTTAAGAAAAACAGATTAACCCATTTTTGCTGCTGTCACTAGAAGTCTTGTTTATTTATGTGATTTCTTCTACCTCTCTTGTTGTTATAATTTATTAACAATTTATAATGTATTGGCTTAATACCTAAGCAGCCTAAGGTCTTTAGCAATATGTGACTCTTTATATTTGCTGATTGCTGACTAATAACAGGTCTTTGAGGGAATGCCTGAGAAGGGAATGGAAGAGGACATGCACTATGGTCAGATGAAAGATGCTGAGATGAGATCTCTGCACAGTGGCATGGGTCCTCCACAGAGTCCAATGGATTATAGCATAACAATTCACTGTTGGCTAATTCATAGTGTTTGGTGTTAAGATGTGTGTAAAGTCTAAAGTCATAAGAGTATATATTGTACTTTGCAGCAGCACATGTGAAATAAAAAGTGTTAAGATCTAGTAACACCCATAATATAAATCTTTCATTTTGATTGGCAGAAATAAACGAATTATTGTGAAATGACAGCATAATTACCATGGTTACAGTTTCAGTGCATGTACTCCTATAATTTAGAAGCAGAGACAGAGTAAAGAAATTTCATGTAAGGGACATTTATGTTTTATTAAGAATGTACAGATAGACAGTTGAACCCACTGGAATTTCAAAGTGATCACAGCTCTCCAGAGCTCTAAACTATGGAATTCACAACTAAAGTCTGTTCAGAACAGACTTTCTGTTTCTTGCCCTCCTCATTTAAAACTCTGTTATAGATTCCTGGGTTTTAACTATGCTATGAGTGCACCAGTATTTGAATGCAATGTGTTGTGTATCTGTTTGTCCTGTCTTTTGTTATTAATTCTGGGACAGACAAAATATAAATAAAAGTAATGATGAGGGTCCCTGGGTGCCTGGTATATGCGATAATGCTATGTACTCATGGCCTGCAGCAGCTGTTCCAGTCTTATCCACCACTGCAGAACAATG
>NC_137502.1:12380000-12405000 GCF_041902795.1 Electrophorus electricus
GAGCTACTCTGGTACCGCAAAGAACTACGATTGAGCCAAAGATAGTGTAGTACAGATTATTTTTTCCCCCCCTTTTGTGTTTATAGTTTAAGCCTTTATGTACAGTATAGTTGTGGTTTGGTTGTGTTCTTTGCTTTAGTGCAATCAATGTTTTTTTCCTTCTGTCTAGATATTTCTCATTAATTTAATTTATATAATCTTGTCCTGTTATTTATATCTGTATAGCTAGTACATTGTGGCAGTAAAAGTCCTGACTTCAGAATAACAAGGTTATTATTATTATTTTTTAAATCTAATCCCTACCAGTTTTTAAACACCTCAGCATACCTCTATGTCTGTTACTTTCCATGGTTTCCCCAACTAGATGCAACAGCTGCATCACTATAAAAAAAGACCACTGCACACCGTTCATTAACATCCACAAAACATTCATTTCCCTTTGACACAATATTCCAGGTTTCTTCAGTCCAGCATGCACACACCCCACCATCTCCCTGCACACACACATGCTCACATACGTTTGTTCACACACCTGCTCTACATTTGTTCACTTTGGATGTCATGGGAATGACAAGTGTGCATATGCCAACTAGCATGGAGCAAGTAAAACATTAAGTAGCTAGAAACCAAAATGGATACATTGCAATGTTTTACATAACGGCAATGTCCAGTCATGGATTAGAGCATATTTAGTGCAGACAACAGGACAGAGCATATGGCATGTTTGGTGCTGTTGTCACCAAGGATCAGAAAGATGGGACAGATGTGGTACAATTTTTCATCCATGCAGGTTATATTCTTATTGTCACAAATTCTGACAAGGAGCAATGAATGGCCATTTCAAATCATATTTAAATATTTTCAATCATGAAGTTTGATTTCATGTGGAAATTTTCTCCTCAGACTGCAGAAAATCTGCTCAAATCAGATAAGCCAAAAAATTTGTTTTGGGTTACACATCTGAATTATGTTTCTTGCATTGTAGTATCTAAATCTTCAGAGATAGAGGATGCTAGCTGCAGTTCAATATCTTAAAAAATATTTCAAGAGCTTGTCAAGTTTAGAAAGGTTTTAGTGAGAATATCACTAGGTGTCTGTCTCCTAAAACTATCAAACAATTTTTTTTCCCGAATGATACCCAAGGCATACTTTTACCACACCAAATATGTTTTAGCAATTGTTAAAAGTACAGTATTGCAAACATTATAAAATAACATTACAACGAACCTCTTTCACACTCGCCTAAATCAGATGTTTCTGATGACATTTAATAGTTTCCCTGTCTCAAACTTTCCCCAGTTAAGTTTTGGTGAGTTAACAGTACATTACTGGAATTGTTAAAAAAAACAAAACAAAAAAGCATAACACACAAAATGTAAGACTCACTGCCTTAGCGAAGACTCCCATGAGCTCTGGAAATTGGTGAGTGAGGAGAGCTAGCATGGCAGTGAAAGAACAGAGGCCTGCCGTAAACAGAATGAAGAAAGGCAGCTCCTTCTTCGGGTACACAGACACCTCATGAAACACTGCTTACACACATGAGAGACGGTAGGGAGAGTTAGCTAACAACATCAAATACGCATTGGACAATCACCCATCCAAACACATGGCAGCATGTTACAATAAGGTTAAGATCAATCTATGTTAAAAATGTGATCCCACAGTACAAAATGTGACTTAATGGAATCTCTCCTTAAACACATTTTATGAAGACACAAAACTAAGTAAAAAAGCATACTTAATCGCAAGGCATACTCTGCAGTGCATCTGGTAATAGTTGATATTATACACACTACCAGTCTATTTGATGCAAAAATGTGAAAACAAGCTCATGTAGAATGTCTGTGCAGTGTCTGCCTGCTTAGAATCATGAGTGCCTGTCATGCTCTCTATTGGTGAATGAACTGATCTGCTCTCTCAAAGGAGGGCACAAATTTGTTTATAGTAACATAAAATTGTTATAATATTGCCATATTTGCATTTTTACTGACAGGAACAAAATTAAACCTCAAAAGATCCAAACAATACAATTGTATTACATCTGAGTTGGCTAAACACCATGACTTCTCAAAAAACAAACAAACAAACAAACAAAAACAAAAAACAGCCATGCCAAGAAAAACTCTACATGTTTAGATCTACCCATCAAAATAGAATTTCATTATTGGAAAGAGAGAGCATTTTATTAATTATAAAGAGTCAGCTACTACTAAATACTGAACAACAACTTTTTAAAACCTACTCATAGCACTCTCACTAATGAAAGTATGAAAGAATGATGTATAGATGGTGATAATGGATAGATGCATAGATAGTATATTTTAAGCACTGTGCAAAACTGGCTTTTGATAAGTCATCAAGGTAGGTAATCAGATTATTTAGTTTTCAGTAGGTATCACTGCTGAGCTTAACAGCAGCAAACCACCTGGTACTCATTAGTGAATGACTGAAAAATAAGGTACAACAGAAAGTTAATAATTTTTGTATACAACAGGTTTAATTAAAACATCAAGTCGAACCCCATTTCATCAGAAAAATACACAGATGGCAGTTCGTTTTTGATTCCCCATTTGACAAGGAATTATACTCACACATGTAGAGTTTAAGTGGCAGGTACTTGGGTGCTCTGAAGTTCTATGGTTTAGAAGTGATAAATGTAGACTAGTTGCAATCATAAGATGGCAGCATTTACACCATGCAACGTACCTGATTATTTAAGTAAACTGCAAATTCATCAGGTACAGTTATATTCCTCTTATCAGGTGCTGAGCTGACTTGGATGTACTAATGTGAGAAGAGATGGAACATATGCAAATCACTGAGGAAAATTGATTTTCATGTAATCTAGTTAACAAAGAAAAACTGTTGAACAAGTTTCAATAGAAGATGGATTTCTGGGTTAGTGCTGAAGCAGTGCTTTGAAAGTTTCAAATTCTTAACCAAGAGCTATTGGTGCTGTTTGCAATACATTAAATTAAATAGCCTCTCTTCACTGTAGGGCCAAGCAGTTCCTAAGACCATGTCAAGTTGTCCCATGCTGTTGTCACTTCCTGTTGTGCCTAAAATCAGGGCCATGAACTATTGGTGGCAGCAACAGGTTCTTGTCATGATTATGCGACAAATTGTTATAGCCAAGTAACTCCAGTCACTACATGTTTAACGAGATGGATCATTTTGAGCTTTTTGTGCTGTTTTTGTCATTTTTTTAAATGGCAAAACAGCACAGGACATATTCAAATATTAAAACACTAGTGATTTCAAATGTAGAAACAAATGACTTAAAATGTAGAAACAATCAGCAAATCCCTATTTCATTAAGTCATTCTCCTGAATAATTCTACAGATCTGAGCATGTGCTAATGGGGAAAATGTGATTTGGCCCAACAGTGCAAAAATATTTGTACAAACAAGTTTTTTGATATTTTAATGTATTATACAGAATGCTTTAACTGGCTATAAGTTCACAGGTGCAGGAGCAGACTCTGAATTGTCACATTCGTAGCATGTGTGTTTTTTCTGATGAAATAGGGCTTGATTTGATGCTTTAATTAAACCTGTTGTATACATAAATTATTAACTTTATCTGTTGTGCCTCATTTTTCATTCATTCACTAATGAGTACCAGGTGGCTTGCTGCTGTTAAGCTCAACAGTAAATACCTACTGAAAAACAAATGACTTATTTTGATGCCTTATCAACAGCCAGTTTTGCAGTGCTTAAAATATATGCATTTTAGTAAATTTGAACCCCCCCCCCCCCCCCAAAAAAAAAAAAAAACCCTGCCTGAGGTTGGACATATGCTCTCCTACCAGACAGATTTATCTCTAGACTGCAGGATGATTCCATTTCTTGTGTTGCATTTGTTGTGTTTCAACTGGCAGGCAGACAGACTGCAGTCTTGCCAAGGTCTGCATCTCCTAGATTTAACAACAACAGTGACTGTGCCCATAGGTGAGCTACTGGATACTGTCAAACAGTCTGAACCACTGGATAGGGAAGCCTTCCTACTCTGTCATAGTTTGAAATACAGAGAGATCTGTATCTCAATTTGTGCAGTAGATACTCCTATGCAGGCTTAATGCAACCGAGAAAGCCTCAGAGATCTCTTACTCAGCATGTATGCAACATCAACTATTTAAAACTACTAACAGATCTTTTCTCTCACTAACACTTCCTCCAAGTGCTAAAGGGCCACCATATTCTGGCCATTTAAAACATTAAAACAGTACTTAAGCAAGTCTCTGTGGGTGACATTTGTGCAGCAGCTAGCTGGACTGGGCTACATTGTGCACTCTTATAACCCTAAAGAAATGGCCTCCACCATTTCTTTCCTCTGGGTCAGGATTGCAAAGTTTTCACTTCATTTCAATGTTCATTGTGTGGTGCATAAAAGTAAATATACTACGTGTGCCCATCCAAACAGAAAGGATAATTATGGTTATTCGCATATACTACATGTAATTACTGTTCCCTTAAGGGGGAACCAAGGGGTACAACTTTTCACTGTTTAAGCATGGTGAGGACTGGCTAATAGAAGTGCGATGTGAATGACATTGTATGCAAAAACAATATTTAAATGAGGTTTTTGCATGTGCTAAAATGTTCTTCATAGCCATGTTGAATTACTTTGGCTCTCATGCTTTTCCAAAATGTGAGCTGAAACTGAAGGGAAATTTGAAATAGCACAGTTAAAGGTGTTAGTCAAATAGACAATCATGTTTAAAAGCTACAGAGCAGTTTGACTGGCCATGGTACTGCCTTTGTTCCATTTGCTTGGTTATAAGCTTTATTTTTTGGATAAATACAACTATGTTGTAGTTTGTATCTTTTCACCTCCCAGACATGAAATAAACCACATTCAAATTCACATACAATATTCACAATATTTGTACATTGTACTTTTATTTTTGGCATCCACAGCAAAGACAGTGGGCAGTAAAGAATACTCCTCAATTAGCCACCAACATGGACAAAAGGTCCATACATACTATGATAAAAAAAAAAACGTGAACAGCCTCTTAATTATTGCTTTCAGTTGTTTAACCAATACCCAGACCTAACAGGTGTATAAAATCATGGGTTGCACCAAAGAGCTCAGTAGCAATGTCATAGGCTGCCACCTTTGCCAGTTTGTGGCATATCATCAGTCTGCACAATACTAAGCATTGATTGCAGTGGTGTAAAGCATGCCACCACTGGAATCTGGAGCAGTGGAAAAATATTCTCTGGAGTGATGAATCAACATTCATTGCCTGGCAGTCTGATTGATGAATATAGATTTGGTGGATACCACTAGAACACTAACTACCATAACACATTGTACAAACAGTAAAGCTTGGTGTAGGAGGGACAATGATCTGGGGCTGTTCAAGATCTGGGCAAGGCCCAATATTTCCAGTAAAGTATATATTTAAACTACTGTATAAAAAGTCATTGTGGGAAATTACAGGCTTACAACTTTGTGGAAGCAGCTTGGGGAATGCTTTTTACATTTACATTTATTGCATTTAGCTGAGGCCTTTATCCAAAGTGACTTCGAATTATGGCTAAACACAACTTGAGCAATTGGGGGTTAAGGGGCCTTACTCATAGGCCCAACAGTAGCAACTTGCAGTGGAGGGGTTTTAACTGGCAAACTTCCAATTACAAGTCGAATACCTTAACCACTGAGCTACCACTGCCGTTTCTTTTTCCAGCATGACTATACCCTTGTGTACAAAGTGAGGTCCATGAAAACATGGTTTGACATGCCCATAAATGTTTGACATGTTTGGTGTGTAGAAACTCCAGTGGCCTGCACAGAACCCTAATGTCAATCCCACCAAACACCTGGAAAATCAACTGTGAGTCAGGTCTCGTCATACAACATCAGTGTCTGACCTCACAAATGCTTGACTGTTCACAAATTCCATCAAATACACTCCAAAACCTATAGGGATGGAATACGTGCGTTGTCAGGTGTCCACATACTTTTGGTCATATAGAGAATCATATAGCATATTCTGGACTCTTGACATTGTTTAAATGAATATTAAAGTTCTCAAAATGTATGTATTCCTCTATTCATCATACTGACAGCAGCTGCAAAATGTGTGAAATAATAGTGACTGTCCTTCAGTTGTATTACTTTAAACACACAATCTAGATTCTCCAAAATACTTTCAGGTTTGATAAATACTTTTGCAGATGGTAAATTATAACACTGCCTTGCCATTTGCATTCTTGGGTAAAAATGCACTAAATTGCATATTAATTAATGCAAAATGGTCAATATGGGCCATTGTGACCACTGGAAGAATGTTTTTGCATGTGCAAACCTCAATCAGGACCTTAGGCATACTGCAATGAACACTTTGTTTATGCAAAATAAATGAAATCTGTAATGCTTGGAGAATCTCTTACTTGGTAGGAGCTCCCTGTCTGCTGTCTCTGTGCAGATTGGGTATGGATAAAACAGATGTCCTTTTTCCAAAGGGTAAGGAATCATTCTAAAAGCTGTAAACCAAAGTATGTTAAATATACATTATCATTACTATACAACCATGCACTGAGAAATGTTTTTCATATTTCACAAACCAAACTTTGTCCCCTAGTTGCTTTTGACTGTAGTGAATCACTGCTGCTAAACTTCAAATCTCAAAACAAGTCTAAAGTGCATCAGTGAAGATACTACAGACACACATGTCTACAAACATTCTTACTTTAAAAATGCATTGGCATTGGCCACACTGGTGGCTAGAAATACATCATGTGCCCCTGAACATGGATACTCACTGCCTTCCCAAGTACAGTGCAGTAAGTTGAGTGCACCCTCCACCCTCTTCCAGTGCTGCAGGTGGAAGAAGGCATAAGCTATGGCCTCACTGTCGCCTCTCTTTAGGATGTGCTCCGGTGGCAGTATCAAACTTTTCATCTCTAAGAGGTACTGCATAAAGCAAATTTCACCACTTATTAAAACAGAAGCACAATGTAGTTAAACTGTACTTACTGCCATTTAAATAGCTGCAAGCAGCTCAAGACTTACTTTGGGTACATGTGGGTTGAATTCTACCGCTCTGTGTATGGCTTCCACTGCATTCATTTCTGCTGTACTCAAGCCTCGTCGAGATGCTGCCTCTGGAGAGAACCTGCAAGTCAGTGAAAAGTTGTCCCCTTATTATAGAGGTAAATAATGTATAAACTACATGTGCACTTACATTTCAGATAATAAACGCAAGATAAAGATGATATGTGCATTGTGCTTACAGTCCGAAATGTGGTTGGACCTGACTGAACACCTACATAGGTTATATATCCATAATTATATATCCATAATCATAATCTAAACAAACAGGTAAATTAATATGGGCTCTAAGATGACAATGGTATCAGGTACCCCAGTGTTACTTAGTTTTAAAGTGTTATTAATGCTATGTTGAGAGTGGCACAGAAATATTCAGCCAAAAGCATAACCATATATGTACTGGCTTGGCAAGTAGTATCCATTTACTAACTGATAGGTTTAACTGTCATTGTAAAAAAAAAAAATTGCCTAATTTAACATCTAAAGGCAGCTTGCTAGGAAATGTAATGTCTGTCTTTCTCTGAACAAATTCAGCACTGGTGTACAATAAAATGAACAATCCTGACTCACTTGTCGGACACTGCTCTGGCTTTAAGAAGGGCTGCTGTGTAGCATATTGTTGCAGATTTCGGTAAGCTAATGTCTGTGGAAGGAATAAAATGTTATGAGTAAACAGTATACAATAACAATGAAGCTGAAGATTACCTTCAATAAAAGTACTTAAAAATCAATTGGGGTCATCTTCAGTGTTCTCATCTAAAGACTGCAGAATTAAGTAAAAATCAGCATGAGAAACTTAAGACTTCCTAGTCATCTTTTAAATTTACTGTGGCATGCACACAATTTGTATTCAGTGTTTTGATTCTGTGCATGCAATAAAATGTTACAGATTAATGCAAAGCACATCTAACTGAGAAACAGACATTTGGGAAACAGCCAGAATAAACAGAGGAAAGCAGGGCAGGTTGCAACATACCATCATATTTGGCAAGAACTGCCTGAACATCAGCGTAGTTTTGCAGTTCAAGGAGTGACTCCAGTAGGTTCTCATGAATATTGAACATACTGAGGAGAGGGAACTCCTTCATTAACTGGAAAAAATACAGCTGTTATATGCAATACTGAAGTATAGAGGACAGGTGAACAAAGACGATGAAAAATAGCTGCACAACACAGCCATTTGGAGACATCTATTTAAATATCTTACATTATGGACCGTGAATCAATGAAATAATTTACTGTGTCACTACTACACTAGCACTCTAGCTACTGTGGCTATAATTTTATTTTCAAACAAAGATTAAGTAATTATCAAGCACGTCAGATTTAAATAAGGTTGTGAGAAGGAGCAGGGAAACCTTGTAAAACTTTATTCTGCTGGTTTTCCTGGAATGCAGTTGAAAACCACTGATTTTGTCTCCATGTGTTGTGACTTCATATAAACAAATTTTCTAAAATAAAGGTGTATGATTTATAAAAGTGTTGAATAACTTGATGAATAACTCACATCTCTCATCATTTTCACTGCCTCTTTAGTTCTTCCGAGCTTTCGGGAACACATAGCAAGTCTCCTCTTAATATAAACCAACACATTTGTGTCCCTTCCTAAAAAAGAAAGGAACAATTAAACAAACAAACAGGTTGTGAAAGCTTACATTCAGTTCTATATGTTCTAGATAGAACTATGAAGTAGTGTGTGAAGTAGGTATGGTAAATAATGCACATGGGCAGGGTGTACTTACTGTGCTGGGCCTCATACTGGGAGCTATGGTGTTGGAGCTGCTGACTGCGGCGGTAGCAACTTTCTCCCACCTTCAATGCCTGTTTGAATAGCTTTTCTGCTTCCACAATGGTGGTAGCCTCCTCTTCAGCCAACAGGATATATGCTGTTGCACAGCTGTTAGACAATCAAAATACAAAAAACACACTTGAAAAAATTCTAGCTAGGAACTTGGTAGTAGAGCATGACTGTCACAGCAAAAGGGTAAAACAAAGAACAATGAGTGATTCTCATTCTTGATTATTTACTAATGTTAAAATACTGAAAGCATCAGACAAATTATGACAGGCAAACAGAAAGGACCAAGTATACTGTCTAATACAGCTTTAGAACTGTTTTCACAATACAGTTAGTCTTGAAGAAAACACATTAGTCATTCATGGTCACAACTACAGCATGCAAGCAAACTGAAGTTGAATTCCATTTTAAATGACTTGTTTTTGCATCAACAGTTTACTGACTTTTTGACATACAGAAATCTATTGTAGATAGATCTAGATTTACACAGAAATCTATGCGTATCAAAACACATGTCTTTACTATTTAAATACAAGAGAACTTCACATAAAAATATGTAAATGTGTAAGAGTAAATAGTGGGAACATGTATTGCACTTTAGTGCACCGTGTTGATCCTCATGGTTATCACAAAGTTACCATATGCATATTCTGTAAAATCATTTTTTAAATTAAAAAACAGCTTATGACATACCGATGAAAATTTGAATACCTAAATGTATAAAGTGTACAACTTTCACTGCCTTTCTGAAATGTGATGAGGTAGTTAGTGCTAGAAAATGCCACTAGATTATACTAGTCCAAGACCATGAAAATTGTGCAGCTGTGCTGTTGTTCATCACTGGTCTTAAAAAGAACACATTATGGGCCAGCTTCCAAGAACATAAATCTAAGCCTATAAAGATTGTGTGATGGTGACTTATTGTTGGCACTGCAAATTAGTTCAAGACAAGGCTCAATCTATTGGAAACAGTCTTTTTATGCATTAGTCTACAGCCCTGTCTCCAAGATCTCACAGAAAACAATTTAGAAGTATAAGGTCTAATCTACTTCCTGGGAACTATTTAGTATACAATTTCATGTTTAGTTTAATGTACAGGGGCAATGGCTCATAAGCTTTGAACCTGAAAGACCCAGCAGTAAATAACATAAAACAGCAATGATGGGAAAAATCTGAATGTACAGAATAACAAATTGATTGTAAAAAAAAAACAAAACAGATGCACAAAACAAAGCAATGGTAGTAGAGAAGCAGGTCTATAGAATATGAAACCCAGATGGATAGAATATAAAACAGTTAGGTTCTCACTCCTCAAGCTCCAGAGCTTCATGTGCAGCAGATATTCTCGCTTGTGGGTTTCTTTCTCTCCATGCCTTCTGCATTACTGATAATACACACAGAAAGGGGACAACTATTTTCAACATCCCCATATTTCTTCAGCATTAGTCTTTTATATGTAAGCACATGAAATATACACACAGCACTACAAACAGTGACAGTTCTACACATCAAGCTAATTCACCCTATTGAGTCTCTATGCACTATACAGTCATTTCTATAAAGTCTACAGGAATATTAGACAAAGACACAGGCTTCGATCATTCCTGGCAATTTGAGGTAAATGAGATTTTTTGTTTTTGAATTGTTTTTGTGTTCAGTCCCCCTATTTCTGGTGTGCTAAAGCATTCTGAGAAATTAACTTCAAAGTAACACATGAGCATGTCTACAGGACAGTATGGGTCTTATGCATGGAACATTTAGAAATTTGTAAAGAATTGTGGGTTAAACCAGAAAAGTGCCTACCTAAACAAAGCTACAGCCAAAAAAATCATTGACACACAATCTTAGCAACAGTGGTACTTATTCAGTAAGGCCCAGTATGGTCAAAGCTAATAATAAAATACGTGTATACAAAATTCTACAGTTTCATTATTGATATTCTACAAAAATTTCATATATACAAGAAAAAAAACTCACATCTGGCCAAAGACCATGGAAACTTAACGTAACATTTAAGCAACCTGAAATTTTTTTTTATTTGCAATTAAATCACCACGTTCCGAATCAATAAGATCACAATTATTATTATTATTATTATTATTATTATTATTATTATTATTATTATTATTAATGCCCATGTGAATCCTGGTACTGGAATAGTAAGCAGTTCAGGGTTTTTTTTTTTGTTGACAAGCATGCTGTCATAATTAATCAGCAAGGGTCTGGTCATTGACATAGCAGTATGTGGTAACCAGATGTGTGTCAGGGGAACAGGGATAATAGGTAGATTAAGACGTTATAGCTAACAATAGCTCCTCAGAATCTAGCATCATCACAATGTTTTACAATTCTGAATTGTACCAAAATCTATTCTAATTATGATGAAACTCGAATCCTAATCAATTATAAGCAAACTGATTTACTTTGAGGTAGGAGATTAAACCTTTAAATGTAATAAACAAAAAGTACATCACAATACAAAAGAAAATGCTGCATGGAACACCATCATGGCATAAAACACTATCGCATTAACATTAAGCCATAATACAATAAAATTAACTAAAGTAAAATATCTCCAAATACAGTGCATTATAGGCCGCACCACACCCCACTTCTACTGAGAGCACCTTCAAATGCAGCATATCTGAAAGTTTTGTTTATTTAGTGGTTGTAAATGTTTCAAGGTTTGTACCAATGCAGCACTTATTTTAATTTCATTTTTCTGGCAAAGCTATGTTGTTGCATACCATATTTGGACAGTGCCCATTTTCAGCAAACCTTTTAAATATAGATTAGTGGTTTTCAAAAGCTCTAGCTCATCACAGAATGTTTTCATTTCTTTCTTCTTTTTTTTTTTTTTTGCAATTTTTAACCATCATGCCATGAAATTCATTGAGGCTTATACAGCCTCAATGAACTGGGGAAATGAGTAACGAAGGAATTGTGACAATCTAGTAACAACACACACTTGTAAAGCTGTAGATTTTAGAAAATGTGTGCTTGTAGCATGATTTCAATACAATGAACCATGTTTTGCAAAGCATGTAAATATTAGCCCAGGAAAGATGCTTCAGGCCTGCAAGGGAGAATAAGGTTCTAAGTAAGGGCTTTTGATAATTTTGTTGGTGTATCTTTCATGGTAAAATGTCCTGCATGTATTCATGGTAAATGTTTGGTTCATTTTTGGTTTCTTACTAGCATCAGCAGGGCGGATGTGGTCTGAGTCGCAGGTAAAGAAGGTCTGATGGTCCTGTGCTGAAAGATTCATGTCATAGTATGTGAGAGGCTCTCTACCAGTAACCCACGTGTATCTGTAATAACAGCAACAGCAACAGTTAGACACAATTACCCTTAAAGGGATGATTAAGGAATGACTGATAATGTGCACTCCTTTTACAAGGAAGAGAAAAGATACAGAGTAACCTGTCTCTACTTCATTTAGAATTAAGTAAAAAATAGAGGGATCAGTTAATCAGAAATGTGTTGAAATTTAGCATGTTATTTAACCTTTAGGATGATCCTATACAAGCAGTAAACTATGTTCAGCCATAAGTCATACAAAGTTAAGCAGAATCACTTTCCAAAACATTCTTTAGAAAGGGCTGACAAGGATTTTGCTTAGTTTTGGTTTGGTTTACCAAAACGATATGAGATGGGGTGACTGGACACAAAAAAATGGACACAATATGATTTTTAAAGGATAATGCCCAGAAAAAAATATTCCTTTCTACTATTTTACCTCATAAATCTTTGAAGCATAAAGGTTCATAACAGATTTTATGAGTGAGGAAAATAATGTAATAAATTATATACATTCTTTAGCTAGAGGATGCAAAACAAACAAAAAAAAATCTGGTTTGAAAACAAACCAGTTATTCAACCATTCTAATACAGTCACATATTTACTGAAACACTAAATTGTAGTATTTACTTAATTACAAATAAAACTGACAAAGCAGGGCTAGTGATCTGCCACTCATGGTTATTATGCTTTACTGATTTATTTATTTAGCATAAGAGTTTATTTTTTGTTTTGTTTGAGTTTTTTTGTTTGTTGTTGCTTTAGTTTTAAGTATTATGATTGAACTCTATTACAGAATTTACCAGTAAAAGTAGATAAAGTCTGATTACAGTACTACAGTAGAGATGACACAATAACAGATATACTGCATCTGAATATCACCCAATATCAATACTGATCTGATATTTTTTCATTAAAAACCACTGTGGAGCTGTAGTTCAGATGTTTGGGGAAATAGTTTTGTGTGAGGTGCATTATATATGCTATTTTACAGATGCCATGCATGGATATGACAGATAAAAAGAAATAACAAATAAATAACTTTTTTAAAGCAATTTTTTTCCTTCAATTGCCTTACACGCAGTGTCTCTTACTGAGATGATATTAATTACCTTGGTCTTCACCTGCTTGGTTCTCAGCTTTACTGTGCTCACCCTCAGCACACAGCTCTCAGACACTCATTTTTTGGCTGCGTCTGCTCAGTACGACTTCCTCCCTCACTCACTCACTCACGAAATGTACACTACAATTTATCTGCATTTTTACTTATTACTGAATGCAACTATAATTCCACATCAACTTAATTATAACCTTATAACTGTTCCTGTGAATCAGTGGTAAATTGCTGTTCTACCTGCTAGACACCAAGAGAGAGACAACGAGAGACTACCAGTAGACTTGGTAGTCTGCTTCAACCAATAAAAATTTAACCTTTAATCTAATGTTTACAAGATGGTTATTCTTTGTACTCCCCCCCCCAAAAAACCCCCAACATATCTATGGACAGTTGAAGTTTCTCCAGCTTCAGAATTAAAATCTGAAGTCTAATTTAACTCAGCAGGATAACAAAACCCATTTTTCCACTGGATTTTCATGCGGTTTAAATATCCTAAAATTTAGAGCATTTCTGAGTATTTTATTATTTCTCATCTCTGACTCTGTTTCTGTCAGAGTTCTGCTGCCCTTTCTCCTCTCCCTGAATTTCACAATTTCAAATTTTGTCTCATTTAAATACGGTCATTAGAAGGTAGGTAGCCTGTTCCCCACACTGGGTTATCAAAATTATAGCAATGGAAACCACACGTTTCTGAGTGCATGGATTTTTGCATTTAAACATAAGTTACCAATCCTTCATGGTAAGAAAACGCTAGTTAAACTCTACAGCAGTGTGTTCAATGTAGCCCACCTGTTATCATGTGACCTGCCAAAACTAACCTGGCTGTCATCACATGCGCTGCTGTGCTATATTTAGGCTGGATTTGTGATTGTCTCGGATCAGTCCAATTTCTACATGTTATTGGATCGGTACCATCTCTGTATTACTGTATTAATTGTACTTTTCCCTTAGAAACAATCATACTCAAAGTAATTACAAATTGGTCCTTCCATTTAGTTTTTACACTTTGCAATAAAGGTTGGTTCATTTAACTAGCAACCATTGGAGGATCCATATATTTAAGACCATCATCCATAAAAAAAAAGAAAAAAAAGCCAAAACTGAAGTTTCTTTGGTATGAAATTCTGTTTAGCTTTAACTCATACTGTGTTGGATGTAGCTTGAGCCTTTGAACAGCTGCAACTCAACATATAAACCATACAGAGATGGACTGCAGATTTAGTTGTTGTCAGCCCAAGCATTAGATGTGAATGAACAATTTTAAAATGTAGCATAACTGCTGCTTCAAACATGGTGGTCCTTCAAAACAGGTGCCCACCTAGGATTTCTCATGCATTACAGTCTCTAGAGTTTACAAATAATGATGGAATAAAAATTTTAAATAAAAAATAAAACAAAAAGGGGGAAAAAAAAACAAAAAAACAAACAAAAAAAAACCCTCTTAAAAAACAAACAAACAAACCCCAAAACAAGAAGGGAATGGATGCCATGGTGTTTCGATGGGCAATCTAAAATTCAGAGCAGCCAAGCAGTAGCCAGTAAGAAAAAGACCACAGAGAACGTGACGACTCTTTATAATACCTTCTTGATCCACCCATTAGGATACATCACATACGAATTGTCTCATCTAGCCACAGCTGGCTGTGTGTTAATGTATATAAATGTGCTGTGCTCAGATTAAAGCAGAAACCATGCAGAATGTAATCTGCTGAGACTCTGCTGTTGGAGTGTTCACTGTCATTTATTTAGCATTTATTGATCTGCTTTGTTTTGTTAAATTTTTTATTATATTTGAAAACATGTCAGATTCCAGGTTTAAATAGTTTCTACTGGTCCCAAGAAATGTGTGGCTGCACCCTTCCTGGGCTCTTTCTACACTATTCCAAAAGAACTGAGAAAAATCCTTTGCATTACAATCTCAGAATGACAGGCTGTGCAATCAGTGTGTCCACTTGTGCAAGTGCCTTAGTAAACAAACAGTGGAAAGAAAGGTTTATGTTTCACAGACCCACAACCTTTAAGAGAAAGTTATGTAATAATGTAAGCAGAAAGGAAACCCTCACCTGTTATATTCTGCTCCTCGAAACAAATTTAGTGGATTTCTCCACACTTTACATTCTAGAGAGGAGGAGACAATGCTGTCAGAACAATTATCAATGATATTAAAAAAAATCTCAAGACCCAATTGAACTCCAGGCTCACAATTAACACAGCTTATGTGAGAACTGTTTTAACCACATCTTCCCTTTAGTTCAGTCTGCCTTTCAGATGTTTAGAATGACTAACAATACATGTATTAATAATAGCATAACAGCAAAGTTATTAATAATACAGTAATAGTAACAAAGGTGCTTTAGTACAAGTCATCATGACTGCATCATGTGCTTGGGACACAACTTTGGTACACCTAATTACAATTTGAAGCTTGTTACAATGCAGTTGATTTCATTATATTGTCACTGTATGATGAAAAATTCATATCTCCATTTTTAGTGATTTTTATTTTTTTTACCATGTGTAATGTAACTATCGTTAGCAGAGGCTATCAAAATGACCAAAATAAAACTGAAATGAATGAATGAATGAATAAATAAATAAATAAATAAAATCGTACAATCTGTTTAGTTAATTTGTCCATAAGATGCAGATGTGTCCATCAAAAATGTGTATCTGATCCTGTGAATCTCTAAGAACATGGTAAAACTTGTCAGCTGCAATGTGTTCATTAAAATGTTCATTGTAAGATTTAAATATAGCCCTTTGGCTTTTTTGTTGAAAAAGTATAATTTTATTTTCTCAAATTGTTAATCTTGAGGAAGTGCATGTTTGTTTTACATATGGCCAGTTTTAATAAATAGTTTATAAAGTGGCCAACTGGCTGAGCTTCACTAGCTAGCTAAATTACTTGATAATAGATTTATTTTTAAAAGTGACTATGTTGCTTGTTAAATGCAAGTCTATTATAAATATAAAATCATATAATTAAGAACCATTTTGTTTTGCTGAAATCTGTCTAAATTGCATTGTTGGGGTTTGTGTCCACCTTTAAGAGAACTATAGTCTTTTTTAGTGTTCCTGAAAAAACTGAATTTTGCAGATACATGTTCTCCATCAGACAGTGACGATGCATACAATTAATATGAAATGCTATAATCAGTGTTCGGAAGGTGACGTTTATAATGCATTTCACTACAGGTTACAGATTACATACCTTTAAATGCAATTTGGAATTTATTCTGTTACCTTGGAATAATCACTGATTAATTAACAGAACACATTACAAACCATTTAAAGATCATGTATTCTGTAATCTGCAGTGATATTACTTACTTTAACAGAATATGTTACAATTTACATTTAAGGGCATATATTCTGTAATCTATAGTGAAATACATATTAAAAGTAACCTTTACAATTCTAGTTACAAATTAAATTTTTAGAAACCTCTATAGGAAGAGTACAAGTTAACTATGCAACAAGATTTACAGTAAATGAAGAACATTATTTAATAACAAATACTTTTCAACATCCATAATTATAGACACCTATTACAAACTAGTGCAAACAAAACAGGTTAGCCAGATTATTGCTGGTGTCAGTGTCTGCAACCTAAAGTGCAGCAAAAGGTGTTCAGCACATTAGACTGAAGCAACTGCTACATATATTGTGGCAGCAAGTATTTTTACCTTTTTGTTGTCTTCTTTTTTGGCATTTTTCTTTACTTTCACATGATTTTGATCCTAATAAGGGCCTAATCATGGTTTACCATTTTTTTTTAAGAAGAATGGAAAGAACAGTAAACAGCATAAATACCATATGAGAAACTAATGGATGTCTATTATCCCAGAAAGAAAAATGTGGTCTTGTACCTAAAATCCAAAAAGGGTTCATCCTAACACATAAATGACAATGAGTAATATAGGTCTGACGCAAAGGTTTCACAAAGCACTTATAAAAAGATCTTACAGCTGAAGGAACAAATGATTTGTTGCAATTATCATTTGTAATTTCCAAATCCTTCAAATGAATTGCTCAGCTGCGTCACCAAGGATTTATCTTCTTTCCCCCAAAAATTACATCGGCATGCAACTGTTCCACTGCCATTTGATCATCTCCAATTAATCTGCTAGCTGTTTTGATGACACACTGCAGTTAAGTATCTGCTTACTTACCGGACACATTTTGTCGGTTGGAGTCTGCATCTCCATTACTTGTATTGGAGTTGTTTGGGGAGCTGTTATCTACTCCTCCCAGTAGAGGTCGCAGGTGACTCACGGACACTTGCTCAATAAAAGAAGTGCCATATTTTCTGAAGTACCACCACTCAAATATCTGTAGGAAGGAATGGCAAAACTGAAGATGCCACAATACAGCATACAAAAGGCTGTATGTCCATATTCAAAATTTGGATGATCATGGCACATTTTGAATATTCTGCCAGTCAGAATTTTCGGTTAACCCAATGATGAGTTAACTCAGTTTATATACTATTGTTAAAAGGTTAAAATTTAATCCAATAAAAAATGTCATTCTCCAAGTAATTAGCAGACTTTCTACACACATACAAAAAGACTGAAGCTTTTTTACATAAATGCACATTTTTTTTGCAGACAGAAAGTAAACATTTCTGGTACTTGGACAGTTTGACTAGTGCCAAGACAGGAAAGACCTTACTAATGACATTATTAATTAGAGCAACTGCAAAAATCATGTTTACATGAACATTTAAAGCAACTTACCAATATAAGTCCTGAAATCAAGGAAGAAGTACCAGTCAAAGCGACGTAAAATTTTGGGGTCAGTGTATTCAGGAACATGCTTACTGTGGACACACAGATCACATATTAAAAGGTTAAAAATGCTCTTGCCACCAAAATTGTGTGTGTGTGTGCGCATGTGTGTGTGGATATATATACACACATACATATACACATACATACATACATACATACATATACACATACATATATACATACACACACATATACACACACACACTCTGAAATATGTAAATAAGTACAGATGAGAATTAATTGATTTATTTTCCTATTTAATTTGAAAATAAATACATTCAGCTGGTACACAAGATAACTAAAATAAGTAACAAACAAAGGGTACTTTAAATAGTACTCAATATAGTTTAAATTACCACAATTACTTTAATTAAAGAAATAATTTAAGATGATTCTTTTCCATATTACTTGTGTCATATCACATGGTAATTTCAGGAAATATTAACCTGACATGCAATGGACACTTTATAACGTTTTCAAAGAAACTTAGTAATCAAAGTTAAAAATCTTTAGAGTGCTACAGAGCTATACTCAATATGTTACTAATTATATTCTGTTATGGCTACTAAAATATTCCAGTCTGACTAGGACTAGCTAGCTCCTTAGCTAACCATCATCTGACAATCATCGTGTGCCATCAGAGTCATTGTCTACCCCAACACTCTGTGACAGCAGTGCGGGAACAAGCTGAATCATCCCAACAAGGTGCCAAAGTAGGGCAAAAGAACACACACAGAAATACACTGGAAGAAAATAACATACAGAGACTATAATGGGTTTGATAACAGAATTTTATTCATGCATGCTTTCAACACAAACAAGAGTAACTAAGAATGACCCCTCAGAGTCCTTAAACAGATGTTTCCATGGCTCTGCAGCCATGTCCATCTCCATCAAGCATCAGACAACCTGGGTTTTAAAGTCTCAGCTCCTCTCTGTATGAGGTATCCAGTAATGCTGAATTGGAGCACAGTAAGTGTGGCTCATTAGAAACTCCATCTCTCTAGCCAACACAAATACTTTCGCCCACTACTTTTAAAAATAAATCAATTCCATTTGAAAATGGGGGGAAAAATGTTCCCCCACATCAGAATTGATACACCACCAGATCACATTGAATAATTGCAATCCCCATGCTCCTTAGATACTATGGCTAACCTACTCAAGCAATCAGATTGTTTTACCAGCAGAAAATATGGAAAGAGAAGCTGTAATGAAAGATGTTATTAAACATTACTATTTAAATAACCAATTGCCACTCATTTGGTCTGTATATATAGTGTTATATATATTTACCTAAACTAACAGCATAGGATCAATGTTTCTCTCTCTCTCTCTCTCTCTCTCAAAATAATCACAGTAAAAATGTTAATCTTAAGTTTCAATTCTTGATATCAAGTTGAAAAGTGTGTTTTCATATTAGGTTACTAATAAAATAAAAAGTAGGTTAAAAAAGTAATACTAATTTTCCCTATCAACACATTTTCCGCTCATATATGGGCCCATAAGAGTTTGGGTTTTTCACTTTTATAGGTTGATGGGTTCTGATGTTCATCTAAAATGATAGAGGTAGTTACTGCTGTTTAGCAGTGTCCACTTTTATTCCCTAAATTAAATAACAGAAATATATCAGACACACCATCTCAAACTGAACAAAACCAGAGGCAAAATTAAAGCCTTAATACTACGTTTCTAAAAACAAACACAAGATATTGAAATATCAACATAGACATGTTAGCAAAACAAGTTACACCAGGATTCAGCTTCTTTGGGCTAATATTATTAAATGCTAATTCTAAAAGCTTTAAGAGCAAGCATATCTTTCCTAGTGTTAGCTAAAAAGATTTACCTGTAATATAGCGTGCCAGTTTTATACAGAGCTTTGCATTTAGAAATAGGGACAGAAGTTGTCCCTCCTCTGGGTACCTGCATCACTAAACTGGGTGTGTGTGTGTGTGTGTGTGTGTGTGTGTGTGTGTGTGTGTACACTCCTCCCAGATAATTTGTGTGTTTGTAAATATATTTACATTTATGCATCAGACAAGCAAACATTGATGATTAAGCTTAAGCTATGATGGAATGAAATGTGAGTGCCTGTATGGCAGTGGATTCACATCCATTGCAACATATTAATTGAAAAAGTGGTTAAGAGCATGCAATGAAAGCTGAAAAGGTTTTTCTTTTACGACAGCAACTGAATAGTTTAGTGCCGTGACAATACTATGCAAGGGATGAAAGGAAAGTGTTTTTACACCAGTATGTAGCTATGAAACATGGCAGCTTCTCTCATATAGTACAAAATAAGCTCCAAACTAAGTCAAGGATAAAACTTGATATTACGCTGAAGCACAGTTATTTAGTTCTACAAGTTCTTTTTACATTTTTAGGATTCCAAATATCAAATCAATAAAAGGATAACATAAATGCGTGTGTTAATTGTAGGCGTAAAATTATTTTTTCTTCTTCAGTTGTGAGTGTGAATAATCTTATATTTAATTATATTTCATGCAGTCTTTTAAAAGCATGCAGCATTATTGTGTTTATCTGTGTTTCAATTTAAATAAAACCACACAATGTTTCAACAGATATAAAAAAAGAAGTACCTTTAACACACCTTAAATTATTTCCAGTGGTCAACTGCATTTCTGAACAAAATGTTTACTGTTAACACAACTTCTGTACTATTTAAATTCAATATCAATTTAGAAAACATGTTTTAAAATGTTAATTTTGGTAGCCTTCTTTCTTGGTTCGGTGTGTGAACTTTTTATTATTATAAAAAACTAGAACTCAAAAGGAAAAAACAACAAATAGAACTACATGAAGAGACACCACAGACATGCCAATTAAATAGAACAAATTGTAAATTTATTTTTAAAAAGAGCAGAATTGTTTAAAAAGAAAACAGAAAAATAAGGCAAAATTGAGACTAATATACTACAATAGTTCAGAACATTTACTAGTGCAGGTTCTGTAAAGTATGATAAATATGCTGCAAGAGGAAAGAGGGGAAAGGATCTCAAGAGACACAGTAAATTATGTGTAACTTGCCAAGAATGGATTGATTTAGATTTAGCAGTTGACACACAACAGCAACATCTCTCTGTGGTCCTGCAGTCAAAAAAAGGACTGCAGAAAGGACTGGTAAAGAAGGGTTTGTCTTTAAGAGCCTTTTTGTGCGTGCAGAGTCAACCTTTGATGCGACAGCCCTAATTTTAATGAAGGTGTGGACACGGTCTCTATAACACAAGCAGAAACATAGCCACCCCCCCTCTAAAAATTGTTAACTTGAACTATTACCACTTGTCACAAAGTCAAGACAAAGTAAGCATAAAAGACCTTAATGACTTACTTTAAAGCAGCAGTGCACAGCAACAGCCCATTATTACTGAAATCATCCGCAAGTTGTTTTAGAAATATGCTCAAATTTGGTCCGTTTAAACACATTCTAAACAAAATTGTCAGGCTTTTCAAAATAACAGCACCAAAGAATAATAAGAAATCTAGGGACCAGGTGCATTATCACTGATTAGGCCCATTATCATGTCACTTTTAAGGGGGGATATCTGTAAACATTTAAATTTATAGCAATATAATATATCTATGTGAATAGCACTTCTTAAGCAGAACAGGGAAGCTAAAGAACTTTTCTGGAATGTGTTTTTATGTAGTATTTATTATATGCAAAAGTAACCTGTGGTTACAATCCAACATTGTTGTATATTCCTGATTATTAATATACATTTCTGTTCAATTTAAATGTGGACAAAATTCTCATGTCGAAATGGTTTAAAACTGCTTGCAGTAGTAATTAAGCACTGGTAAGTATTCCCAGACTTAGGAGAAAACCAAGGACAATCCATCATCAGCCACTGGCATTATTTTAGTGCATTGCACATGCATGTTACACATGCAAGAAAATATTTCTGTAATACGACAGTATTTGGCCAATGGTATGCTCTCTATATTAGCAGTTGTTCCAGAGAGAAACAATTTTAGCTCTGAATGAAACAGTTCAGGAAAAAACATAGCTCTACAGAAAGAGCATATACTGCAGTAAGGAAAAGACAAAGTGCAAAGGGGAATTAAAAAATGCATTCTGCATAACATTATTTCCCATCTAGACAAAATGGTTGACTCCAGCACCTAGCCTTGAAACATATCAAAAGGAGCCATGAGAAAGCAATAACACTAAAAGAGAAGGTTTAAAGGAGGGAGGAGGGGGGGGACAAACCAGACCACTAAACATGAACAGAGACAGACAGACACAAGCTAGATGCAGAAGAGGCTGGAGGATGGTGGTACTTACGCGAGGACTCTGTGCCAAACATGGCTGGGCCGGGTGCTGCGATGGAGAAAGAAAGACAGAAAGGGAGGGGGAGAGAATGAGAGAGGGAGAGAAAGAGAGGGGAGGGGATGATGAACAGGCAGCTACACAGCAGGGGTCATCAATGCACACAATGCTGCCAGCCAGCCCTGGCTAAAGGAGACCAGATGCTACACTCCTGCAGCTGCTAACAACCCTTATGCTTGTCCTTAGCAACATTAAACCCTTAAAATGCCACCGCACCACGCTGACAGTTCGGCAAAGTCCAAACATATAAAACACTCTTAATATCCAGAGCCAGTCCTTGTGTGTTTATATCCAAGGCTAGTACAGTATAGCAGCTCACGCCGTCTTCGCTGTTGTTTTATTTCAGTCCTCTTTTCTTTTTCCTCTTTTTAGATGTTTCTTCCCTACTCCTGCTCCTTCTTCACTCAGGTGGAACAGATGGGGCTGCTGTAGCTGAAGCAGAAAGCAGATACTGCTATCGGTTAGGCTGAGGCTGCTTGCCGGTAAGACAATAGCTATACAAACAGCAGTGACGTCAGGACCCTGTGACAAACCGACTGCTACGAATGGTGGGGTGGGGGGGCCTGGAGAGGGATCCAACCAATGAAAAATGATTTCTTATAACAGACCTAGCAGTCACCAAGTCATACATTTAGTAAGAAACAGCAAACTGAACAGCAAACTGAATTTTTAAAAATATTTGTGAATTCTGCTTTGCAGATACTACAGAGAAAGTTCCAGTCCTCAAATAAAAGCCACGTATTAGTAAGTACAATTTTATCCATAATAATTATGCAAATCTAATGACTGCTGCGTTAAACATACAGAAAACTCTTTAAATAAATGTTTTACACAGATAATAAAACATGAAAAGTAAAATATTTTTCTTCTTAGAGGAGCATTTGGTTTTATGGTGTTATAATTTGTGTTTGCATTTGTAGCTACTTTCCATCCTTAACAACCCTAACCATCAATGAAACTCTAAATGTACATCTAAATAAAGATTAAGAAAATGGTATTTTTCAAAACAGTCTTTTTATATCATACTTAATCACACATTTTATGAACCACAAGTTACTCCGTCTGCTCTCACTCCCTTACTAAAGCCTTTCCTATTTTCCTCCCCCATTTCAGAAATCTCTGAGGGTCATGACACAGGCATGTTAATTACACAGGGGTTTTCTGAGATTTTGCACCAGGGAGAAATGGAGGAGGGGACCTGCTCAGTCCCTGCAGTGCACTCCAGGCACATAATTCCAGCTATAACCATACAGGGATAAGCAGATACAAAAGGTTCCTGCTTTGTAATACTGTACTACCTGACCTTGTAGCCTCTTCTAGATTTAATCACAATTATCATACACAAGAAATGTCAAAGGCAGACAAAAAACAAAACAAAACACATTTTTTAAACCATAAGGTGATGAAACTAAGTCACTTCATACTTTCAAAGGATACAAACAACCAATAAACCTTGCACTACACTGAGGTACATAGGGATGGCTTAATGACATTCATTCCTCCATCCTTCTATGAGAACATACTGATTTTGATAAATCATTCAGTTTTTAAGATTGAGTCACCAAAGTTGCTGAATAACTAACTACTTTGGCAAAATACTAAAGTCACTGTTCAACATAAGTAAAGGGCTGGCTGGCTAAATATTTCACTGGTCAAGAATAGAAGACACTTCAAATGAACAGGGAATCTCACATTAGGAGAATTATGCGTAGCTAGCTAGAAAATCCCAACTAGACCTCAAACTGCCAATTTGTTCTGAGCTAGCTAGTACATATCTGAAAGCTGCATTTGACTTCATTTTTATCAGCTCAAAGATTATGGTACAGATAGCACTAGTAAGACGAACATTAGCTAGCTAGTTTGTATTTTAATAGGTAGTTAGTTAAGAAGCCTAATGTTCACTAAAGTAACAACTCAGCAAGTGTCCTTTTGCTAAAAAACAAAAACAAAAACAAAAACAAAAACATCTAGCTAATATTAGCTAACCAACCTCTGTTTAACGTCACTTGCATCCTACGGCTTAATGTGTTAGCCATCTAACTAATATTAGCTACTTATATAAATTTGTGCAAGTGTTAAATTTTTTTATTTATTTTTTTATAGTTTGCAAACTATGCGCAAATGACTTTACACTTTAATTTAAAGGCAACACTTAGTGACCAGAAAATTCTGTTCAACAGAACACATTTGTGTTTGTAGATGAGACTTGCAGCCTAATTTTAGTGTAGCTTTTGTGTGAAAACTTTAATAACAGGTTTTGTAAAAGTGCAGACTTTAACTGATTGTGATGTTAACAAATCTTTAAATATATTGATGTGTCTTTATTTCAGAAGCTTTTACATAGTTACATAGTTCTGTTTACTAGTCCATTGCTGTTGCCTTGAACAACACACTTTTATGTTTGTTAGTTTAACTAAAAATGTTTAAGTAATACATTTCAAAGCCATTTTTAGTTGGCAGTCTAAAATGAAATTGAGTTACCTTTACTTGATATAGTTCTGCCAACCTAAAATATTAGATCATGGTTAGTGAAAGAAATTAGTAAAATGATTAATGAAAGAAATTCAAGTTGAG
>NC_137502.1:12412500-12417500 GCF_041902795.1 Electrophorus electricus
TTCAATTTGTCTCAGGTTCAGAACATATGAACATGAACTGGAGTAGACATGCATCTATCACACAGCGGTAAACTGAATTGCTGTACTGGAAAAGTATTGTATGATGTTTTAGATAAATGTTACACTGAAATTTCAAAGAAGTAGTTAAGAGGCACTGTATAGGCATTTTAGAACTTCAGTTGATTTAATGTACAACATATGATGCTGAAACAGAAGCCTGCGGTATACCGACTTGCCTCTTATTTCCATAACAATGACGACATTAAATGCAAAACTAAACAGCCAAGTTCTGATTATCCCAGGTTTTTACTGCAAAATCTATGTCCACAGTCTTCTAAAAATTCTCAGTCGATTTGTTCCTTCATTCTAGTTAAACTAATTATTCAATTAAACCTTTTAACCTGTTCTGCCATGTCCTTTTAGACCATTATAATAAAGGCATGCTTTTAAATTTAAGCCTTAGAAGATAACCTAGATACTTTAACGCTAGTTATCTTCAGCTTTAAAGTTAGTATTACCAAACTTGGAAATGGCTTCAGGCTACTGGTTACAGTAACATGATTACGCTAATAGGCTGCTTCTCATAGACAATCCTTTCCCCCGACACAGGCATTTTTTAAGTTAAAGTTTACACATGCATCTCCTTATTGTATAGCACAATATGCTGCTTTCTTTTCCTTCACATCTTACAAATAGCACACTTAGCTAAAGGTTGCTCACTAACTTTACATATTGGTTAGCTTGCTAGACAAGTTAGTTAAAAACTTTTCTTAAATAAAGCGTAGCGATAGATAGATAGATAGATAGATAGATAGATAGATAGATAGATAGATAGATAGATAGATAGATAGATAGATAGAGATTTGGCGGCTAAGTATAGCTAAAATAGCATTAGTTAACGCTTAAATCGAGGCAGATACGAACAACTACAAAAAATCTGCATAGATGGTTTCAACTCTGACAATACTACAAGAGCAAAATATTAAACTGCTGATCTTTTTCAGCACTAGCTAGCTAACTAGCCACTTTGTTAAAAATACTACTGGTATCCCCTGGTCCTAAGAACTTGGCTAGTACACCTTTAAACAAGTTGACACGTTTCACGACTGTGCATGGTTGAATCGCTAGTTGCAAGTGACCTTGCTAACGTTAGCCAACTAGTTACTAATATTGTTTGGTGTTTAAAAATGTTGCCAAAGGCGCACGCAGACTAGTCCATGTATAAAAATAAATCTGACAAACCGACAGTGACACTGAACTAGCCAACGCTACAGGTAATGTTAATGTGGCGCCACGTAAGGTTAGCGCGTCTATATTTAACTTATAGCCTAACGTTACCTGTTTGTGAGCTAGTTAGCTAGCTAGCAATCTAGCTAGCTAGCCAACTATTCAGGTTTAAGAGATGTTCATTTGTGCTTCCAATGTTAAATCTTACCTGCTCTCGGGCTGTTAGTGTATCTAAACGGTATTCATAGAAAGTACGCCAGGAACAGCATAAAGAATAGCGCTTTGCCAAAGTAAGTAAACAATACATGACTTGAGTTGCTGCACGACTAGGCCAAACCCATTGTCAGACGTGGTACTGCTCCCTCTCGAGTTCCGCAAAAACGTCTGAATTCGATACAGATGACACGCCTAAGGGAGTAGTGTCATATTAGGTCAGGAGTTTCATGTATTTTTATTAGTGTAATAGCTCCTTATACAGGAATCGCAACCTCTACTGAGAACGTAACTTGTAGCTATTACTTTTGAATGTTCGAGCATCATCTCTAAAAATGTTAAAAGAAAATATGGCGGTTGTTTTGGGTGTCCTTTTCGAACCATTTACAGTTTAAAAGATAATTGTGCGCCACATTTGGTAAAAGGGATTTTATTTAAACCAGTAAGCCACAGGTTTGTATTGACTTCTTAGGGTATTTACTATCTCTTTTGTCTGCCAAGCTGAAATCACTGGTGATCCTCCAAATGCAGTATTTCTGATAGAGACCACAAGTAGGTTGATCTGTACAGTTCATAGTAATGTTAATGCTGTGGAATTTAATTTCTCAGCACCTGCTTTTTCAGTTTAATAAATCCTTTTTCTAAGGTTATGTAAACTATGTCTTTATTTCCAGAACTGATTTGCATTAGGTTCATCAAAGTTTTATAGAATACCGTAGTGGGTAACATCACTGCTTCTTCTGTGAGGGATTGGGGATGAGCAGTTACTGGTCCAGGTAAATGTGATATGCTACGCCAATAAGAGTCCTTGAGCAAGACCCCTAACACTATGCTTGCCTACCTCTGTAACATGATTGTAAAAGTATAAGCTGCTTTCATTGGCATAGTGCAAAATTCTGGGGTCCCACCACAAGAGGTTTGATATATTACCTGCTGAGGGCCCTCCTACAGTGCAGGCCCTGCAAGCACCTGTCCTACAACACTGGCTGCTCTGGATAAGAGTGTCTGCCAAGTGTGTAAAATGTAAATTAAATATTGCTGAAAATGTTTAGAGCAGCTAGATTTCTTAATTTTCTAGAATTATTTTTCATAAATTATGTGGCAAAATGTGTTAATACTTTCTACACCTATATATCTTAAAATAACATAGCTTTTCTATCACGCATTTGACATTTGAAACAGAAACGTACTAAAAATGGCCAAACCCATTGTCCGATGTGATACTGATCCCTCAGGGTTCCGCAACAATCTGGAAGTGATACAGATGACAAAATTGATTTTAAAAAGCTTCATTACAGTAGGGGACTAATTTTGCCAGGAGCGCTTCAGACAATACTGTCCCTATCAAAATTGAGCAACTGCTAATGTTCCTGGCTCCAGTTTTACCTGCCATCTTTTCCATATTATGTCAACTTGGATCATCATGCTTTGCTGGTTGCTTGGTTGAAATGAAAATGCATACTGGTCTTTTCTTTAATAGAATGCCACATTGCTGTGGACACCTAATATTTATTATTATTTTTTGTTTAGAAACGTCAGGCTGCCAAAGACGTTCTGCCATTGCTGGCTGATTGGCACATATATCCTGATACACCTGTAACAGTATTTGGTGTCTGGTAATTAGAAACCTTGACTCACTTTTCTAGAAATGGTCAATTGTGTTAAACATTTTCAGGTCTCATCAATAGTTAGTTTGTGACCACATGATCACTTTTGTCTAGATATATAGCTAGATATATAATTGGGCATTTTTATTAAAGTGACTGGTGATTGCATAGTGTAAGTATAGCAGACAAACACCGATCGTTGTATTTACAGTATGTATTTAAGAAAAAGTAGTTTATTTATTTTGAAATCATTGATGCAGCCATACAGATGTAGCTAAATTTGAAAACTTCAAAACATTATAAACATTTCAGAACTTATGTCAGATACATGCCTCAGTTCTGCTTTGTTGAAAGTATTATTTGCTGTAGGGCTTTACTCTACCATAACAGTCTGCCTGGTTGGACTGTCACTGTCAGTGTTTTTCACAGTGTAAATGGAATTTCAAATTCTTAATTCACATTCTGCTTAATTTTACTATTTAGTTGCAACCAGTGGACTTCCTCATTTCCCCTTTAGCTTCAACCTAGCAATGAACTTGGTATTCCCCATTCAACCATGGTTAAACTTACACTTCTCCATATTATATTCACCATGCAGCCATGGTTAAATGTACACTTCCCCATATTAAATGTAGTTGTGTGAACAGAAAGGCTGCAAGGAAAGGGATGGTAACACACAGCTCATCAGAGGAAGAACAATGGCATGCTTAATAACCACTTTTACAGTGGTAAAATTGGCTGTTAAGTTGTAAACAAGTTCTGAGTAAATATTAGACAATATGTTTTGTAGGATCGTATGGTTGCATGTTCTAAACCTCTGGAGAGGAGAAGTAGGACTTTATAATCTATTACATAAACAAATTTAAGACTTTTCATTATGATTGCCACCTTATACCCCACTCATCATAGGTAAGTTTCTGACCATAGGATGTTGTCCAGATATTATATGGGTGGTGAATTTTTCTTAAAGTAATTTTGCATATTAAGTTTTTTAACACAATTTTTATTGATATGGTTAATGGCACTATTTAATTTTTGAATATCGGTGTAATGTAGTGCCACCCAACACATGCATATGTCTCTAATTTCTTCATCTATGCATAATGCATCTATGGGGAAAAATCAGACAAAGTAAAAGCAAAGTTTGAAGAAGCTTCAGTTGGTAAAATCATATAATTTATGGCTCACTGGAAGACGAAACTTAAAAAAACAACAACAAAAGCATTAAAATGAACTTGTCAGAATCTTCCAATTCAAAAGCTATGATACCATTCAGAAACATTGTATAGTGAATGTTTTCCTTCACAGATAATTTAAATGGTCTTATATATTTCTTTGAAATTAGAAATAGATGTATTTTGATACTTTTGTCTTGTGTACAGTACAAGTGTAGTAAACGTTTGTGGAGCAAGTTCATATCAATCAACGGTTTCTTGCACTGTGAAAAAGAAGTGGGAAAGCCTCACACACGCTAAGTTGTTAAGATGGGAATAAAATGTCAATGAAAATAGTATTTAAATAATTTGATTTGATTTATATTCTCATATTATTGGTTATTTATTTATTACCAAATATTTATTTATTGGGTATTCTATATGAACCCAAGTATTTGCCAACAGGTAGAGAAGCTACTACGGCATCCTAAGATATGGATGATTTGTTGGGCTAAATAGCTTTTATTATCGCAGAGAAAACGAACAGAGGCTGAGGACAGGGAGAAAATAAGTGAAACGGAGGGATGGGACTAAGAGGCAAGAGAAAGAGAAGAAAACAGGATATGAGAGAGTGCAAGAGAGAGAGAGCGAGGTGAAAGACAGTTTGTATATTTTCACTTAAATACATTTTAAATAGCCTTCCTAAATAATAGATAATAATAGAATAGCTGACAACTTAAGATATAAAAATGAAAAAACTTGAAATGATTCATCTAAATATAACTATTAAACTGTAAGC